>NC_034613.1:36730997-36759993 GCF_900095145.1 Mus pahari | reverse complement strand
CTGTATGTAGAAGAATGAAAACAGACCCATATTTTTCACCTTGTTCAAAGCTCAAGTCCAAGTGGATCAAGAACCTCAACATAAAACCAGATATACTGAATCTAATAGAAGAGAAAATCGGGGAAAGCCTTGAACTCAATGGCACAGGGGGAAATATCCTAATAAGAAATCTAATGACTCAATATCTAAGATCAAGAATTGATAAATGAGGCCTCATGAAACTGGAAATCTTCTGTAAGGCAAAGGACATAGTTGATAAGACAGATAGGCAATGTACAGATTGTAAAAACATTTTTAACTACCCCCACATCTGATAGAGGGCTAATACCCAAAATAGATAAAGAAATCAAGAAGTTAATCACCAAAAAAACCCAAACCACCCAAATCAAAAAAAAAAAAAATGGGGTATAGAACTAAACCGAGAATTCACAAATGAATAATCTTGAATGGATGAGAAGCACTTAAAGAAATATTTAAAGTCCTTAGTGATCAGAGAAATACAAATCAAAATGATCCTAAGATTCCATCTTACAGGAATCAGAATGGCTAAGATCAAAACCTCTGGTGATAACACATGTTGGAGAGGATGTGGAGAAAGAAGGAAACTCCTCCATTTCTGTTGGGATTGCAACCTCATACAACCACTCTGGAAATCAGTCTGGGGGTTCCTTAGAAAATTAGAAATACATCTCCCTGAAGACCCAGCTATATCACTACTGGGATTATACCCAAAAGATGCCCTACCATGCCACAGGGGCATGTGTTCCACAATGTTCATAGCAGCCTTATTTGTGATAACCAGAACCTCGAAACAACCTAGATGTCCCACTAGAGAAGAATTGATAAAAATAGAAATGTGGCTCATTCACACAATGAAATACTACTCAGGTGTTAAGAATGAGGACATCCCGAGTTTTTCAGGCAAATGGATAGAAACAGAAAATATCATCCTTAGTGAGGTAACTCAGACGAAAAAGCATGTGCATGGTATGTACTCACTAATTAAGTAAATATTGGACAAAAAATACAGAATATGCAAGATACAGTCCACAGAACTCAAAAATGTCAGCAAGCTGAACTGTCCAAGTGAGGATGTCTCAGTCCCACTTGGGAGGGAGAAGAAAGCAATCAGAAGTGTGTAGGGAGGGAGGTACCTGGAAGGGAATGTGGAATGGGGCAAGTGAGGGTGAAGGGAAACCTGATCTGGTGTTGGATAAAGGAAAAGGATTAAAGTTCTGAGGGCCAGCAGAAAGAATGGAAAACCAGGCAACCTCAGAAAACAGGAAGTTGGGGGGAACACTCCAGAATGCACCAGAGACCTGGGAGGTAAGACACTCTCAGGAATCAAAGGAAGGGATCTTACATGAAATGCCTGACAGTAGGGAGAGTGAACTTATAGAGCCCACCTCCATATGGAAGACAGGGCATCAAGTGAGGTATAGGGTTGCCATGCCACAGTCTTCTCTAGGAATCCAATCCAAAATAGTTGTTCATAATACACTAAAGGGACTCATTTTGATATGTTACAATTTTAATGAAGAAGAGATCACAAATATTTAAGAGAGAGGAGGGGAATGTGGGAGTTGAAATGGGGAGAATGTGTAAGGGAAATGATGTAAATACAGAAATTGTGTAAAATTCTCCAAAAAAATTTTTAAAAAGTTAAAAATTTCATATTTTTATTAAAGATCTCAAGTGAAAAATCAGTTCATTGAAATAAAATTAGTGAGTTTATTTAATTATACACATGTACTCACTTTTTATTTTTATTTATCAGTCCTTGTAAACACAAATAATTTCCTTTCTGCATAGGATACCAACTTATATGAGTTCTGTGGGAAAGAGTTCAATGTTGTGCAAATTCCATGGAATAGATATTATTTATAGATACTTTATATTAAATCTCGTATATGTATTATCTTATATTATTTATAGATAATTGCCAACACATAAAAGCTGCCCTGGTTGCACTGTGACATTGTCCCAGTGATCTCAAAGTAGTTGTTTTACATCTGACTTAAAAATGCATCAGGTTACATAACTTAAGTACATATTGAAAAAATGTTTGACCTTCTCCTTCCAGAAAAAGGGAAATAAAATCTTTCCAATCTAATGGTTCTTTCCTAACTCAAATTGTTAAGTTATCATGGAAAAATAAGAGCTAGCCCATGACTGCTTCAGATGATTTCTTGCTGTTTTGTTTTGTATGGGAATTCATTTATTTTCTTAGGATAAATAACTTAGTAAGGGTTTCCATTGTTGTGAACAGACACCATGACCAAGGCAACTCTTAGAGAGCACAACATTTAATTGTGGCTGACTTGGAGGGAAGCATGGCAACATACAGGCAGACTTGGTGCTGGAGGAACCAAGTGTTCTACATCTTGAACTGAAGGCAGTTAGCAAGAAGATCTCTTCTGTCCTGGGTGAAGCTTGAGCATGGTCCCCAAACCCCACCCCAAAAGTGACACAATTCAACATGGTCACAACTCTTTCAACAGGGATACACCACCTATTAGTGTAACTTCTTGTGGGCCAAGTGTCCAAGCACGTGAGTCTATGGGGACCAAAACTATTCAAACCACTGTAATAATTTTGTAATCAGTTGAGTTAACTTGGACATTTTGTATAAATTGCAAAGGACCCAAGGAGCTGAAGGGGTTTGGAGCACCATAAGAAGAACAGTAATATGAACCAACCAGTACTCCCCAGATATCCCAGGGACTAAACCACCAACCAAAGAGTACAGATGGAGGGACTCATGGCTCCAGATGCATATGTAGTAGAGGATGGCCTTGGGAGGAGAGGCCCTTGGTCCTGTGAAAGCTCTATGTCCCAGTGTAGGGGAACACCAGGGCCAGGAAGCAAGAATGGGCAGGTTGTTGAGCAGGAGGAAGGGGGAAGGAATAGGGGATTTTCAGAAGGAAATCAGGAAAGGGAATAACATCTGAAATGCAAATAAAGAAAATGTCTAATAAAAAAAAAGAAAATCGGGAGAGAGAGAGATGTAGAGGGAGAGGTAGCAGGATTTAGAAAAGATGATCAAACACCATAAAGAAGACAGACAATTGTGACAGAATAAAAGCATACATATATAGATAAAGTTGCTATCAACTGTCATATTTTTTCTGGTAGAATAATCCTAGTTCCCACTGGCTTGGATAGTATGTAAGTGCTTGTTGATCCTGATCAAAGCCCGTGTAATAGAATATGAAGGACTAACTCTCACCTAGAATGGTTTGAAAATAATAAAGGAATTAAGAACAGATAATACTAGGAATTTAGAGCAAAAAAAAAAACCTATATAAATATCTCTGGATATCCAAGACACCTGACTGTAGCAAAAAGCGTGGGTAGAATCAAAAGAGACTTTTGGTTCATTGATTTTGGTTCCATTAGGCTATGTTTCTAACCCTGGAAATATTTCTGTACAGAGGAAGAAATTAATGGTATAGGAAAGAAAGGGGCAAATTTAAAGCAACATGTTCTGAATGCAACAAATGGATCAAAATCATAAGGATGGGAAGGAAAAACAACTAGTAAATAAGACTTTAAACATCATCTGAAAAAACACAAAGCAATGGTGTATGGTGTGAGATGGAGCAGTACTTCAGAGAGACTGATGGCAGGAAAATGGGGGTGACCTTTTGTCCTCTATTTCCTTAGAGTTTATTTATTTTTAAATGAAGTATAAGCTGGAAGCTGACATTTGCATATAAGAGACAGTTTATTTTCAGAGATGTTAGGGGAGGAAAATAATTTAAAAATCTCAGGGATGAAGCTTCCAGGAGCAGTGGTAAAGGACTATTTTTGTGGAATGGTACAATATTTTCAGCTGCCTACAGACCACTGTGTCTATTAACTAGACAACTTAGACTCATTATAGTTAGTGTTTTCCAATGAAATATATTGAAAGAAAATATTTAGGCAAGGCATAGTTTAGGGTCATAAAGTGCAGAGCAACTGGAATTACCTGAAGCCAAAATTTGCTATGACTCCAATCTTTTCTTAAGATTAATAATAATAATAATAATAATAATAATAATAATAATAATAATGTGTGTGTATATATGTGTAAAAGAATGTTGGTACCTTCCTAGGCCAGAAGTGGATGTCAGATGTCCCGGAACTGGAGGTAGAGAACTGGACTCCAGAACTGAACTTTGGTTCTTTACAGGAGAAGCAAGCTCACAAAACAGCTGATTCATTTCTCTGGTGCCAATTTCATGCAATTCTTATTCTAATTACATCTTCCCTTCTCCAAGACTGGGTCTCCCATACCATAATACTTGGTAAGGTTTTCGTTTTGTATGTAAGAATATTCAATGTTCTAGTTGATTTTGGTAAAAGAACAGCCCACTTTGAGTGCTTGTGAAACTCACAGCAAGTGAAAAAGAAAAAAGAAAGTTCTTAATAGGATAGAAACAATGGATTTGTATCAGGAGGGAATGCATTAAATAGTTGCAAAAAAAGGAATATTGCTTAGGGGAATGGAACTTTTAAGTAATGACTTCACTGAAACATAAAGCTTAAGGTAGTTTGGTCCAGATGATTTCTTTGTTTTACACAATATTACATTTTCAGTTGCATTCATTAATTCTCTTTAAGGTCTCCAAGCAAAAAAGGGACAGACCTTGTTCAGAATGAGATCACTTAAAGTACGACTGCAATTATTCAGCTTTACAATTTTTGGAATTGTATGAACTTACATGTTTAGTTTTATGACCCCAGTTTCAAAAAGTCGAGTACACTGAATGTAAAGACTGTATTTATCCTGAGTATGACAGATAGACTATTCATAAACACTTTAGAGGACTACACAAACACTATTTACTTCATACAGGTTCTGGGACTGGAAATACTGCTCAGTGGTTATGGGTACTTAACATATTGCAATTTACTCCAACTCCATGAACTTGAGTATTAGTCACCTCTTTCAGATATCTATAGCTACAGTTCTAAAAACAGCGTGGAAGTTATTCAAAAGATGAAAAATCGAACTACCATATAATTCATCCTCCTCTCTTCTAGAAATACATCCCTAGGAAATAAAGTCAGTACACAGTCCCAGACCCAGATACACATGCATATCATACCTCATAATAAAATATTTTCTAAAAATGAAATCTTTTAAAGAAAGCACAGCCAGGCATGGTGGCGCACACCTTTAATCCCAGCTCTCAGGAGGCAGAGGCAGGTGGATTTCTGAGTTTGAGGCCAGCCTGATCTACAAAGTGAGTTCCAGGACAGCCAGGGCTATACAGAAATCCATGTCTCTGATGAGATGGCTCAGCGGTTAAGAGCGCCAACTGCTCTTCCAAAGGTCCTGAGTTCAAATCCCAGAAACCACATGATGGCTCACAACCATTCGTAACAAAATCTGATGCCCTCTTCTGGCGTGTCTGAAGACAGCTACAGTGTACTTACATATAATAAATAAATAAATTAATTAATTAATTTTTAATAAAAGCACAGAGATTTCTTAAAAGCCCTACATAATTTTACATAAATGTCCAATTTAATTTCCTTAGTAGATTTTAGTATATTTTGACGCATTTCAAATATATAAAATGATCTTGTTTGTCATGGGCATGGGAACAGTTTTTAAAAATGAGTAATTAAGTAAATCCTATATATTTATATACTCTTTCACATGTATGAATCATTCTAACTTAGAATTGAACTTCACTGAAGTTTGGCTAGTAGAACTTACCACGACGATTAGGCTATACTAAAAATTATTTTAGTATATAATGATAATAGTACATTAATTCGCTAATGTACTAGGTACCTGCTGTGTATGAGATGTGAATAGGCAGGTTCCCACCCATTTGAAATGTCTAGAGGATTAGTAATGAATTACATGGAATATAATTATTTGAATTCAATTGTTAGAAGGATAAAAGAATTAGAGTGTGTCCATAAAACTGAAGGAATAATAATTATAATAAAATAATAATGATATAGAGGTTAAGTATCCCAGAATGTACTTTTTAGGCTTTAAAAACTATAATGTCTTGAAACATAAATTTCTAGGCAATCTTGACTTTGACTTGTATTAGAACTCTTGGAGAAGTCATCAATGGCCACGGAAGATAATTGGACATAGGAAACTTTGGTATTTTAAGAATGTATGTGAATATGTAAACCACATTAGGAAACATTAGGGACAAGTCAGAACTGGCAAATAATAGAAAACATAAATCGAATATTAATATGTACAAATAAAAATCCCAGTGCATATATGTTGTTTCTGGAGGGAAATAATAAAGGTATGTTTACTTATTTATATACACAAATAAGAAAATTTTTGTACCATTTAAAGATTGAGGCTAAAAGCACTTGTGCAACCCAAAGTCTTAGCTGATAAAGTAAGAGAAGCCTTTGAATGTATGAATTAACTACCAGCTGTTTGAAACCCTCATATACTGACATATTCATTCATACATAAATTTTTGCTAATAGAATTTAGTTTTGTTTAATGAGTTCATTTTACAATGTTTCTTAAAAAAATAGCCTAACTACTGTTATCCCATTGGAACAAGACTATTCTTCTTTTTTGATTAAATATTCATATCATTGCTAATTGCCTCATCATTCCTCTTCCACTTATTCCTCTTCCTTTTCTCATATGAAATAAGTTAATTTGTTTTTGAATTTTGAAAGTTCTATGAAAATATATGCCAAGTTATCATTTCTTTCTCTGTTTATTACATAGATTTAACAGCTTCAACCATATATTGCATAAAGACCCATCCACAATAAAAGAAACAAATTATTTTACCTTATAAACTTAAAATGTCACTAAAGAGTCTTCCTACAATGAAGATGATTTGATTCCAGGAATAAAGAAACAGATTGATCTTCTCACAATAAAGCATCTGTGTTGTATTTATTACTGACATGTTCCAGTATACATGATTTCTTTCTTTTTTTTTTTATTATTATTAGAATGAATTTTACTCTTCTCTAATATATTATATACAACCTATGATTTCCCTTCCTATCCTCTCTGGAGTCCCTATTCCCAACCTCCACTCTCTTCCAAGTCCACCCTCCCTCTGCTTATCCTCAGTAAAGACCAGGTGTCCCAGGGACATCAACCAAACTCTGTATAACAAGCTACAATAAAACAGGGACATACCAAGAAACCAATGTTGGACACAGAAATCAAGTAGGAGGAAAATGGTCCCACAACTAGGCAAAGGTGTCAGGGATAGCCCTGCTCCTATTTTTAGGATTCTGACATGAACATGGCCATAACATATATGCAGAGCATTTAGGTAAAACTCCTACAGGCTCCATGATCTCAGTTAGTCCCCATGCATTCCAGTCAGTTTATAATATAGGCTGTATTCTCATGGTGTGCTCCTGATCCCACTGGTTCCTCATATCCTTTCCTCCATCTCCTCTGCGGGGCTTCTTGAGTTCTGCTTAATGTTTGCCTTGATTTAATGTGTCTGCTCTAATCCCTTGCAGGATGAAGTTTCTCTGGTCTCTTTGATGATGACTCTACCAGGATCTATTCTCAGAATACTCTGCAGGCAAGAATATAGCTATAGATCAAACATTTTGTGGCTGGGTTGGTAGACAAAGTGGTTGCACACAGAATAGGAAACTATTTTCAGCAACTCTGACAGAGAGCCAATATTCAAAACATCTAAAGAATTCAAGAAACTAGACATAAATAAGCTAAATAATACAATTATAAAATGGTTTACATAGCTATACAGATAATTCTCAACAAAGGAATCTCAATTGGCCGAAACACTTATAGAAATATTCAATGTTCTTAGCCATCAGGGAATTGAACCTCAAAATGGCTCTGAGATTCATCATACACCCTTTAGAATGGGTAAGAAACAAAAGCACACATTATAACACATGCTGGTGAGGATGTGAAGTGAAGAGAACTCTCCTTCACTGCTGGTGGGAGTGAAAATTTTTCAATGACTTTTTAAGTCAATATGGTAGCTTCTCAGAAAACTGGAAATTGATCTACATAAAGAACCAAATATACCAACCCTGGGCATATATCCAAAGGATGCTCTTACCTACCACAAGAACACTTGCTTAGTTATGTTCATAACAGCTTTATTCATAATGAACAGAAACTGGAAATAACTTAGATGTCTCCCAACTAGAAATAGATAATAAGAAATAGAT
Source organism: Mus pahari (assembly GCF_900095145.1). NCBI lineage: Eukaryota > Metazoa > Chordata > Mammalia > Rodentia > Muridae > Mus > Mus pahari. The sequence goes on along the minus strand of NC_034613.1, from coordinate 36,751,827 downwards.
AAGGAAAAAGTGGTACATTTATTCAATGGAGTATGATTCTACTGCTAAAAGTAATGAAATACTAGTTTGCCTGCAAATTCTCCTCAAGGCTGCTTGAGGAAGTGCCTTTCTATCACTGCAGTAAATATCTGAAATAGCCACCTTCAATGGAAGAGAGGTTCATTTTGGCTCTCAGTTGTAGAAATTTCAGTTGGTGACCACTTGGCCCCATTGTTTTGGTCCTGTAGCAACACAGCATCATGGTGGAGATGTAAGGTGGAGGAAGTCTGTTTACTCTGCAATGAAAGTGGAAGAATGAAGGAATCTAGAGCTTCAAGATCCCTTTTAAAGATACAGCCCCAAATGACCTAGCTTCCCCCCATTAGTCCTCACCTTTGAAGTATGTCACCACTTCCTAATAGTGACAGAGCATAGAGACCAAGCTTTCAAACCTGAAGGGTGGGGCTTGCGGTGGATATTTAATATACAAACTATAGCATTTGCAGGCAAACTGGTAGAACTTGAAAAAAAATCATCCTAAGTGAGGTATCCCATAAACCTCACAGAAAGACAAACATGGTATGTACTCACTTATAAGTGGATATCACCTGTAAAGTAAAAGACAAAGATACTTCAGGCCATAGATCTGGAAATGCTAAGTAACAAGGAAGGCTTAAAGTGGCATGCATAGATCTCCCCTGGGAAGAGGAAACAGAAAAAAATTTCACGGGTGGACTGGAAGAAGTCCCCAGGTGTTCCCTAGGTTGGGAACTGGAGGGATTGGGTTGGAGAAAGGAGGGAGAAAACACCGGGAGAAATAACAGGAATTTGGAGTCATTTCAAAAGCAAGGTGGAAACCTAATACAATAAAAACTCCATGGTATCTAAGAAAGTAACTCTAGCCAAAGATTCCTAGTAATGGGGGACACAAAGCCTGAACTGTCCATCTTCTGTAACCAGGCAAGTCTTCAAGTGGAGTTATTTATACACAATAAAATATTAAATATCTTTCATGGTGTTCTAAATCCATTCTATCCAAAGCCTTTAGTCTTTCTAGAACCTATTGATATATAAGTCATATGCTCTTAGTTGAGAACCTATATTAGTTAAACTGAAGTAATATATTAAACTGACTCTTAATTGGTTTCTGTTATTTGTATAGATTAGTACATCACCTAGCCCTCATTAGAACACTTTCTCTTTCTAATAGGAAGTGATTAGCACAGAGATCCATAGCTGTCTAAGATGCAGAGGATAGAGATTATTAACTACCCCTCCTTAAAAGGAACACAGTTACTGATTCAACCACTAAGGCTCATGTATCATTGTTGAAGAGCAATGAAAAGAGTTTGCAAAGGCATGGGCAATTATGAAAGAGTGTCTTCTAGAGACATTATGGCAGCTGTACATAATGAACTCATAGTTGTTGCAACAACAGGTATAACAGCTATGGAAGCTAAATCAGAACAACTCACAGAATGGAGAAGGAAGGTAGATATTAATCCCTACCTCTAAACAAGGAGGTATTAGCAAATGATAGATAGGTAATGGGATTCATAGAGTTAAATTTTATTGTAAGGGAGTGACTTCTGGTAGTTTTACCATGCTCTAAAAGATATTCACACATCCAAAAGCATATGAGTAGCACAAATTTGACTTGGTATGTTAAGAAAAAAAGCACACATATTTGGGTAGGTAGGGAAAAATTGGGGTATGGGAGGAGTTGAAGGAGGGAGATGAATATCAAACTATATTGTATGAATTTTTCAAAGAACTAACAAACATGAAAAAATCACACAAGTTTTAGTGAATTTGAAATTGTAAAAATTTCATATATATATATATATATATATATATATATATATATATACATATGTTACATCAAAGTTAAACAAAGATAAATTAAGCAATTTAACAGAACTATATTGCTATCAATCAATGAGATAGAACCATTGATTAAATAAATCCTGAGTAAAAAAAAAATCTAAACCTAGATAGATACCTTCAAAGAATGAGTAAATCTATTCATTCTCAAACTACTCCAGAACATAGTAAAGAGAAAAACACTAACTATTCTCAAATTAGATAGTGTCTCAACAACAATAATAGCAGCAGCAGGAACAGCAGCAAAAATAGAGCTCCACTCAAGTTTTTAGGAGGTTCACATGAAAACCAAGCTGTAGGTCTATTACATATACGGGTGTCCTAGGTCCAGCCCAGACTCACTATTTGGGTGGCAGTTCATACTCTGGGAGTCCCCAGGGGTCCAAGTTGGTTGACTCTATTGGTCTTCTTGTGAGTTCCTATCCCTGTTGGGCCCATCAATCCTTCCCCCAGCTATTCCACAAGATTCTTTTTCCTCTATCTAATGCTTGACTGTGTGTCTCTGCATCTGTTTCCATAAGCTGCTGAATGAAGCTTCTCAGATGATGGTTACATTAAGTTCCTATCTTCAAGCATAACCGAGTAATGATAATAGTTTCACTTCTTGGTTCTTTCTCATGGGAAGCATGCATGCTATATACTCACTTAAACTGGATGTTACTCATAAAGTACAGGATAACCATACTATAATCCACAGACACTAAGAAGCCAAAGGGAGGATACTGGAATTTCACTCAGATGAGGAAATAAAATGATCGTTGAAGGGAGATGGAGGAAGGGAACTGTGTAGAAGAGGGGATGGGATGGGAAATGGGGCAGAGGGACCAGGCATAGAGAGAGGTAGAATATATGCGGGGGGGGGGGGAGGGGCAAGGGCGCAGATCCATAGGATATGCTAGATATCCAGGATGGGAGACCAACAGAAGTTACTCTAGCTGTGATTCCTAGCAGTGGGAGATATGGTACCTGAAGTGGACAATGATTGTAGCCAGATGAATCTCCCAGTTGAGTCATAAGGATAACACCCCCCACCACACACACACACACACACACACACACACACACACACACATACACACACAAAACCCTCAACCCAAAATGTGTCCTGCCTCCAAGATGTGTAGGGAAAAATCTGGAGCAGGGTCTGCGAAAATAGTCAACAGATGACTGGTTCTATTTACTTACTTACTTACTTACTTACTTACTTACTTATTACTTATTGGTTTAGACAGAGGGTTTCTGTGTAGTCCTTTGACTGTCCTGCAACTATCTCTGTATACCAACTTGCCCTCAAACTCACAGAGATTCACTTTCTTATGTCTTTCAAGGGCTGAGATTAAAGATATGCACCACCACCAGCTAGCTAGAGTTCAGTTAGTTTTAATATATATATATATATATATATATATATATATATATATAGAGAGAGAGAGAGAGAGAGAGAGAGAGAAAGAGAAAAAGAAAAAAAAAGAAAAAATGCTATGGGAATGAATATGGGTACATTTGATTAAAACACATTACTTACAAGTATCAAATTTTGCAACAACATAATACCTCAATTATAAAAATAACATAAAAGACAACATTTAAAAGTGTTTCTGCATCATCTAATGAAAACACAGAATAAAATTATGTTATGTGGGCAGTGGTGGTGCACACCTTTAATCCCAGCCCTTGGGAGGCAGAGGTAGGCAGATTTCTGAGGTCAAGGCCAACTTGGTCAACAAAATGAGTTCCAGGACAGCAAGGGCTACACAGAGGAAACCCTGTCTTAAAAACAAAAGTTAAAATATATACGAAATATTGAAAGGCGTTCCACAGAGAATACATATTTAACTCTAATAAATAAAGGAAATGACTGTGATTAGTATCTACCTGATCCTGCCTTGATGACTGATATACTTAAAACAAAATTGAGAACATACATAATGAAAAGCTTTCATGGTCATTCCTATAAAATGAAAAAAACTACACTTCAAATTTTATACATGGTGTGAAAAAAGAAGCAACAAACTAAAATGAAACACATGTGACAAGTTACATATATGAAACATATGTTACAAGTAAGAGGACTGTTGTTTCAACATGTAAAGCATTAAAGTAATAAAATGAAATAGGACTAGTCTCAGACAAAATTTGAGCCATAGTTTTTAATAAAATTTGAATAGATTGCTGAGGTTTAGGGGTAAAAAATAGTAAATATGTTAAGAAGGATAATACATATTAATAATAAATATAAATAATAAAAATGAAATTAAATTAAAAATAAATGAGATAGTGAATAGTTTTTTAAATCAAACATTTATCTAATAAATAGTGTTATGCTTAGTATCCTTAGACCAAAAAAGAAATGGTAATTAAATGTGTTTTGAAGTTTCATCTCACCACATAAACTGCTGAGAGAAAACAAAGAAAGACTCTGAAAATCTGAAAAAAATATTTCTTGCATAAACCTAAAGTTAGAACTATCAGACATAAGACCCAAGAACACTATCCCAAGATATGTATTTAAAAGAATGTAAAAATACCTCGACATATTTGAATCCATGTTTATTGATTCCTTCACTATGCATAACATCTATATAGTACAATCAGCCTAACTTCATGAAGCTAAAAGACATGTGAAATTGACATTTGTAGAAAGATTAGAACTTGAAACCATTATGTTAAGTATCATAAGTTAGACTCCAAAAGTGAAATCGACAAAGTTTTCTCTCAAATGTGAAATTGATATATTTACACATATTTGAATATATAATTTCATCTGTATACACATGTGTGCACTTATTTTTGTGTGTATGAGTGTGTTTCTTTATATATATACTGTGTCTAGAACAACAATTGTGTATAAGGGGAAGGTGAGAAAGAAAAATCTAGAGAGAAATTAACACATGTGAAAATAAACGGAATAATGGCAAAAAGGAGTGATGGAAAGAGCAAGATAGGGATGAGGTTTTTTTTCTCCTAGTTAATTAATTTGTTTATATTCCAAATGCTGCACCCCTTAGGCTAGTGATATTAATTATCAGGAAATACCATTGTAAATTAGGATATATGAGAGTAAAATATGATCACACATTAGAGTGGAGCCATAAGTAAACTCATACTTTGTAATGTTTAGAATTATTTTCTAGTAAAAAGTTTATAGAATGTGATAAAATTATACCACTCTGTTTTTATAAAATATGATTTTAATGCATATCCATACCATGCTTAGAAATGGACTTTGCTTGGAAATGGATTTTGAAGATATTGATTTTTTGCAAATTAATTTAATAAATATAGAATCCAATGTGATTCTATTTTATATGTATAGTATGCATGTACTTTCTTCCCAACATACATTAAAATTACCTGTCTAGATTTCCATACCAGTGAAAAATATTATGTAAAGCAGTGGTAGAAGAAGAAATTATCTCATAAATGATTTCTGAGTTTGACAGTAGATGAGTATTAAATGTAACATTAATGGATACTCTCCACCAAAAATAATGTATTACCAGGGCAATTTCATACATACAAAACAAAATGGAAGAAAAGAAAAAAATGTGAGTATGAAAAACACAAGTTTCTAACACAATATATAAGAAATATCCAGTAGTAAATTTGAAGTATTCATAACTAATACATATAAAATGAATGCCATATGTGTTGGAAGAGATAAATGGAGTTTAGTTGCTTTGGGGAAAGTTTTAATATACTAGCTAGAATCAGAGTTTGAAAAATCAGAAATTATGCTTATATTCTTTACTAAGTGCTAAAATAATTGGAAAATTTGTGATTTGCTAGCAAATGGATGTGGATCACAAATATGTAATTTAATTAGAAAGAATGACATTATAAAGGAAACAAGATATAAAATGGAAAAAATACAAAATTTAACAAAATGAGAGGTTTAAAGTAATTGAAAGTGGAGCTAAATAGAAGATTAAAATTTCTAGATTCCAGTAAAATAAAAACATTGAAAACAAATGACCAAATAACATAGATTACTTCTTAAAGTGTAGCTCTCATTCCTCACAAGAGAATTTCTCTTTGTAGTAGGTAGTAGTTCACAAATGGGATCATAATTGATCAAGCTCAGACAGTAGTAAGTCACTATGAAATGGTCACACTCATATTTTACATTTTTATCACACATCTCCTCACCCTACCTCAAGTATCAGAGAACATCACAGGGGTCTAATATAGCTGTCTCCTGAGAGGCATTCAGAGCCTGGCAAATACAGAAGCAGATACTCTCAGCCAACAATTGGACTGAGCACAGGGTCGCCAATGGAGGAACTAGAGAAAGGATTGAAGGAGCTGAAGGGGTTTTCAACACCATAGGAAGAACAACAATATCAACCAACCAGAACCCCCCAGAGCTCCCGGGGATTAAACCACCAATGAAAGAGTACACATAGGCTCTGGCTGCCTATGTAGCAGAGGATGGCCTGTGGGCCTCAATGGGAGGAGAGGCCCTTGGTCCTACTGGGCTCTATGCCCCAGTGTAGGGGAATGCTAGGGCCTTGAGTTAGGAGTGGGTGGGTGGGTGCATGAGCACTCTCATAGAAGCAGGAAGAGGAAGGATGGCATAGGGGGTTTCTGGAGGGGGAACCGGGAAAGGGGATACCATTTGAAATCTAAATAAATAAAATATCCAAACAAAAGAGTTGGAAGGAAAGTTATGCATAATTGACACTACTAAAAACCAGCTCCAAGTCAATCAACGGATGATTAAGTAAATAAAATGTGGTGTGTGACTAGTCATCAATAAAACTTAACACCAGAAAAAAAAAAAAAAAAAAGAGGCTCACATTGCATTTGCAGCAACCTTTTCACTGGTCTTTTAGTTTAATTTGTTTGTTTTTGTCTTTTACTTTTTTTTAAAATAAAGCATCAAGAATTGAAAACAACAACAACAAGAACAACAACAAAAACAACCAGAGAACTGGTAGGATCAGGTAAATTGGTGCCATCTTGGTACAACAAGGAGGTTATAGTCATCTACTCACAGAATCTAGGATTACCTGCAAAAATCATAAATGTTAACATTTCAGCATGGACATCCAGACATCACAGGAGCCATGATCCTTAGTTGAAAAGCTTATGATGATTGATTTCTTCTGGTAGAGGGAAGATATTTTCCTATAATATGGTACCTGGCATTTTGACCATGCTTCATAGATGAACAGTAACTCTATACCAGTGTGTACAAGGGTAGCACTAATTAGACTTAATGCGTAATATAAAAAGAATCCAGTATATAAAAGTACCAAAGACTAAACTTAAAATTAGAAAATATTTCTTAAACTGAATTAAACACTTCAAATAAAGGAGTGAAGAAAATGATATGCTCTTTAAACACAGACCTCAACAAAGATAGTATAACTGCCAAAAAATTAAGAAAGTGTACTTAACATAAAAGCACTACTACATTAAAAATATCTGAATTATCAGTATTTTATTAAGAAATGTAGGCCAATTTGTCCTGAGGAGATGGTTCAGTAAATGAAAATCTTACTGTATAAATCTGAAGATCTATGATTAAATGTCCAGATCCCGTTGACATCAGATCTAAAACACATGTAATTCCTTAGTACTCACACAGGAAGATAAAAGGCAGGAACAGGAGGTACTCTGGAATCTACTGGCCAACTATCCTTGAGGTATCAACAACCAACAAGACACTTTGTTAAAGTAACATATTTCCCCTGATGTAAATGTCATTTCAGAAACTTACTGACTTAGCTAATTCAGGGCTAGTTCTGGGAACTTCTAGCCTTAGTAAAATCTAAACTTAAGCCTAGAATGTTTTCAGCCTCTGAGACTTACTGCCGAATAAGCTTATTCTTTCTTGTTCTCCGGAACTATGGTTGCCTGGTCAACTCAGCTGTTCTGGCCCAAATTCCTTTCTAGTTCTTTCTCCTTCTGTGGTTGGTCCTGTCTTCACTTGTGTTTAGGTTGTTTTCACTTTAACATGTTTCTGTAAAATTGTCCCATAAGAACTTCTCTCTCTCTCTCTCTCTCTCTCTCTCTCTCTCTCTCTCTCTCTATTTCTGTGCTCTCTTAAGTATTGTCCCTTTCCTTTCCTCTTGAGAGTTGGGCATATCCTATTCTGTCCAACCTTTCTCAAATTTGTCAATATGTCTGCCACTGAATTAGATGTTACTTTCAAACATGAGTTCTTTCTTCTGCAAAGGATCTTTACCTTTATTGTCTGGGATTAAAAGTGTTTACTAAGGGCATTTCTGTATTTCAGCCAGAGGAATTAAAGATGTAGGTTAATGGATAAACAATAATACAACTAGAAATAAATATTCCCAGTATATAACACAATCTCGGGGTTCACAATGTGGTCAAATATCCTTCAACAAGACTCTTATTAAACAAGTTGGAAGGTGTGAACTGACTTTCAAGTTTTTCTACTGACATCTACAATGTTCTGTGACACATTCATGGTAATATTCACTGTCTTTGTCACTTTTGGTCGGTGTCTGTGTCTGTCTGTTGCCACCACTTCCCACCATACACACCATTTTTTTTATTAAAGTGGCCCATGAACTGTAACTTTCAGAACTGTGAAGTATTTTTTCTGTATACACTTGTAAATAGTTGTTACAGTCATGGAAAGATTAATAACATATTCAGATAACATGGTACAATTGTAAGAGGATCACAAGGAAATTAAAGAACAGTGATTACCTGAACATTCTGTAACAAAAGGGAGAGGAAATGAAGGAAAACCTTAAAAAATAAACAACATATAAACAAATGAAAGGTAAAAACTACTGAAAATAAGTAAAACTTTGGGGAATGAAATAGTGATTGACATGGAATGAAATAGTGATTGACAGGAGAAAGGAAAAAATATATTCTGAAAACTTCCAAATGTGGCTTAACGATAAATGTTTTGAAATTGATGAGCAAACTGAATCACACTTTATTTTCAACTTGGTAAAGAGGAGAAAAACTGTTAAATTGGCAGTAATTATCTGAGATTCTTTAATTTATTAACAAGAGAATAAATAATAACCTTGCTAATTTCATGCACAGCATGGAATATGGAGTCAAATCCTCAGATAGAGACCCAGTTGTTAATTTCAAGGTCCACTGGATGTGGTGAAACTCAAAACAACAAAAATTCACATAAAAATAATGACACTCTATTGAAGAAGAAATAACTATTATTAAGAAAAGTTTTAAAAATCAATGCAGATGTTCTGGTAATTTATTTTTTCTCTTCTATAATATTTATACAGTATTCATATCTATTCAGTTTCTAGTAAATAGGCCTATATAATATTTAAGTATGAGTAATTAAACTAAGATTTCCTTTATATTCTTTACTATCACATGCCTTATTTGTAATATTAAATATCTACATAAGAGTACACTTTTTGAAATTTTCAGTTACAATATATTTATATGTACCATGCATATGGTATGCAAGCTGATTTTCACACAAGTGTCTATTGTCTGTTGAGCATATTTCTCCTGTATTTCCTTTCACATACTTCCTGTAGTTTTTGGACAACATTTTGCCATATTCACAAGTCTAACATTCACAAGTCTTTTGTCTCAATCTGGGCCTTGGCATTTCAAGTGCTGGATAGTGTGTTCTACTTAGTTCTGTCTGATTTTTATTACTTAACAAAACTACATATAAGATTACTTACCAAGTATTTCAATCCAAAACACATAATCTGACTTTTAGAAGAGAAACAAAAATGAGGGACATTTATTGTAAAAAATGGCTTGTAAATATTGGCAGTGTAAAAAATAAAAACAGGGTTAAAGTGTTATAGAATTATAGAAACGAATATTCCTAGCAAGCAAATACAATATATACAAAGTTGAATTTAGTAATAAGATATAGTTTTGAGACGCTTGAGGGTTGTGGAGTCAGAGTGGGCTCCAGACTGCAGTATTCTTTTAGGACAAAGTCTTTTTTGAATAAAATACATTATTGTAACAATAAACGTGGAACAATTAAACAGAAAAAAGAGCAGATAATACCATGTTAGCAGGAATAATTTTTTTTTAAATTTCATGGAATTTTTTTTTTGTCAAAAAGATATATTTCCCTTTCATTTATGAAGCATAGTTTTGCTAAATGTAGTTGATATCCCTTACTTTAGAAACATTTAAAAATATCTTTGTCACTTCTGTTTACCTTTTATTTTTTCAGAGGAATTATTTTTCCTTTATTTAAATTTCCCCTATTAAATGTGTGTCTGTTTCTGACTTATTTCAGTATTTTATCTCTGTGTTTTCAGATTTCAGATTTGGTTTGATAAAATATTTAAGTCTGTCTGGCTTTTATATACATTTTGTCCTATTCATATTTGAAGAGTTGTCAGGTATCATTTATTTGACTACTATTCTAATACATTTTTATGTTTTCTATCTTTGATATCTGGTGATCCTATATATGTATGAAAATTTTTCTAATTATCACAAAAGCACTCAAAGTTCTGACTTTTTGCTTCCATACATTTATTTGTTCTGAGTTCCTAGTTCCTACATTCAATTTGTTTAGTTAAATTTTCTGTTTCTAGAATTTAAACTATTTTGTAATTACTTACAGAAGTAAGTTTTTATGGTAACTTTAGATTCTTATTAAATATTTCAAGCTAGAGATATAGCTTAGACAAGATGGCAGTTGACTTTCTTTGGAATACAAGGATATTTTTCATATAACTAGATTGAAGTTTCATATGGATTTGGTTGTGTGTGTGTGTGTGTGTGTGTGTGTGTGTGTGTGTTTGTGTGTGGTGTATGTTCATACGTAAGTGCAAATTCATGTACACATGCACACGCCTAGAAGTCTGAGGACAGCATCAAATATTCTGATCTATCACTGTCTACCTTATTTGGGGTGTCTCAATGAATATGAAACTAGGCTGGTGGTCAGGAGCTCCCATGATGACCTTGTCATGGTATTACTACAGCAATGATGGTATATGCACATATATAAATCATTCTTATTTTTGTTTTTCCTTTATTCTAATGTGCTTTCTGGAAATTTGCCCTTAAGTTCTCATGATTATATCCATGTTCAACAAGTGCTTTTATCCAGAGCTACCTTTATCACCTGGAATTTGTGGTTTGATTGATTGATTGATTGATTGATTGAATGAATGATTCTTGATGTCAGGGTTTTGATGTTGTATTTTAACATTTTCATTATTGCCCTGGGAAATTAAATTAGAGATTGTGCTTTAATCTTCAATTTCAGCAAATAGTAGTACTATTAGTGTCACAGATATCCTGCTACAATTTTGGAGGCTGTTTTACCAATGGTTTAACTTTCAGAGACTGGGGTGTTTGCTACTCTGGGTTTTTCATTTTAAATTCTCCTTTGGAAAGTCACATTGGTCTCTTTGGGTAGTAACTGCAGGAATGAGCCTACAAAGCCCAGGGCACTGTATATTAAGTACTGTGTAGTTAAAAAACAAACAAACAAACAAAAAAACCTTTTTACTTCTAGCTTTTCGGTAACTTTCAGTGGGTAGAGGCAGGTATTACAGCACAGCAGAGAATAAGAAAAATTCTCCTCTTATTTTATTACTATTAGGCTCCTGCTATAGGTTCCTTGTGCTAGAATTATGATTGATATAAGATTCTTGTTAAGTTTACAGGGGCTGTAATATTATTTGGATGCCATGATTAATATGATTAAATTTTAATTTGATAATACATATCATATGAGAGTTCTTTCCTTTTTTATGGGATATTTTCTTTATTTACATTTCAAATGTTATTCCTTTTTCTGGTTTCCCCTCAAAAACAACACCCTCCCCCTATCTTCTCCATCCTCGCTCTGCTCAACAAACCACCCACACCTGCTTCCTGACCCTGGTAGTCCCTCAAATTAGGGCATAGAGCCTTCATAGGACAAAGGGCCTCTCCTCCCATTGATGTTCTACTAAACCATCCTCTGCTTCATATGCAGCTAGAGACATGAGTCCTAACGTGTGTGGTCTTTGGCTGGTAGTTTAGTCCATGGGAGTTCTGGGCATACTGGCTAGTTCATATTGTTGTTCCTCCTATGGGGCTGCAAACCCATTCAGCTTCTTGGGTCCTTTTTCTAGCTCCTTCATTGGGGATACTATGCTCAGTCCAATGGATGGCTATAAGCATCCACCTCTGTGTGTTTTTGCCTGAGAGTTTTGTCTGCAGTCAGTCACACTCCGATCCGGGCTCGTCCCGAAAGGCAGGGCTGGGCTGAAAGGAAAAGAAGGTGAGAAGAAAAATAACCAGGCTTTGACAAGATTTCCTGATCAAAGCCCAAATGTTTAATGAAGTACCAGGTTTATATGGCATGGGAAAACCCTTCCCCCCAACCCCAATCTTGGGGGAGACCAGATGTGAACAGGTAGGCAGATCTTCAGGAATGCTATCTCTGTAGAATCTAGGCACCTTGCAGCAGGGAGTAGCCTCTTCCCTGAGGCAATGGGGGAACAGTGGCATATATAAACAAAAAAACAGCCTGACAGATATCACCCCAGGTGGTGAAGAGCAGTGGCTGCAAGTCTGGGAGGCTCCAACACACCTCTGTATTTGTCAGGCACTGGCAGAGCCTCTCAGGAGACAGCCATAACAGGCTCCTTTCAGCAAGCACTTGTTAGCATCCACAATAGTGTCTGAGTTTGGTGACTGTATATTGGATGGATCCCCAGGTAGGTCAGTCTCTGGATGGCCTTTCCTTCAGTCTCTGCTCCACACTTTGTATCTGTAACTCTTTCCATTGGTGTTTTGTTCCCTCTTTTACGATTGAAGTATCCACCTTTGGTCTTCCTTCTTCTTGAGTTTCTTGTGGTTCATAAATTGCTTGTTGGTTATTCTGAGCTTCTGAGCTAATATCACATAATCAGTGAATGAATATTTAAACTTGGGAAATTCACTACTTAAATTATCTATGTGAGAATGACTCAATTTCATATGATAAAATGTGAGTTTGGAAGACAGATTACAGAAATGCATAGTTTGAAAAAAGGGAGAATGTTAGTTCATTAGTAGAACTATGTAAGAGCAATTAGCTATATTAATTTAAAGATAATACATTTAGAGAAAATGATGGGTACAAAAGATATTTAAAATGTAATGAATAGTGTTTAATTATGAGTTTATTCTAATGAGCAAGAAAAGAGACAGCTGGCCAGCACCGGGTCACCTAGGGCGCTGAGTGGGCAGATACTCCCACATTCCCTAGAGGACTTAATCTTAGGATCACTGGTGAGTGGAACACAACATCTGCTCCAATCCAATTACACACGGGACCTGAGACAGCACTAGGGAAGCAGAGAACCGGCCTGACCAGGGGCACAAGCCCCTTAGTGTCTGCATCAGCACCAGGTCACCTAGGGCGTGGATTTGGTGGACACCCCCACAGTCCCTAGTGGACTGCCCAAGTGATCTTAGGATCACTGGTGTCTGGAACAAAACTTCTGCTGCCAATCAAATCATGCACAGAACCTGAGAGAGCACTAGGGAAGCAGAGAACCAGCCTGACCAGGAGCACAAATCCCTCCCGGTCTGCACCAACTCTGGGTCACCTAGGGCGCGGATTCAGCAGACACCCCTATGGTCCCTAGCAGACTGCCAAGTGATCTTAGGATCAATGGTGAGTGGAACTGTAGGAGGCCACAGCCCCTCCCTTGGGCTACCCGAAGTCGCACCTTAAAAGATGGCACCTGTTGGCTATGGAGCTTGTGGTAAACAGGTCCATATTTGGTGGTGATATGTTCCCGCTCTTCTGGTTGGCTGAGGCCTCGCGTCTGGTGAGGTGACATGGCCTGCAGAGATTGGAGTGGATGAGAGTATAAAAGGACTTGTATCCCGGGGCTCAGGGGAGATAAAGAGGGATATGAGAGGGAGATGAAGAGGGAGATGAAGAGGGAGTTGAAGAGGGAGATGAAGAGGGAGAAGATTGTTCAAGGTTCCTGAATAAACTGCTGATAGAAGAACTGGTGGCCATGTCTTTCTTGCTGTAGTCGAGGGGGTGTGCAACAAGTGGTGACCTGTACAGGGAAACTGACTCCCCCACCAAAGAGTTCAGAGCTTTCAACAGTCAGGGTTTGCCAGCAGGGTAAGTCTGCAGTAAATGAGACTTACAACTCCAGGAGTTTGGGGAAGAATCCCTGAGCAGGGACGAATTTTGAAGGATCCCAGAGCAGGGACGAATTTAAAAGGTTCTTGGTAAGGAGACATATTGTGCCCGGTAGAGGGACAAAGAAGGTTACAGAGTTAAGGTAGGTTAAGGTTCAAAGTTAGGTTCCTGGCACAGGGACAAAATTAAAAGTGAAGAAAGCAGGAGGAGATTGCTTTAAAAATGAAAGTTAGAGGGGTGTTGGTGCAGCTGCTAGCAATTTTGAATTTAATAAAATCTTGCCTGGTGGATAGTAGTGGAGGGTATGCTGCCAAGTTAGAAAAGTTTTCCTGTGGACATGCTGGGTATTTTAAAAGAGATTGTTTTCCCAATTGCTCAAGGCCAACTACTGCAGCTCCTGTGAGATGTCTAAAATTATGTCCATGGAGTTGTAAAGGCTCATGCAGCAGAAGCAGAAAAATGCAAACGAGAAGCCAGCAGAGGAGAAAAGAGGCTAAAGAACAAGAAAGTAAGGAGGGAAGTTTAGATGAATCATCTGACAGTGGAGACACTGACCCATGTTTGGGCCAGCTGCTCTCATTCTCACTTAAATAAAAGCAGCTGGCTCATTCCCTTGTTAACACTCAACTCCCTTGTTAACACTCAACTCCCTTGTTAACTCTCAGCTGAAAACTGGATTCTTACTGTAGATACTCTGGAGCAATTAGTCTTTGTGTCAGGTGTAAATGGTGCTTCCAAAATACTGGCTTCCATATACTCAAATCATAATGCTAAGTATAACCTCTGTGCAGTTTCAGAATTTTTCTCGTGCAGCTAATTTGTCCTGTGAAACAGGATGAAAGTATTACAGGCATATAACATCAGTGTGGAGATGGCCATCGCTCATCAGTAGTTGAAGATGATCCAGAGGACCTTCAGCTTCCTCAAGGAGTGGGGAGGGATGGTCTTCTGAGGAATTTTTGCTGTGTGTTGTGTGCATGGTGTATTTGTCGGTTGCAGAGTGCACAGGTCCACACTTCTGCCATGGTGGTGCGGGTCTTTGCTGCTGTGGAGGTGGGACAATCACCTCAGATTTGGCTTGCTGCCATAAAGAAATAGCCTTGCAATTTTTCCATCTTGCCATGGGATGCCAGGCTAAGCACTGCACAGGGGACAGCTAGTGACCTGTTTGGTGTCCTCTGGAAGGCATGTCTAATTGCTTGAGGATTAAATGTCCAAGTGTCCCTCCCCCAGAAAAATGACATGGGAGCTGGCCAAGGCCTCCCTGGGTGGTGAGCCCGGAGAAAGTCTTTGTGTAAGGTCCCTATGTTTGCATATGGGGAATTAGACCTCTACCTTCACCCATGTAGCTTGCTTGCAGCAATAAAAGGAAAGGGGGATATGTAGGAGGCCACGGCCCCTCCCCTGGGCTACCCGAAGCCACACCTTAAAAGATGTCACCTGTTGGCTATGGATCTTGTGGTAAACAGGTCCATATTTGGTGGTGATATGTTCCTGCTCTTGTGGTTGGCTGAGGCAACGAGCCTGGTGAGGTGACATGGCCTGCGGCGATTGGAGTGGATGAGAGTATAAAAGGGCTTATATCCTGGGGCTCGGGGGAGATGAAGAGAGAGATGAAGAGGAAGATGAAGAGGTAGATGAAGAGGGAGGTGAAGAGGGAGATGAAGAGAGAGATGAAGGTGGAGTTGAAGAGGGAGATGAAGAGGGAGATGAAGAGGGAGAAGATTGTTCAAGGTTCCTGATTAAACTGCTGATAGAAGAACTGGTGGTTGCATCTTCCTTGCTGTGGTCAAGAGAGCACGCAACATGGAACAAAACAGATGCTCCAATCCAATAGTGATGGGCCTGTGACAGCAGGAACAAGGGCACCAGAGCATTTCCTGACCAGAGGCTCAGGATCCTTTTAATCAGTTAAGGTTTACCTTGGTTTCAAACAGACGAGATGACTCCACAGTCCTCAAAGGAGACAACACTTCCACACACTGTAACACACCCAGGATTTTAGGACAACAGGATCCCAGGATAACAGAATAATAGTATTTGAGTGTCTCAGTGGAGCTTGACTACCAAGAACTCAGACACACCCAGAATCTCGGGTAACAGGTGCTCACAATCAAAGAATCACAGAGAAATATGTACTCTGAGAAGTACTGAATCAACTGGGATTATAGGAAGGACAGGCTCCAATCAGATATACTGAGGGCAGCAAGCACTAGAGATAATCAGATAGCAAGAGGCAGGCATAAGAACAGAAGCAACAGAAACCAAGGTTACTTGGAATCATCAGAACAAAACTCTCCCACCATAGCTAGTCCTGGATACACCATCACACCAGAAAAGCAGGACATGGATCTAAAGTCACTTCTCATGATGATGATGGAGGACTTCAAGAAGGAAATACTGGAAATCACAGGTAAACTGATAGAAGACTTTAAAGTGGAAACACAAAAGTCCCTTAAAGAGTTACAGGAAAATGCTACCAAACACTACCAAAAGAAGATGGAATTGAACATAACCATCCAGGATCTAAAAATGGAAGTAGAAAGAATAAAGAAAACCCAAAGGTACACAACTCTGGAGATAGAAACCCTAGGAAAGAAATCAGGAACTGTAGATGCAAGTATCAGCAACAGAATACAAGAGATGGAAGAGAGAATCTCTGGTGCAGAAGATTCCATAGGGAACATGGACACAACAATCAAAGAAAATGCAAAATGCAAAAAGATCCTAACTCAAAACATTCAGGAAATCCAGGACACAATGAGAAGACCAAACCTACAGATAATAGGAATAGACAAGAATGAAGATTATCAACTTAAAGGGCCAGCAAATATCTTCAACAAAATTATAGAAGAAAATTTCCTGAACCTAAAGAAAGAGATGCCCATGAATATTCAAGAAGCCTACAGAACCCCAAATAGACTGGACCAGAAAAGAAATTCCTCCTGACACATAATAATCAGAACAACGAATGTACTACATAAAGATAGAATATTAAAAGCATCAAGGGAAAAGGGCCAAGTAACATATAAAGGCCAGCATATTAGAATCACACCAGACTTCTCACCAGAGACTATGAAAGCCAGAAGATCCTGTACAGATGTGATACAGACCCTAAGAGAACACAAATGCCAGCCCAGGCTACTATACCCAGCTAAACTCTCAATTACCATAGATGGAGAAACCAAAGTATTCCATGACAAAACCAAATTCCCAAAATATCTTTCCATGAATGCAGCTCTTCAAAGGATAATAACAGAAAAACACTAGTACAAAGCTGGAAACCACGCCCTAGAAAAAGCAAGAAAGTAATCTTTCAAGAAACCTAAATGAAGGCAGCCATAAGAACAGGATGCTAACTTTAAAAACAAAAATGAGAGGAAGCAACAATTACTTTTCCTTAATATCTCTTAATATCAATGGATTCAATTCCCTTAATAAGGCACTTCAGACAACAAACACTGTGGACTTAATTTGTTGCACACATACCTGCATTATTAATTTTAGATAATGATCATTATCTCAAGAAAGACACTACAATTGCTAAGTATTTCCCTGTTTTTAATACTGAAGTCTCAGTTCTAGGAACATACTTGAAATCTTTGACTCTTAGATTTGCTCCTAATAGATGACATTAATTCTATCAGATGGTAAAATTTTAGTAAAAGAATTTATATGATCTCAGTTAGTAGAATGAAATGAACAACTGAGCTACATAGTTGCAGATAATCGTATCAATTATATTGGTAATTTATTCACTCCTCAAAATATTTGATATCAGAACAGTTATTTAAAAATATGGATGTTCATTGTGTCTTTAAATTTCTTTTTTTTCTTTTTTTAAAATTTTTATTAGATATTTTTTATTTACATTTCAAATGCTATCCCAAAATTTTCCTATATCCTTCCCCTGCCCTGCTCCCNTACCCATCCACTCCCACTTCTTGGCCCTGTTGTTCCCCTGTGCTGGGACATATAAAATTTGCAAGACAAAGTGGCCTCTCTTCCCAATGATGGCCAACTAGGCCATCTTCTGCTACATATGCAGCTACAGACATGAGCTCTGGGGGTAGTGGTATTTTGTCAGTCTAATGAAGCTTTCTTTTGTCATTGGTAATACTGATTTTTAGTTTTATAAATCATAATTGTTCTAATTTATCATAGTTTCTACTCAAGCTGGATTATTTAAAATTCTTGATGCCAAATATGTTTTCTTTTTAATCTAACCACAATGCTCCTATTGCATAAAGGCTATTCTCATTTTATATTTTATTAGCCTCCATTTCTTTTTTATGACTTCTTTTGCGAAGCCTTTTTCTAAGCAGAAATTAATAATTCCTTTCTATTCCATAGAAAACTCAACATGTGTGTTACATACATTTTATATGCATATTTATCCAGTTTTCTATTCCATATCAAGTCTTCACAATTATTACTACTTTACAATTACAAGAGAACTGTATAAATGTATTTATTTATTTACTTATTTAGGTTCTTACTATTGTTTTATAATTCCAAGGTGTTCATCATAAATATATTTTTATCACCATCAGTTCATTCCTAATAATTATTTTTTTACTGAATTTAAAATATATCATATTCCAGAGGTTTTGTGATATTTTATGACATTTAAATACTTTTAGGATGTATTTAAGTATAAATTATAGGTAATAAATATTTGTTTTACCTTATAATGCAGAAAACTATGTCCACTCACTTTCAAATGCTGCATTTATATTAATTATTACCAGACCCAAAACTTATTCTAAAGTACAGTGAAAGAAAATAATAGAAAAACTCAGTTTTAGGAAAGAATGATATATTTCTGTTTAGATAGGAAAAATTCCATATTGAGTAGAAAACAGAGCATTATGTGTTCTGACAGACAATCCTAGGAGTTTATATCACATTACAATTTCAATGGAGGGGCATGAGAAAGTTTAATTCATGAAAATGTATCCAACTGCACATTTCACTTTAAATATATTACATTGACTATCATATTAGAAATGGATTATGTTTGGTGAAAAGCTAGAAGGCATGCACAAAGTAATGCTTCTAACAATCCCATCTGGAAATGTTATAGAAAAATCACATGAGTTGGGTAACATGAAGAATACCATGAAAGATCTATAAAATTTGATATAAATTACATAAAAAATTCATTATTTAGAAAAGCAAAAACAAAGATAAATTTTAGATTAAAATTATGTCTCCATAGAGTAATTGTTGTTTTAGAGATATTCTAATATGCTTATATATTCCTAAACACACAAATACATCTGACCCAGTCTGTATAACATTATTTGTTTGTATGTTTTCAGAAAAGATCATGTGTTATTTTTAATCAGTCATACATTTTACCATTATGCTTTCTTCAGGTCTTTTAGAACACTTTGTGGATTGTCATCAATATTATTTTAATTCATTTTTAATTATTATATAAATTATTACTCTCTCTACCTATTGTAGGATATACTTCTTGCACTGGTTTTGTTTGTGAACTTGACACAGGATGGAGTTATCACAGAGAAAGGAGCTTCAGTTGGGGAAGTGCCCCATGAGATCCAGCTGTGAGGCATTTTCTCAATTAGTGATCAAGGTGGGAGTGTCCCATGTGAGTGGCACCATCCCTGTGCTGGTAGTCTTGGGTTCTATAAGAAAGCAAAATGATGGCTCCAGACATCCAGCAACTTTCCCACCAGAGGAGAGCTGGTAAGAGAGCCATCTTTGCTACCATGCTTGGCCAGGGAGAGGTTGGCCTGCAGAAGTGACACAGCTTCTGGGAAAGATACCTTTTCTGGCTCCAGTCATCCTGCACCTTTCCTGCCTGAGGAGGAGTGTCCGCCCCAGAGCAGTCTCAAGGCCTGAGTTGGCAGGAGAGCCATCTTTTCTCCAGTTCGCCTAGGTTCCAGTCTGCACTGGCAAGAGTGTGGACCACAGAAGCTACACAGTATTGGGACAGACAGAAGCAACCTAACTTCTGGGACAGACCCTGTTTCGGGCTCCAGAAATTTGGGCACCTTCCTCACCAGAGGAAAGGTGGCCATCTGTGAGGGCTCTATCTGACAGAGCAGGTGAGACAGTCATATAGTGTCCAGGGTCCCTCTGTGGCTAGTCTGCGCAGGTGAGTGAATAAACTACAGAGGCAACACATCTTCTGGGACAGGCCCTGTTTTGGGCATACATCTTCAGCCAGGAGGCAAATCTGAACACCAGGCCTCTCTGCACTTTCCCTGATATAGGAAAGCTTCCCTGCAGAGAGTAATCTAACCTCTGAGACTCAGGAGAGAGCTGAACTCCCAATAATGCTGACAGAGGCTAAAGAATCACAGGAGGAACAAGCTCCAACCAGAGACAGGTATAACAACTAACTCCAGAGATTACCAGATGGCAAAAGGCAAACGTAGGAATCTTACAAACAGAAANCAAGACCACTCACCTTCATCAGAACCTAGCACTCCCACCTCAGTCAGTCCTGAATACCCCAACACACCTGAAAAATAAGAACCAGATTTAAAAGCATATCTCATGATGCTGGTAGAGGACATTGAGAAGGGCATTATTAAAGAAATGCAGGAGATTGCTACTAAAGAGGTACAAGTCCTTTAAAAAAAAAAAAAAGAGGGAATTCTTCTAAAGAGGTAGAAGTCCTTAAAGAGAGAGAGGAAAAGAGAAACAAACAGGTGATGTAAGTGAACAAATACATCTAAGACCTAAAAAGGGAAATAGAAGAAATAAAAAAAAAATGTGAGAACTCTGGAGATAGAAAACCTAGGAAAGAAATCAGGAACCATAGATGTGAGCATCAGCAATAGAATATAAGAGATAGAAGAGAGAATCTCAGCTGCAGAAGATTCCATAGAGAAC
>NC_034613.1:36728233-36730986 GCF_900095145.1 Mus pahari | reverse complement strand
AATAGAGGAATGGATACAGAAAATGTGGTACATTGACACAATGGAGTACTACTCAGCTTTTAAAAACAATGAATTTATGAAGTTCTTGTGTAAATGGATATATCTGGAGGATATCATCCTTATTAAGTTAACCCAATCACAAAACTAGTCACTAGATATGCACTCACTGATAAGCTGGCATTAGCCCAGAAACCAAGAATACCCAAGATACATTTTGCAAAACACAAGAAACCAAGAAGGAAGACCATCCTTTGGATAATTCATTCCTCCCTAGAATAAGTACCAAAATACCCATGAAAGGATATAAGTACAGAGACAAAATTTAGAGCCAAGATGAAAGGGTGGACTATCCAGAAACTACCCCATCCAGGGATCCATCACATCACCAGCCACCAACCCAGATACTAATGCACATGAGAGCAAGATTCTGCTGAAGGGACCCTGATATACCTGTCTCTTGTGAGGCTATGCCAGTGCCTGGCAAACACAGAAGTGGATGCTCATAGTCAGCTATTGGATGGAACACAGGGCCCCCAATGGAGGGGCTAGAGAATGTACCCAAGGAGCTGAAGTGGGATGCAACCCTGTAGGTGGAACAACAATATGAACTAACCAGTAACCCCTGAGCTCGTGTCTCTAGCAGTAAATGTAGCAGAAGTTGGCCTAATCAGTCATCTTTGGGAAGAGAGGCCCCTTGGTCTTACAAACTTTATATGACCCAGCACAGGGGAAGGTCAGGGCCAAGAAGTAGGAATGGGTGGGTAGAGGAGCAGGGGCTGGGTGAGTGTATGGGGAACTTTCAGGATAGCATTTGAAATGTAAATAAATAAAGTATCAAATTAAAAAAATCTAAATAAAAAAAAAGAAAGAAAGAAAGCAAACTGAGCAAGCCAGGGGAAGCAAGCAACTAAGAATTATCCCTCCATGTCCTCTTCATCAGCTCCTGCTTCCTAACCTGCTTGAGTTCCAGTCCTGACTTTCTTTAGTGATGAACAGCAACTTGGAAGTGTAAGCTGAATAAACCCTTTCCTCCACAACTTGCTTCTTGAACATGATGATTTGTGCACAAATAGAAATCCTGACTATGACACTTCTGTTTTGATAAAATGGATGAAATGTAGAAGAAATTAAGACAGTGAGAATTGAGAAAGGTAAATTGAGAAAGAAGGAAACCTCATTAATTTAAAATTACATTTGGAGATCGTCATCTTTTTATTTATTGCTTATTTCAAACAAGGAAAAAACTTACATTTGTGCAGTTATTTAACAACGGAAGAAAAATATATCTTCACAACTTGACAAGGAACAGTACAGTCTCTGAAATGTTCAGAAAATATATAGCCAGGTTTCCTTCTATATTTGCCCTCTGCAATCAATATTCCCAGGATGTGTACAAAAAGAAAGCTAGGTCACTGAGGTTTGCCATCATGATAAGGGGTTATACCTCCCGTATTTTAAAAACAGTGTATATATATATATATATATATATATATATATATATATATATATATATTATCACTAACCAATGTGAATCTAAAATAGAAGTATCTGTTATACAGAATGAAGTGATTCTGAAAATGAGAATAAAGTTTGTGATAAATAAAAGATCATAAAAACATATTTTTATCAGACGTATCCTAGTATAAAGTGTAAGAGTGAACTTGTCATAAAATTGTTCTCTTTGCCCAATTGAGCTCTAGTAATTGCAAACCTATATAAGATTACTCAAGTCTCTTAGGTCCCGAGACTTTATAATCAGAAAACTCTTTGTAATCATGATGCTGTAAAGATCATAATAAATTACTATGAATCTTGACTCAATTATATAATCCCCATTAAAAGTTGTTAAGCATATAGGTAGGATACAAAATTACAGTACTGAGGGCAGGAGAGATGGCTCAGCAGTTCAGAGGACTGACTGCTCTTCCAGAGATCCTGAGTTCAATTCCCAGTAACCACAAGGTGGCTCAAAACCATCTGTAAATGGATCTGATACCCTCTCCTGTTGTGTGTGTATACGTCTCCTGTGTGTTGTTGTATGTATGTGAGTGTGTGTGTGTGTGTGTGTGTGTGTGCATATATATATATGACAGTGTTGATTCTCAAGAAGTTGTTAAGTGCTCTTTAAGAAAATTCAAATATTCAATATATTTAAATAGAGATTGAATCATTATCATGTGGCAGGATGATAAATTTTTTTAAGTTTGTATTTAATTAATTTATATTTATTCAGACTGAATAAACTTAAATCCATCACCTTAATGATATATTTAACAAATATAATGTGTATGACATATTTTTTAAATTTATTAAATATAAATTTTATATAACATTGTTATATATTTAAACTTGTTATGGATATAATATATAATAAACATGTATTTACTTATATAGTTAATATATTTATATTGATTCAATTAATCAGAATATCTCACCTTTGTTATTTTTCTAAATATTGTTTGTAATATTATTTACAAATGAAAGATACTTGGATTGCATGTACACATGAACTCAGATGCCAGTACAGATCAGAAGAGGCTTTAGATCGCCTGTGATTTTAGTTACATGTGATTTTCCAACTGCTACATATGATATCTGAGAACCTAAGTGCCGCAGACGGACTTTCCTTGGGTCCCTGATCTGCGGGGAATGGGTCTCTGGTTGCAGGTGAGCGAGGATGCGGCAAATGTCGGGTGACAAACAGACAAGGACACAAGAGAGTGTGGTATCTGAATGCAAATTGTCAAATTGAG
>NC_034613.1:36697202-36727443 GCF_900095145.1 Mus pahari | reverse complement strand
GCCCAGGTTTTTGGGGCCTGTTGGTGCTTGTCACTACTGGAAAGACTATAGCACCTAAATCAGGTCGTCTCCAAAGGCTTCAAGTGTTCTGAACCGATGAACTATCTCTTCAAATGCATATATTTATTACTTTCTCTTTCAGTTCAAACTGAGAAAGTGTTTCTAGAGAACACATCCTGCAGTAATAAAAAATAGCATGATCTTCATATAATTTTCAGAAACTTAAATACATTTTATTAAAAAATTAAATAAATAAACAGGGCTCCATACCCAAATAGCACAGGGAAGGATCAAGCCTCAGAGAAGTGGAGACAGGCCTGTGAGTACAAGTAGGACCACCACTTCTGCTCAGAGAAGCCACCCTCAGGACACAGGAACCAAGGGGCTGCCTGGAACAGGAATCTTCCAGTCTCCCTCTGCACCCACAGCTGATCCTGTGACACAGAGCTACATATACAAATAACAGCAGGATTTAGATGGTCTCCCAAGTGTGCCTAGACACCTGTGACTACAGGTAAGACACCACTTCTCTTCAAATAACTGGCCCAAGAAGGACCCTCACAAAGCCATAAGGACACAGGAACCAAGGATTAGCTGGGGACAGGATACTGTTGGTCTCTGTCTGTACTCAGATCTGACCCTGTTCCACAGCTTTCCATACCCAAATTCTTCCCAGAGAGAACAGGTCTCCCAGGAGTACTGATAAATAGTCTTACAGGAGGGGCAAACCAAAGTCAGAAACAGAAAGACCTGCTAACACCAGAGATATCCAGTTGGTGGAAGGCAACATTAGCAACAGAAACAAGGACTACTTGGCATCATCAGCACACAGTTCTCCCACCATGTCAAACCCTGGTTACCCCAACACACAAGAAAAGCAAGACTCTGATTTAAAATCATATCTCATGACAATTCATAAACTAGACCCAGCATTTTGCTGCATACAGGAAACACACCTCACTGTCAAAGACAAATACTACCTAAGAGTAAAGAGCTGGAAAACAATTTTCCAAGCAAAAAGTCCCAAGAAGCAACCAGGAATAGCCATTCTAATATCGAATAAAATAGACTTTCAACTAAAAGTTATAAAAAAAGATAAGGAAGGACACTTCATACTCATCAAAGGAAAAACGTATCAAGAAGAACTCTCAATTCTCAACATCTATGCTTAAAATTCAAGAGCATCCACATCCACAAAAGAAACTTTACTAAAGCTGAAAGTACACATTTCACCTTACACAATAATTGTGAGGAAGTTCTAAATCCCACTCTTATCAATGGACAGATCAGGGAAACATAAACTAAATAAAGACACAGTGAAACTAACAGAAGTTTTGGACCAAATGGATTTTAAAAATATCTATTGAACATTTAATCCTAAATCAAAAGATTATATTTTCTTCTCAGTATATCTTGGTACCGTCTCAAAAACTGACCATATACTCAGTCACAAATCAGCCCTCAAAGGATATAAGAAGATTGAAATAATCCCATGTCTTCTAAGTATCACTAAGGATTAAGGCTGGTCTTCAATAGCAACAAAAACAACAGAAAGCCCACGTCCACATGGAAGCTGAGCAATGCTCTACACAATGATAGGTTGGTCAAGGAAGAAATAAAGAAAGAGATTCAAGACTTTTTAGAGTTTAATGAAAATAAAGCCACAACATACAAAAACTGATGGAACACAATGAAAGCAGTGCTGAGAGGAAAACTCATAGCTCTGAGTGCCTCTGAAAAGAAACTAGAAAAATCATACACTAGCACTTTGACAGCACATCTGAAAGCTGTAGAACAAAATGAAGCAGATACATGCAAGAGGAGAAGACAGCTAGAAGTAATCAAACTCAGGGCTGAAATCAACCATGTATAAACAAAAAGAACTATACAAAGAATCAACAAAACCAGGAGCTGGATCTTTGACAAAATCAACAAGATAGTTAACCCCTTAGCCAGACTAACCAGAGGGCACAGAGAATACACAAATTAACAAAATAGGAAACAAAAACAGAGATATAACAACAGAAACCTAGGAAACCCAAAAACACCATCAGATCCTACTACAAAAACCTGCACTCAACAAAACTGGAAAACCTGGATCAAAAGGATAATTTTCTAGATAGATACCAGGTAGCAACATTAAATCAGCATCAGATTATTGATATAAACAGTCCCATATTCCCCCCCCCAAAATAGAAGCAGTCACTAATATTCTCCCAACCAAAAAGGCCTAGGACCAGATGTGTTTAATGCAGAGTTCTATCACACCTTCAAAGAAGACCTAATACAAATATTCCTCAAACTATTCCACAAAAGAGAAAGAGAAGGTACTCTACACAACTCATTCTACGATGCTACAGTTACCTGATACCTAAACCACGCAAAGACACACCAAAGAAAGAGAATATCAAACAATTTTCCCTTATGAATAGCGATACAAGAATACTCAACAAAATATTCTAAAACAAAATCCAAGAATATACCAAAACAATCATCCATCATGATGAAGTAGACATCATGCTAGGGTTGCAGGGATTGTTCAATATACAGAAATGCATCAACTTAATCCATTATATAAACAAACTCAAAGGAAAAAAAAACATATGATCATTTCATTAGATTCTGAGAAAGCATTTGACAAAATCTAACAGACCTTCATGATAAATATCATGATTAAGTAAGCTTCATTCCAGAGATGCAGATATGGTTTAATATATGAAATTCCATCAATATAATCCATTATATAAACAAACTCAAAGACAAAAACCACATGATCATCTCGTTAGATGCTGAGAAAGCATTTGACAAAATCCAACACCCATTCATGATAAAAGTCTTCTAAAGATCAGGAATTCAAGGCCCATACCTAAACATAGTAAAAGCAATATACAGAGAACCAGTAGCCAACATCAAACTAAATGGAGAGAAACTTGAGGCAATCCCACTAACATCAGGCATTAGACAATGCTGCTCACTCACTCCATACTTATTCAATATAGTACTCGAATTCCTACTCGGAGCAGTTAGACAACAAAGGAGATAAAGGGGATACAAATTTGAAAGGAGGAAGTCAAAATATCACTATTTGCAGATGACACGACAGTATGCTAAAGTGACCCCAAAAATTCCACCAGAGAACTCCTAAACCTGATAAACAATTTCAGCAAAGTAGCTGGATATAAAATTTACTCAAACAAATCAGTGACTTTCCTCTACTCAAAGAATAAAGAGGCTGAGAAAGAAATTAGGGAAACAACACCTTTCACAACAGTCACAAGTAATACAAAATACCTGGGTATGACTCTAACTAAACAAGTGAAAGACCTATATGACAATGACTTCAAGTCTCTGAAGAAAGAAATGGAAGAACTCAGAAGATGGAAAGATCTCCCATACTTATCGATTGGCAGGATTAATATACTGAAAATAGCCATTTTGCCGAAAGCAATCTACAGATTCAATGCAATCCCCATCAAAATTCCACCTTAATTCCTGATAGACTTAGAAAGAGCAATTTGCAAATTCATCTGGAATAACAAAAAACCTAGGATAGCAAACACTATTCTCAGCAATAAAATAATTTCTGGTGAATCACTATCCCTGACCACAAGTTGTACTACAAACAATTGTGATAAAAACTACATGGCATAGGTACAGTGACAGGCAGGTAGATCAGTGGAGCAGAATTGAAGATGCAGAAATGAACTAACATACCTATGGTCACTTGATCTTAGACAAAGGAAATAAAATAATCTAATGGAAAATAGGCAGCATTTTCAACAAATGGTCTGGTTCAATTGGAGGTAAACATGGAGAAGAATTCAAATTTATTCATTCTTATCTCCTTGTACAAAAGTCAAGTACAAGTGGACCTAGGACTTCCACATAAAACTAGGTACACTGAAACTAATAGAAAGGAAGTGGGGAAGAACCTTGAGGACATGCAGAAAGGGGAAATTTTCCTGAACAGAACACCAATGGCTTATGCTGCAAGCCTGAAAATTGACAAATGGGACCTCATAAAATTGCAAAGCTTCTTTAAAGGAAAGGATACTGACAGATTGGGAAAAGATTCTTACCAATCCTATATCCTATAGAGGACTAATATCCAATATTTACAAAGAACTCAAGAAGTTAGACTCCAGAGAACAAATAACCCTTTAAAATTAAATATAGTTTCATAATATTGCATCAACACATTGAGCTGTCTTGTTAGGCCTACTTTCTGCTATTATTAACATTTGTATATAGCTTTTCCTTCATTAAAATTCTAGGTTAAAAAAAAGTATCTTCAAACCTAGAAGTTTTCAAGATTCATGAATGTACATTTACTTTATTCCTATTGTAAATATAGTACATCCAAAGAAATTCCATTTTCATAAATTTATGTCCATAATAATGTGTTGATAAATCTTGCCACAATGTTGTTCAGAAGATCTCTTGAAATAACCTTATATAACTAAGATTTTTCATTTATTAAACAGCAACTCCCTTTTTATCTTCTTTTATTATGAATTGAATATTTTGGTGCCTCATGTAAATTTGTCTTTATAGTATTTTCTCTTTATATGTTTGGTAAGGTCATTTCTTTCCTCTTTTAAGTGCATTACTGTAATTGTGCATGACAATAATTCAAAAAGTCTAAATAATTCTAAAAAAAGCCTCCTAAAAATAAAACAATATTTCATTGAACATGACATATACTTTCACCCACTCATCAACTGGTAAACATTAATCCTTTTTCACATTATTATCTATTAGTAATAAAGCTCCCATCAATATTAGAATATATATATATATATATATATATATATATATATATATATATATTCTGAATATCACAATTCAATACTTTGTATCTATACTCCAAGTTTGTAATGAAACTTAATGATGAAAATGGTATACTTAAGTCAAAGAAAAGATCATGAGAAAGCATTCAACCAAAGTAACAATATAAACCAAAACAGGTTTGTGAACAAATAATTTAGTAGTAGTCACAGAAATCTAAAAGAAAAATCTGTTTTAATCAATTTAAAGAAGCATACACTGGGTAATTCACAGTGAATAAAAGTTACTCATCCAACATCTCTGGAATCTACAAAGCCAAAGAGTATTGCTCTGTTCTCTGATGAGGAATTCTTATATTCTTGGTTGGGGAGTCTCTTTGATGATCCCACTCTCCACCCTACCCCATCCCTGCCAGTCCTCCCCCACCCTAGTGTTTCAAGTCTCTTGAGGGTTTAGAAAGCCAGACGTACCATCATGGTAGCCTTAACCACAATTCCTCACCTAATTTTAACTTCTATCCTAATTCGATATATGAACATGGAAGTTTGATTTTAAATACATGGAATATTTGAGGGGAATATTCCAAATATACCTTTCTATATATCTGCCAAAGTAATATGAGTGCAACTGCCAGCAGCCACACTCAAACTGGGTACTCCAGAAAGGTGGACTGGGACTGAAAGAGATTAGACTGCGAACAAGGAAGGAGGCTAAGACAACATAGCTGATCATTTACTGAGATCCTGAGTTTATATAGAGGAAGGAGGCCCATCCCCCACCAGTTCATTCTTGATGTCCTTTGCCAGCTGAAGGTGATCTGCAGGATGCTGTTTCCAGGTGCTGTTTCAAGGTTCTCGGCAGGTAGCAATAATGTTTTGAAGGAAAGCAGTGGCAGGTGTAGACAATAGAACCTGCTTTGTAAGTCGGAAGATTCCACCCCAGGTGGTTCCAGACTTAGTGGCAACAAGGTCTGAATCAGCCTGCTTCAAGGCTAGGGGAGGCAACAGTAATATATTAATTATAAACATATATTATTTTTATTCCAATTGCTCAAATTTTTTATTCTGGCACTGAATCAAAAATCTATAATCTAAGATGAATCATATGTGTGTAAGACTTAAACTGTAATTCATGCTAGGGAAAACCTACAAGTTTAATAAGTTTATTGAATCAAAGCCAAATCCAATCTAGGACTGCTATAATATATATTTCCCATCTCCATAAAGGAGAACTGGGCAAAAATAAATGAATATATAATCTGAGGGCCAACCAAGGATAATAGCAATAAAGTGCAATGTATTGGGAGTCTCTTTGATAATGCTGACCAACAACTCTAAAGAAGGATTCTCATTACTAATATTAAGGGTTTTGTTGATAGTCTAAGGCTCCTGTGGGAAGACTTGTTATTCTAGAGGGGAAAATTTCATTTAAATTATATGCTTAATATTTATTTTAGGGAGATATGTAATAATGTGATTCCTTATGACAGTCTCAAATTTCCCTGAGGTTATTTTATCCTCTTCTCTCCTTCATATCTACCTCCCAACTAACTAGATAATACCCACAAATTTTCCTTTTCTCCACATCATGTTTATATCCTGCCATTTTTCTCTCTATTGATCCCTTATTTATCCAATAATGGTCAATTTATAATTTTCTTTTATGCAGTTTCTCATGGATATCTACTCATATCTGAAGATTTAGAGCTAGTCACCTCACATGAGTGAGAACATGTGTTGTTTGTCTTTCTGGATCTGAGTCACATTACTCAGTATGAGGTTTTTGTGTTTTGTTTTGTTTTTTAATTCTTTCAATGTCTTCTCAAATTTCATGATTTTTATTTTTCTTTAGAGCTAAGTAGCGTTCTCTAGTGTATATGTACCACATTTTCACTATCCATTTACCAATAGAAGTAAACTTAGATTATTTTCAGTCCCAAGCCCCTGGAAATAAGAAAGTTATGAAAATGGCTATGTGAGTATCTGTGGTATCAGATTTCAAGTTATTTGGGCTTATTTCACTGTGTAGCCCTGGCTGTCCTGGAACTCACTTTGTAGACCAAGCTGGCCTTGAATGCAGAGATCTGCCTTGAAGAAACAAAAGGCAGTCAATACTCCCCTCTGCATTAGCCTGGCAACTAATTAAACTACCATCATGCTCCCCAGTGCAGCTGTCTCCTGTCTTTGAAAGAGGCAGAAAAATTAATGTCTTGAAGTGATAAAACTCTTTAAGCTATGGGAAAGAGACAACTAAGCATTCTCAGAGAGCTTTGGCCAGTTTGTAAGAATGCACTAGTCCCAAGATAGAGGACAGCTAGGGTACTGAGGATGACCTTATCTGGCATCAATGGGAGGGGAGACCCATGGTTCTGTGGAGACTCAATGTTCCAGTGTAGGGGGATGCTAGGATGCTGAGGCAAGAGTAGGTGGGCAGGTGGGGGCATCATCCTCATAGAGGCAGGTGGAGGGTAGAGGGGATAGGGAGCTTGTCAAGGGGAAACTGGGAAAGGAGATAGCATATGAAATGTAAATAAATAAAATAACTGATGGGTGGGGGGAGAATACACTAGACACTGATAATGGAATGCATTATTCCTTCCCAGATCAAAAATGCCCTATTCCAGATTTATGGTCCTTCCTTGCTGTGTGAACAAATGTCATCAATTTGAAGGACAACATTCCTCTATTCCTTACCTAATCATATAACACCAAGGCTTGAAGATTCCTGTTTGACCATTTCCCATATATAAACATTCAAACCCTAGACCTGAGAGTTGCAGAATCCTGGGTTCAAACTTGAATAAAGACACTACTGTGTGCTTGCATCAGCATTGCGATCCCTGGCGGTCTCCTGGGGTTCTTGCGAACTGGGCATAACATTCTGCCTTGGGCTCCCAAGTGCATGAATTAAAAGTGTGTGCCACTACCACCCAGACTCTTTTATTTAAAGAATGCTCCAAACTGATATTTAAGGAAGATGGGCCTGTTTGAAATCCAACAATAAACATGTGGATATCTTTTCCCCCAATACACTAAAGCATTTCTTGTTTGTTGATTTCTTAACTTTTGCCATTGTGATGGGATAAGGTGAAATTACAATGTTTTTGTTTGCATTTCCCTAAACAATAAAAACAATGAATATTTTGAGGTATTAGCTATTTCTTTCTTCTTTTGGGAATTCTTTGCTGAGGTTCCAGATATTTGCATACATTATTTATTTTTAACTGTGTTTTGAGTTCTTTATATATCCTAGATACTAATCTTTTGTCAGATTTATATCTAGCAAAGATTATCTCCCATTCCCCTGAGCTTCCCTTTCATTCAGCTGATTGCTTTTTAAGCCATTCAAAGACTTTTAAATTCCTTGAAGTCCCCCTTGCCAATAACTGGCATTGTTTACTGGGCAAATGGAGTTCTATTCTAAAAGCCTTTCCCTATATATGTATCATGTATGGTACTGCCTAACTTTTATTCTAGCAGTTTTAAAATTAGAGGTTTCACATTTTGGTCTATGATCCCTTTGGGTTAACTTTTGTGCCAAGTGATAGATATAGGTACAGTTTCATTTTTATGCAGTTAGTATTCAGGTTCCCAAGGACCATTTGCTAAAGATGATTTCTTTCCTCCATAGTACATTTTTTTTGGCATCTGTGTAAAGCATTATGTGTCTGAAATTATGTGTTGGTTCTAATTTTATAATCTAACAACATGTATATGTTTCAGATACTATTATCATTTTTAATCTCTTATTTCTATATGACAATACGATAGTATAATTTATCCTTCCCTTTCTCACACTCCAAGTACACTCATATGCCTCTACTTTTTCCAGTTCATGTCACCTTTGCATTAATTTTTGTTGCATGAATATCATTATATGTCAATCCATGTACATTTATAAATACAACCTCCTGCTCAATCTTTAGTACACATCTCTTTGTCCTAGTACAATAGTTTTTTTTTTTATTACTATGCCTCTGCAATATATCTTGTGATATACAATGATTATTCCTCCAGTATTTTTTTTTTAAAATAAGGATTGTTTCTACTATCTGGGATATTTTGTGGTTTAATATTTAATTTGGGATACGTTTTTTCTATTTCTGTGAAGAATGATGTTGGGATTTTGATATAATTGAATCAAATTGGGTTTTTGTTGTTGTTTCTTATTTTATTTTGTTTTTTGGAAAAAATGGTCATTTTCACAAAATTAATTTACAAACTCAGGAACAGAGAATGCCATCCCATTTTCTAGTGTCTTTCTTATTCCTTTCTTCATCAGTTTAAAATTTTCACTTCAGTTCCTTGGTTAGGGTTATTTCTAGATGTTATAGTGTCTTTGAGATATTGTGAGTGGGACTATGCCCATGATCTCTTTCTCTATGCAACCACTGTCGGTGTATCATAAAGCTACTGATTTGTGTAAGTTGTTTCTGTATCTTGCCCTATGGCTTAATTTGTTTATTGTTTCTAGAAGCTTTTTGGTATAACTTTGAGATCTTTCACTTCATCAGTAAGTTAGTAAGTTTGATAAAATTCTTACTTTTCATACTATAGTGTGTCTTTATAGACTCATTGACTCTGATTTTCAACACTTATTAGCCTGGTATTTTTTTTTTAAATCTTCTGTTACTACATAAATAAAATAATAATATCATAAAATAAAGATGTCCTTCTATGTTTATTTCTCATAGCCATGTTAGGAAAACATTCCCCTTCATGCAGTGATAAAAAATAAGGACAGATTATTTTCTGAACATACGTTTTTCTACTTTGTTTGTAAGTTAGAGTTAATTTACATTCATAACCTAAACAGAACTTAAAAACTGTTATGAAAATAAATAAACAAGAGTAAGTAAAGCAAATATGTCAGATAATAATGAAACCAATGTGAGAGATTCATGAATATACATTATGAACCAGTAACATAAATTTTATAGGCTGATATATTTTTACATATGTATGCATATCCTTAATCTCCGAGAAATTAAAAATGAACATGTTTATTATTCCATAAATATAATTTGTCTTTCATAATTAGATATACATTAATTTACTAAAAACTTATTTCAATCACCATGAAATTATTGTGCCTGTTCATAAAATCTGTGTAATCATACTGTTTCTTGTAATTAGTACAACGTTTGTGGATAGCTTCTGTTGAACAATCACGTTTGAGTTTTTGACAAGATTACATGTACTATTTTTTAATTATTATTTTAAAGGATCATATTACATATATATCTGTATACTAAAATTGTTTATTTGTTCTTTATTGATTAGTATGTGAGCTGTTGTTCCTAATTGGTATTCATTATATATTTAGTTTTTACTAATTTATTTTAATTTGTACCAGTGATATATGCCTATTATGTATTGTCTATGTATAAGAAATAATTTCTTTTTTATTATTATTTTCTTTATTTACATTTCAAGTGGTATCCCGAAAGTTCCTTATACCCCCCCCCCCAGCCCTGCTCCCCTACTCACCCACTCCCACTATTTGGCCCTGGCCTTATCCTGTCCTGGGTCATATAAAGTTTACAAGACCAAGGGGCCTCTCTTCCCAATGATGACTGATTAGGCCATCTTCTGCTACATATACAGCTAGAGACACGAGCTCAGGGGGTACTGATTAGTTCATATTGTTGTTCCACCTACAGGGTTGCAGCCCCCTACAGCTCCTGGGTACTTTCTCTAGCTCCTTCACTGGGGGCCCTGTGTTCCATCCAGTTGCTGACTGTGAGCATCCACTTCTGTGTTTGCCAGGCACTGGGATAGCCTCACAAAAGGCTGCTATATCAGGGTCCCTTCAGCAGAATCTTGCTGGCATGTGCATTAGAATCTGGGTTTGGTGGCTGATGATGGGATGGTTTCCTGGATGGGGTAGTCTCTGTGTAGTCCATCCTTTCATTTTAGCTCTAAATTTTGTCTCCGTATCTATATCCTTTCATGGGTATTTTGTTCCTTATTCTAAGGAGGAATGAAGTATCCACACGATGGTCATCCTTCTTGGTTTTCTTGTGTTTTGCAAAATGTATCTTGGGTATTTTAAGTTTCTGGGCTAATATCTACTTATCAGTGAGTGCATATCTAGTGACTTCTTTTGGGACTGGGTTACCTCACTAAGGATGATATCCTCCAGATACATCCATTTGCCCAAGAATTTCATAAATTCGTTGTTTTTTAATAGCTGAGTAGTACTCCATTGTGTAAATGTACCACATTTTCTGTATCCATTCCTCTATTGAGGGACATCTGGGTTCTTTCCAGCTTCTGGCTATNATAAATAAGGCTGCTATGAACATAGGGGTGCATGTGGTACATTTACACAATAGAGTACTACTCAGGTATTAAAAATGATGAATTCATGAAGTTCTTAGGGAAATGGGTGGAACTAGAAAACATCATCCTGAGTGATATAACTCAATTACAAAAATCCCCACAATTTTATCTTGGGAATACCCAAGATATAATTCATAGACCACATGAAGCTCAAGAAGGAAGATCACAGTGTAGATACTTTTGTCCTTCTTAGAAGAGGAATCAAAATATCCATGAGATAAAGAGACAAAGTTTGGAGCAGAAACTGAAGGAAATGTCATCCAATGACTGTTCCACCTGGAGATCTTTACCATATACAGTTTCCTAATCCAGACACTGTTGTGGATACCAACAAGTGCTTGCTGAGAAGAGCTTGGTATAGATGTCTCGTGAGAGGCTCTGCCAGTGCCTGACAAATAGTGCAGGCTCACAGCCATCAATTGGTCTGAGTACAGGGTCGCCAATTGAGGAGCTAGGGAAAGGACTGAAGGAGTTGAAGGTTTGCAGTCCCATAGGAGGAATAACAATATGAACCAAACAGAGCCCCCAGAGCTCTGAGGGACTAAACCACAAACCAGGAATACACAAGGACAAACTCAAGGCTTTATTTGCATATATAGCGGAGGATTGCATTGTGGGACATAAATGAGAGGAGAGACCCTTGGTCTCATGAAGACTTGATGTCCCAGTGTAGGGGAATGCCAGGACAGGGAAATGGGAGTGGATGGGTTGGTGAGTGGGGGTGGCGTAGGATAGTGGGGTTTTCAGAAGGGAAATGAGGAAAGGGGATAAAATTTGAAATGTAAATAAAAAAGAATATAATAAAAATGTGAAAATACAATAAAAATAATATTAATAATGATAAAAGAATATTTGGACAGTACAACTTGTTCTTGTGTTTCAAAAATACAGCATTATCACTATGCAGTGTTTTGCTTCTTCTGAGTGTCATTAATTTTAAACTAGGATAAAAAGAATATAAATAATATACCATAATTGGTGTATTCTTTTGATGGGTTTTAAAAAGCAATATATATGTCATCTTAATAAAATATATGAAAGGAATGATGAACATGTAGTAGTGCACAAAATGTGTTTTTGATACAAAGCATATGAGTCACAAGAACTTTTTTATTTAGTAAATCAAAGAGAAATTTTGTGTATAGTCATTTAACAGAGATTTTAAGTTAAATATATGGAAGATACATACTAAAGATTTACTGTGCTAGAATGTTTTCAGCTACATGTTAAATATGTTAATATAATTTTAAGTAATAATTAAAAAATTGTGAATGTCTCTTTTTCCACTATCCATTTTATTAGTACTTCTACAATTTAAAAACAGTAGTCTCATAGAAAAGAACACAGAGGCAGTACTTCACATTTCCTTTGCAGTTAGGAAACAGTGAGTGAATAAAAGTGGACAATGCTATAATGCCTCAAGAATTACCAAATCCATTACCAACTTCTGCTCATGAGGAAATACCTCTTAAAGTTACTACAACCTCTCTAAGCTGGGCCAGAATTTATGACCACAGTTTCAATTGTCTTAGGTGTGTGTGTGTGTGTGTGTGTGTGTGTGTGTGTGTGTTAATTGAACTGTATTTGAACACATAAGTCAAACATTAGTATTTTATTTTACACATGTATTTTAGGTTATAGTTTCAATTGAAATACAATTTCTTTATCATAATTACTAGAGGAAATTGAAACTAAATTGCTTGTTGGCTTGAGAAGAACACTCAGTGTTTCACTATATTTGACAAGTTCCTGTTTTCTGCCAGATTCTTTTCTGAATCTTAATACAAACTGTTTTCACTAATTAATTGTTCAAGTTTTGCCTGGGAAATGCTGCCTATATTTGAGTTTTTAAAACACATATATATAGAGAAGAAGTCATAACACTGTCTACTTACAACTAATTGCATCGGTGGTTTCCTCATAACATTAATACATATCACTGATACTAAGACTCCATCATTACAATGGCCATGTCATTGCCAGAAGTAATTTTAAAACACTCTTCCCCATTCACCATCATTTAAATTCTCCTAAACTCATTACTATGTTTGTTATTCTCTGAATCGAGGATTTGAAATAGATGTTCCACTTAAGGTGGAATAGTCACAGTTGATTTTATTAATTCAGTCTGATATGAGTCTCTGTATTAACTTTAGAAAGAGTGTTCTTTTCCAAAGTTGAGAGAACCATAAATACATCGATATAAACATAAATGAGAAAGCAGTTTGACAATTAGCAAAACATCACAAGTGGATTCCCTACAGCCTACTAACTTCTTTTCCATGGAATTTTTACCAGGTTTACAACATTAGGCATAAATTATCTCCTGTGAAGCATATATCAGAACTAAACAGAAAATATTTTCTTAACTGCACAATGTTTATGTCACTATTTCCTTTAATTTTTACATTTAAATGTCAGTTACATTTTGGGAATTCAGGGTCTTAAATTTTAACCAAAGCTAGACACTAACCTCACAATCTGATTTAGCTTCATATATTTAAGAATTTGAAACTGTAGGTATACAGTGTGTGTGTGTGTGTGTGTGTGTGTGTGTGTGTGTGTGTGTGTGTGTGTTGATACTATCTTTACCATATTTTATATTTTGAACTCTGTTGCTAGGTTTTGGTAACAGATGACCAAACATATTCCACCATTGTGACAGATGGTGTGATTAAGGAAAAAAATTAAATCCAACAAAAGTGTACAAAAATTTAAATAGTTGCAATTTATGGTATTTCCAGTCAGCAACAGACATTAATTGGGGGAAATATCTGTGCTGCTTTAGCATTAATTACTTAGTCAATTTCTCACAGATATAGTTATCAGGTCCTTCTTGACAGCTAACTTTTAAAACTTTCCAGCAAGAGAACTCTTTTAATATGTTCCACTTGATTTTGATGAGGAAAAGAATCTTGTTAATGAAAATCATATTTTAAGCCATGTGCTAATTAAATAATGTCACTAAAATACATTATCCTTTTAGGTTATTTACTGGGGATAAGCTTCAGGTGTGGAACAGGGAGCAAGAGAAAAGTTTTCTATGTGNTTTTATTATGAGAATAAAATATTAACACAGTATTGAGGCCTATACTTATCTGTGGATGTAAAACATGATGAGAATATAATCTTGTTAATGAAAATCATATTTTAAGCCATGTGCTAATTAAATAATGTCACTAAAATACATTATCCTTTTAGGTTATTTACTGGGGATAAGCTTCAGGTGTGGAACAGGGAGCAAGAGAAAAGTTTTCTATGTGNTTTTATTATGAGAATAAAATATTAACACAGTATTGAGGCCTATACTTATCTGTGGATGTAAAACATGATGAGAATATAATTAAGAATTAAACAAGTTTAGTAAAATGGTCACTGCTAATTTTCCTCCAAGTTCCATGACTTCAACAAACCTCAGATAATTGTCTATGTTTCCATAGTCATAATTTTTCACTTGTTTTGGCAGGCCATAAGTGGACTGTGGGGATGTTGGATATGGATAGGATACATGTGTCACTATTGCATCCTCTGTGTTATCATGCCATGATCTTCATTGTTTTATTTCGTAGTGGTCTGTCATAGCTGAAAAGGTCTGTTCACTGGTTTCCCCCTTGCCTATTGCTAACATAACTCAAGGTTTCCTCAAATTGTGTATTTCTTCATGCAATACAATTTAATTGTCAATATGCATTTTTTTAATATGGCTTACATTCATAGGATTTTGCCGTATTTCATGTTTATTAACTTATTCAAACCACAATGAAAAAGTAGTTCCCCTCACACTGAACATGTATATAGGGGTTCTCACTATTGAATCTTTTCACTCTATAAAAGGGAATTGAGGATAATGAAGCCTTTCTCATATCAAATACATGTGTAGAAAGTATTTATAGTTTGACATTACTTATGTGTTTTCAGCTTTCATGGGATTTGAATAACAAAAATATTTTTCCATGTAGTTTCCATATGTAGAGTATTTCTCCAATGTAACCATAGATATTATTTTTAAGAGCTCAATTTAAGTAATTCATTTCCTCATTGTGAATAAAAAACTGTTTACAGTATTAGTTATTATGTGATTCAGAGTGTTACCTAACAACTTATCAGCTTTACAATATAAAATAGATAAATGGTAATTTATGAATAAGGTTGAAATATAAATAAGTTAATGATAAAATCACTCCTTCCATTATTAATTTGTTCAGTCATTCTTTTACTTATCACCTCACAACAATAACATGTTTTCTATCGATTATGGATCTTATATTTTACATAGTTACACAAAATCATTTACCCATATGATATTAATCAATAGGGAGACTAAGAAAATAAAGGATACTCATGAAGAAAGAAAATGAGGAAGAAAAGAAGGCGGTTGTATGTTGCCTAGATTTTATGTCAACTTGAAATAAGCTAGAGTCATCAGAGAAAAGGGACCATTAACAGAGAAAAATGTCTCATTGCCATCTGGCTGTAGGCAAGCGTATAGATCATTTTAATTAGTAATTAATAAAGGATGGTCCAACATATTTTGGTGCTTTTATCCTTATGTTGATGATCATGAGTTCCATAGAAAAGAAGACTAAGAAAACCATGATACAGAAACCAGTAAGCAGCATTCTTCCATTTCTTTAGTATTAGTTCTGCCCAGCTTGAGATTCTGTCTAGACTTCCTTTGATGATGAACTGGGGAGTTGAAGCATAAGATGAATGAACCATTTTCCTCCCCAAGTTGCCATGGTCATAGTATTTTGTCACCACAATAGAAACTCTAAGATGGTATGTAGGCTCATCTACTATATTTCAAGAATGATTTGGTTTTGGGTGAACTTAGGCTAAATTCTTTCTCATTGAACTTGGCATGTAATTCAAAGAAAAAAAAAACTCTTCCCCAATATCTAGTAAAACCTTGAGTTCATTTTCTGAATATTTTTGCTTCTTATGTCTCCCGATAAACTCACAGCTGTTCCAGAATTCTGTGTCCACAGAGCTACAGAACCTTGACCATTTGGAGAGGGTAATAACAGCTAAGACATGTCACAACAATGGGAATACCACCGAAGACCATCCTAAGCATTTTTTTTTTAGCAGTTTATGTCATTTCCTTCCAGAAAATATTTCAAAATATTTCAAGACATCTCAGATATCTGTTACCTGAAAATTTACATGTCAATTAAAATTAATCAGTAGATCGAATTTTAAAATATGCCCAAGAGAACAGAATAATTAAACCAAATATTTAGATAGATATAATACTTTTTATACTTAGAACTTCACAGTTATCTCATAGAGTTGGCCTTTTCTAGTTGCTATGACAGAACTGTGTCTTAATTCTCAAACACAAAATTCAGTATTTATTGGAATTGTTTGAACATACAGTATTATAAGTTTTGTGACATGTTTGAATATACAGTTATGATGTAACCTTGGTGTTATGTTTCTGTCTAGGAATGTCTAGGAAAAAGCAGAGACAATATTTTATTCAGATTACGTTTTTATCAACAAAGACAAATAGAAAGAAGAATTATAAACCAGGCTGTATTTTAATAAAAATACTGACTTTTTATGAGAATTTACTTGAGAATGTGTTAATAAGCTTTAAACATGTTTTCTTGCTAGACAGGAACTAATTCATTAAAAGTATTTCTGATTTTGATTAAATATTTTTAAAGATAATTTAGAGAGACACATTGAAACCTGATATACAACCTTCCCATGTTTGTGAAAACTAAGCACATTAAGTTCAATTCCCAAGACAAATGCATCATAAAAATAAAGAAAAAATCAAAAGAAGAAAATGTATCTTTATTCAAAAGCCAAATTATACTCAGGAGTAACATTTGTATTATAATAAAGTATGTGAATAGCATCATTTTTTACCCTGTTTCATTTTTATTAGCATTTAGTAGTTTCATAATATATATTTTAATTATTGCCTTCTTTTCTGCAAAAATGTAAGCTATGTCATTTCATGGATTTTTTTCCCTTCACTATTATATCCAAAACACTTAAGAAAATTTCTTGTTCATAGTTATCCCTCAACATATCTTCCATGAATGACTGAAGGTATAATTAAAGCAGATATTAAAAATTAAGATGAAAATTTTGAAATCCTATTTTAAAATTGTACATTAATATTTTATTTTCATTGAAAATTAAAACATAGAAAGAGAAATCCATAACTGAAGCTGAGTATCATACTAATCTTTTTAATATCATAAAACTGATATTAAAATCTAAAATTATTTGAAATAGATATAACAGTTGATGATACAACTGAAAGAAAATTAAGAGTTTTTAAAGTTCTTTTGTTTTTGGTAAATATTATTAACAAAAAAAATATTTAAAAATATGCATGCAAAAAATCAAGCATTAACTTTATCTTAGGGTTTTGGATTAAATTAAATTTTACAACCACTAAAAAAAAAAAAGAAAGAAAAGAAAATTCAATACAAAGGCATGCAGATCTTTGTGGTTTCAAGGTTAGCCAGGGCTACAGAGTAAGTTCCAGGACAGCCAAGACTAAGCAGAGAAACCATATCTTGAAAAACTAATAATAATTTTCTGTGTAGCAGAAATGAGCAATACTCTCAAACAATAAAACAGTATTGATATTTACATGACATACAATTTTATATCAGAAACATGCATTATTTTAGCTTTATATTGAAAATTAATGAAGATAAATGATAGATAAAACAATAAAGCTAATATCAATGTCTGTAAAAATTTTAAAATTATAGAATAAATAATATCTCATTATAAGTGCTTTAAGTTAGGAAGGAATAAATAAAAGATATTTAGAAAACCCTAAGTATTTGGAAAGTAGATAACATAGTTCTTAATAGGCAATATTTATTAGCATTTAGGTTGCTGAGACAAACACACTATGACAAAATGCAACTTAGGCAGCAAAAGGCTTATTTCATCTTACACTCAGGTAACAGTCCATCACTCAGGGAAGTAAAGTCACAAACTCTAGTAGCAAAAGAAGCTGGAGGAAGAAGCTGAAGCCAAGCCAACCAATAGATTCTGCTTACTGACTTGTTCTCCATGTCTGACTCAGCTACCATTTCTATGTAACTCAGATCAATCTATCTCCCCAGGGATGGTGCCACAGTGGCTGGGCCCATGTAGGAAATGCTCCTTAGACTTATATATAAGTCAGTCTAATATAAACATCTTCTCTGATCAAGTTCTTTCTTCACAGATGATTCTGTCTTTTGTCAAGTTGAAAAATTATCTAACTAGGACACTATGTATTCATGAAAATAACAGAATCAAGTTAATAAATAATAATTTCTTACATTAATAATATAATGAGGAGACACCAATTCAAGGCACAGTAACACATCCAGGATCTTAGGATTCTAGGATCCCAGGATACCAGGAGTTTGGTCACACCAGGATCTCAGGGTCCCAGAGGAATCTTGACTGCCAAGAACTCTGACAAACCCAGAATCTCAGGTTCACAGGATCCCTGAATCAAAGGATCACAGAGAAAGCTGGACTCTGAGGAGTTCTGAATCAACTGGGATTATAGGAAGAACAGGCTCCAATCAGATATATTGAGGGCAAGGAGCACTTCAGATAATCAGATTACGGTACTCAAGCATAAGAACAGAAGCAACATCAGAACCAAACTCTCCCACCATAGCAAGTCCGGGATACACCATCACACCAGAAAAGCAATATATGGATCTAAAGTCACTTCTCATGATGATGGTAGAGGACTATAAGAAGGTAATCAATAACTCCCTTAAAGAAATACAGGAGAACACATCCAAACAGGTGAAAGAATTAAACAATGCCATCCAGGATCTAAAACTGGAAGTAGAAACAAAAAGGAAATCACAAAGGGAAACCACTCTAGAAATAGAAAACCTAGGAAAGAAGACAGAAGGAATTGATGAAAGCATAGCTAATAGAATACAGGAGATAGAAGAGAGACTCTGAGGTGCAAAAGATACCACAGAAAACAATGACACAACAATCAAAGAAAATGGGAAATGCAAAAGGTCCTAAGACTAAATATCCAGGAAATCCAGGACACAATGAGAAGAACAAACCTAAGAATAATAGGTATAGACAAGAAGGAAGATTTCCAACTTAAAGGGCCAGTAAATGTCTTCAACAAAATTATAGAAGAACACTTCCCCAACCTAAAGAAGCCCATGAATATTCAAGAAGCCTACAGAACTTCAAATAGACTAGACCAGAAAAGAAATTCCTCCTGTCACATAATAATCAAAACAGCAAATGCACAAACAAAGAAAGAATATTAAAAGCAGTAAGGGAAAAAGCCAACTACCATATAAAGGCAGACCTATCAGAATTACAACTAAATTCTCCCCAGAGACAATGAAAGCCAGGAGATCCTGGGAAAATGTCATACAGACCCTAAGAGAAAACAAATGCCAGCCAAGGCTACTAATGCCCAGCAAAACTCTCAAATATCATAGATGGAGAAAACATGGTATTCCATGAAAAAAAAAACAAAACAAACAAATTTACACAATATCTACAAACCCATTCTTTCAAAGTATAATAAAGAGGAAACTCCAAAACAAAGAGGCAAATTAACCTCTAGAAAAAGCAAGAACATAATCTTTCAACAAACCTAAAGAAGATAACCACATGAATAGAATTCCAACTCTAACAATGAAAATAACAGGGAGGAACAATGACTTTCCTTAATATCTCTTAATATCAATTGACTCAATTCTCCAATAATTAAGATATAGTCTAACAGACTGGTTACATAAACAGGACTCAATATTTTGCTGTATAAAAGAAACCCACCTCAGGGACAAAGACAGAAACTACCTTAGAGTAAAATGCTGGAAAACAATTTTCCAAGCAAATGTTCCAAAG
The DNA here is from genome assembly GCF_900095145.1 of Mus pahari. NCBI lineage: Eukaryota > Metazoa > Chordata > Mammalia > Rodentia > Muridae > Mus > Mus pahari. Next base: position 36,707,437 of record NC_034613.1, on the reverse strand, counting down.
AAACAAGCTGGAGTAGCAATTCTAATATCAAATAAAATCGACATTCAACCTAAAGTTCTCAAAAAAGATAAGGAGGGACACTTCTTAGTCATCGAAGGTGAAATTTACAAAGATGAAATCTCAATTCTGGATATCTATGTTCCAAATGCAAGGGCATCCAAATTTATTAAAGAAAATGCTAAAATTCAAAGCACATATTACACATCACACAGTAAAGGTGGGAGACTTCAACAACTCACTCTCAGTAATGGACTGACTGAGGAAACAGAAACTAAAGAGAGATAGAGTGAAACTAATAGACGATATGAAACTAATAAATTTAACAAATATCTATTGAACATTTCATAGTAAAACAAAAGGATATACCTTCTTCTCAGTACCTCTTGGTACCTTTTCCAAAATTGACCATATAATTGGTCACCAAACAGACCTCAACAGATACAAAAATAATGAAATAATCAAATGTACCCTATCTGATCACCATGGACTAAGGCTGATCTTTAATAACAACAGAAATAATAGAAAGCCAACATACACGTGAAAGCTGAACAAGACTCTCCTCAATGATAGAAATAAAGAAAGAAATAAAAGACTTTTTAGAGTTTAATGAAAATGAAGCCACAACATACTCAGACTTATGAGATACAATGAAAACACTACTAAGATAATAACACATATCTCTGAGTGCCTCCAAAAAGAAACTGGAGAGAGCATACACTAGCAGCTTGACAACACACCTAAAAGCTCTAGAACAAAAAGAAGCAAATTCAACCAAAATGAGTAGAGGGCAGGAAGTAAACAAACATAGAGCTGAAATCAACCAAGTGCAAACAAAAAGAACTATACAGAGAATCAACTAAACCAGGAGCTGGTTCTTTGAGAAACTCAAAAAGATAGATAAACCCTTAGCCAGACTAACTAGAGGGCACAGAGAGAGTATCCTAATTAACAAAATCAGAACTGAAAGGGAAGATATAACAAAAGAATCTCAGGAAATCCAAAAAATCATCAGATCCTACTACCAAAACCTATACTCAACAAAACTGGAATACCTAGATAAAATGGACAATTTTCTTGACAGATACCAGGTGCCAAAGTTAAATCAGGATCAGATTAATCATCTAACCAGACCTATATCACCTAAAGAAATAGAAACAGTCCTTAATATTCTCCCTACCAAAAATAAAAAATAAAAATGCCGAGTACCTGAGGGCTTTGGTGCAGAGTTCTATGACACCTTTAAAGAAAACATAATTCCAGTACACCTGAAATTATTCCACAAAATAGAAACAGAATGTACTCTTGCCAATTCATTCTAGGAAGCCACAATTACTCTGATAACTAAAGCACACAAAGACACAACAAAGTAAGTGAACTTCATACCAATTACTCTTATGAATATCGATGCAAAAATACTCAATAAAATTCTCTCAAACCAAATCCAAGAACTCATCAAAATGATCATCCCACATGATCAATTAGGCTTCATCCCAGATATGTAAGGATAGTTCAAGTGTAAGGAAATCCATCAACATAATCCACTATGTAAAAAAACTCAAATACTAAAACAACATAAGCATCTCATTAGATGCTGAGAAAACATTCGACAAAATCAAACACCTCTTCATGATGAAAGACTTGGAAAGACCAGGAATTCAAGGCCCATACCTAATCATAATAAAAGCAATATTCAGCAAAACAGTAGCCAACATCAAACTAAATGATGAGACACTTGAAGCAATCCCACTAAAATCAGGGACTAGACAAGGCTGCCCACTCTCTCTTTACCTTCTCAATAGAGTATATGAAGTCCTAGCACAAACAATTAGACAACAAAAGGAGATCAAAAGGATACAAATTTGAAAGGAAGAAGTCAAAATATAACTATTTGCAGATGATATCATATATAAGTGACCCCAAAAATTCCACCAGAGAAGTCCTAAATCTCATAAATGTTTATAGTGAAGTAGCTGGATAGAGAATTAACTCAAACAAATCAGTGGCCTTTACACAAAGGATAAACAGGGTTAGAAGGAAATTAGGCAAACAACAACCTTCAAAATAGTCACAAATAATATAAAATACTTTGGTGTGACTATAACTAAGGAAGTGAAAGATCTGTACTATAAGAACTCCAAGTCTCTGAAGAAAGAAATATAAGGTTTCAGAAGATAGAAAGATCTCCTATGATCAAGGATTAGCAAGATTAATATAGTCAAAATGACTATTTTGCCAAAAGCAATCTACAGATCCAATGCAACCCCCATCAAAATTCCAATTCAATTGTTCACATAGTTAGAAAGGGCAATTTGCAAATTCATCTGGAATAACAAAAAACCTAGGATAGCAAGAACTATTCTCAACAATAAAAGAACCCTTGGTAGGATCACCATCCCTGACCTCAAGCTTTACTACAGAGCAATTGTGATAAAAACTACATGGTAATGGTACAGTGACAGACAGGTAGATCACTGGAACAGAATTGAAATGAACACACACATCTATGATCACTTAATCTTTGACAAAAGAGCTAAAACCATCCAGTGAAAAGAAGACAGCATCTTCAAAAAATGGTGCTGGCTCAACTGGTTATTGGCATACTGAATGACTGAGAAGCACCTAAAAAATGTTCAATATCCTTAATTATCAGGGAAATACAAATCAAAATAACCCTCACACCAGTCAGATTCCACATCACTCCAGTCAGAATGATTAAGATCAAAAATTCAGGTGACAGCAGATGCTGTTGAGGATGTGAAGAAAGAGGAACACTCCTCCATTGCTGATGNNATTGCAAACTGGTACAACTATTCTGGAAATCAGTTTGGTTGTTCCTCAGAAAATTGGACATAGTTCTAGAGGAAGATCCAGCAATACCACTCCTGGGTTCCAATATGTAATAAGGACACATGCTCTACTACGTTCACAGCAGCCATATTTATACTAGTCAAAAGATGGACACAACACAGATGTCTCTCAATAGAGGAATGGATACAGAAAATGTGGTATATTTACACAATAGACTACTAGGCAGCTATTAAAATCAATGAATTTATGAAACTCTTGACTAATGGATGGATCTGGAGATTATCATCCTAAGTGAGGTAACCCAATCACAAAAGAACACACATGATATGCACTCACTGTTAAGTGGATAATAACTGAGAAGCTCAGAATCTTTCTTCGAAGGGGAAACTAAATACCCATGGAAGGAATTATAGAGACAAAGTTTGGAGCAGTGACTGAAGGAAAAACCATCCAGAGACTGCCCCACTTGGGGATCCATCCCATAAACAACCACTAAACCCAGACACTATGGCAGATGCCAACGAGATCTTGCTGACAGGATCCTGATATAGCTTCCTCCTGAGAGGCTCTGCCAGTGCCTGACAAATACAGAAGTGGATGCTCACATTCATCCATTGGAGGGAGCACAGGGTCCCCAATGAAGGAGCTAGAGAAAGGACCCAAGGAGCTGAAGGGGTCTGAAGCTCCATAGGAGGAATAACAATATGAACTAACCAGTACTCCCAGAGCTCTTGGGACTAAACTACCAATCAAAGAAAACACATGGTGAGACTTGTGGTTGTAACTGGACATGTAGCAGAGGATGGCCTAGTCAGTCATCAATCGGAGGAGAGTCCCTAGATCTTGTGAAGGTTCCATGCCCCAGTATAGTGAAATGCTAAGGCCAGGAATGGGAGTGGGTGGGTTGGGGATCAGGGGGGAGGGGGATATTGCATTTTTAGAGGCAAAACTAGGAAAGGGGATAACATTTGAAATGTAAATAAAGAAAATGTATACTTTTTATTAGATATTTTCTTTATTTACATTTCAAATGCTATCCTGAAAGTTCCCTATACCCTCCCCCCACCCCTGCTCCCCTACCCACCCACTTCCAATTCTTGGCCCTGGCATTCCCCTGTGCTGGGTCATATAAAGTTTGCAAGACCAAGGGGCCTCTCTTCCCAATGATGGCCGATTAGGTCATCTTCTGCTACATATCCAGCTAGAGACTTGAGCTCAGGGGGTACTGGTTAGTTAATATTGTTGTTCCACCTATAGGGTTGCATCCCCCTTCAGTTCCTTGGGTACTTTCTTTAGTTCCTCCATTGGGGGCCCTGTGTTCTATCCAATAGTTGACTGTGAGCACCCACTCCTGTGTTTGCCAGGCACTGGCATAGTCTCACAAGAGGCCGCTATATCAGGGTCCCTTCAGCAGAATCTTGCTGGCATGTGCATTAGTATCTGGTTTTGGTGGCTGATGATGTGATGGATCCCTGGATGGGGTAGTCTCTGGATAGTCCATCCTTTCATCTTAGCTCTAAATTTTGTTTCTGTACCTATATCCTAAGAAAGTATATACTTAAAAAATAGAACAAGAGATGAGAGGAGGAAATGATTTAAATGTAATATTCATGAAACTACCAAATAATGAGTCAATTAAAAAATAATTTAGTGCTCAAATTTCTGAATGGTATTAAAATATTTTTATTAAAAATTAATTCTTAGAACTTTTTAATTTGTTTTAAATGTACAGATAAATTTTGAAAAATGATTTACATTTCTTGATTTGTTATTTTCTTTTAAGAAGGAAAGACCTTAGATAAAATACAGTAGGGGTAGGGAATTTAAAAAGCCCACCTCTGGCAGGAAAAGAGAGTATCAAATGAGGCAGAGGGTTCCCATCCCACAGTTAAAACTCTCACCTATAATTGATCCTGTCTGAAAGAACTACAATGATGGAAATGGAGAGAAGCCTGAGGAAAAGAAGGTCCAGCAATAGGCACAAAGTTGGTTCCAGGTCAAGGGGAGGTTCTGAGGCTTGACACTATTTTTGAGGCTATGGTGTGTTCACAAAAATGTGACCTAGCGTGATCATACTCTGGAAGAACCAACAAACAGCTGAAAGTGTAGGATATAGATCTTTGGACCCAACCAATGGACAGAAGCAGTTGACACTTGTTGTTGAATTAGGGAAGGCTGAAAGAAGCTGAGGAGAAGGGTGACCCTGTAGGAGGACCAGCAGTCTCTATTAATCTGGACCCATGAGATGTCTCAAACACTGGACAAACAAACAGACAGTATACACCAGCTGATATGAGGCCCCCAACACATATACAGTAGAGGACTGCCAGGTCTGTGTTCATTCAGAGATGATGCACCTAACCCTCAAGAACCTAGAGTCCCCAGGGAGTTTAGAAGGCAGGTGCGGAAGAGGGTGGGGGAGTGTAGAGATACTCTTGGAGACAGGGGTGTAGGGACGAGGTATGGGATGTGGAATGTACTGGCAGGTAGAGGGGAATAAAATCTGGAGTGTAAAAATATAAATAATTAAATAATTTAAAAAGAGTTTTAGAATTAATTTCTATTTGGTGTAACCATTGCAGATGTCTATGAGATCAATTATTCATACATTTATGCATTGTGAAGTGTAGAATCCAAGATAATTTGGATTTTATTAGCTTTACCATTCATCATGACACTGTGACTAGAATTATGTGCCTGCTAATGCATGTGTGGTGGGACATAACTTTTGAATACCAGCATTCAGGGGACAGAGGGAAGCAAATTTCTCTGAGATCAAGGTCAACCTGCTCTACATAATGAGTTCCAGGACAGACAAGGCCATGTAGAGAGACTCTGTCTTGAAAAAAGAAATCAAAATACAACAGCAAAAACTCAAAGAAACAAAAATGACTTCTATATTTTTATAGCTTTGTCTCTATTCATATAGCTGTAAAACATAACACTAAAACTAATTCTTATAACATAACTGATATTCTCATTATACCTTCTGTAACATTTAGAAATCAAAACTTTGTTTTATGGCTTTATGAGCTCAGTCATTTTGGACTTGACATTTGAGAGAAATTATATGATACATGTATTATATATCATGCTTATTTTAATTGGCATTATTTCCTCTATGTCCATTTTTATTACTGTTAAAGACTTATCTCTCTTGATAGTATACTTTGCAGCTTCTAGCCCTCTGAAAGCTGTACACTAGGAATAAATGCCTCAAAGTCCTATGGGGACATATTGCTATTGCTCTGCTAGGTAGATATAATAATAAACTTCCTCTCAAGTGTTATATTCATACCTATAAATTAATTAATCTTTCACCCAACATCAGATAAGCCTCTTTTTACAGTTGCTGGTGATTATTACAAAACACAATGGGTCAAGATGGAGAAAACAAAAGATTATTGAATTCTTAAATCTAAAAAGGGACAAATAATACTCTTCTCCAACAATGGCTCAGTGACGATCCTAGAAGACAAGCTATAATGCCTAAATGATTGTAAGTTCTAGCAGTAGTAAACATCTCCCGTATAGCATTATTTACTGAACATGATGGTACAGTTTCACACATGAACTCATAAGAGCTAGGAATACATACACAAAACCTGCACATGACCAAGCCAGCCAAAATTTCAGCTTGAATGAGGAATGAAACGTGAATTTGAACAACTGCTCAAAGTTCTGTTTCCACCAGAAGGTTTCTCTGCGAGGCTATCCAGGTTCCAGGAGATCATCATATGCACATACATACACATTTAGCTCTAAATGAACACAATGGATATTATTACAAAGAAAGAAGACACATCAATAGTATAGGAAATAGTGGTGGAAAGAGTACACACAAAATTAAGAGTGAAATATGGTCGGAAAGCTAAAGGAAATTGAAGGGAAGAATGTAGAAGTTAAATTTGTTCAAAATATTTACATGTGTATATAGATACTACCTAAATATATAAAATAAAAAAACATGGTAAAATATGATCATAAGTAATATATATATATACATATATATATATATATATATATATATATATATATATATATATATATACTTGTTTGGGTATTTTGTGTGATTTGCAAAGTATCACCAATATAGTTCAGTAAAGGACCCACAGGGCCTTTTATGATTTGACTTTTGAATCTACTTAAAACTATAGTTATTTAAAATTTCAAGAAAAGAGGTTCATTGTTATGTGTATTAAACTACAGGTAAACTAAAAAAAGAGATATCTTTCAGAATTAAATAGGTTCCTTTTTTTGGAGAAGTTATGTAAGATCTACTTATGTTACATGGTAGAAAAACAATACATTCAGTGGATACTCCTTGTTACTATTATCAATAAGAAAATGAAAGTGTATGCTCAGTAAAGAAGCTCATAGTATTGAGTTTCTCACTCACTTTATACATTCTTTGAGAATAAAATATGCAAGAGCAAAATAAAAAGCAAAGAGATGGAGAAGAAATAATAACCTATACTAATTATGATGCAAATATAATATTTTAAATTATTTACTACAAAGAACAAACAGTAGAATAATTTAGTAGTTTGCTTTAGTAATCCATTTATTAATTCTTTCCAAGTTCCTTGGGAAGCTATTCACTGAACTTGGCCATTTCAGACATAGATTTGGTTGTTAGTGTAATCATGAGTACTTATATTTCAAGTTAATCATCCCACATACTCTATTGACAAACAATGCGCTTAGTCCTATGGCTCTCACTTATATTTTACAATTATATCACTGGATAATTTTCACCAGTCATTATAATAGAACTTGCAAATGTCTTTGCTAGCTATTCTTTTGTTAGTTTGAAATTCTTTTTTTCCCTTGCTGTGTGAAAATGACACTTACTGTGATTAAATGAGATGCAAAACCTCATTCCTTGTAGGTCTGGCGACTTTCACGCAGAGTAAATGTTACTGGTGGGCTTTCTACTGAACATTATTGCTCAATATTCTGAGAAAGGAGTACTGCTTAAACCATACAGAAATGAGCTCTTACCCTTTTAGACATGGAGAAACGAGGCTTGTTTTTCTATTGTCTGACTAATTAGAATAGATTTAGATTACTTCTCATTCTTATATCTGTTCCAGTTTCCTGTGTGCATACTTTAGTACAAATATTTCTTATGTTTTCTTACTGTGTCATATGATGAACAACATTATCCAAATAATTGATTGGAAAAAGTATTTGCAAGAGGAAGAATTGCCAGAGAATGAATGAAGTTTTAAATAATCACAATATCAAATATAGAGTAGGAATTTAGATGGATTTTCTAGTTCATTTTCTTCATCAGTATATACATATATGTATTAATATGTATAATAGCTGTATTTAAGTACAAAGTGGAAATAGAAAATGATATCAATGAAAGTGGGTATTAATTAATTTTATTCTGCTTTTCTATTCAGAATTTTGTTATTTTTATTATATAATGGTACAGATTTTAATTCTATTCAATGACATGTGAGAGCCTGTCATTTAGTCACTCATGCAAATAATGTCTCAATCTCAATAGAATAAACACACCATACCAATACTTTATAATGTTTCTTTTCATGATAATTCAGAATATTATGGACCATACTTTTATCAAAGACATAAAGTATGAACAATAAATATTTAGCTATATAAGTAGAAAATACAGCTATGAATTCCTGTTAAGGATTCCAAATGGCTGCTTCACTATGCATTTTGAACAAAGGTTAAGAAAAATGTAGAAACTTCTATCAATGATCCATCATTTGGTCAAGACTCAAATCTCCATTATACAGAAAATAAAAATAAAAGTAACATAATTTGAGCATATCAAACAATATAAATCACTAAACAAAATTATCTTTCCTCATCAAAGAAATATATTTTATGCACACAAGAAGCATTTCAAAAGAGCTTACATTATTCAGATGAAGACTAAGACATGTCATTTAGACAAAGTTCCAAACTTGAAGTGACACTTACTTCCAAAGTAGTCCGTGATATAGCTTGGAGGGTTTCACAGCTCCCTAAGCAAAAAATATGGGGGTATGGAAATTCCCTTTGATCAGCTGAAGAATTTTTCTTGTAGTAGAAGTATATCCAGATGATTGACTTTCATGGCCCAGTTAAAATGCTGGCATTAATACAATAGCTTAAATTTCAGTAGCACATAAATCTACACCACAGATTGATTTTAGTTTTTGTCTTGGAGAAAATTTTTATCTTGTCATTATCAAATAAAATCCAATATCAATTAGACATTACACACACTTTTCTACAACCTGTCTTTCATTTCTACCATTTCTAAGACAGTTCATTAAAGGAAATAACTGTTGTTGGGACCACTCTATATTTGCTTACAGAATTTTTTTTTTGTTATGACTCTGAAATTCCCCAACAACCTTATTATCTAGAAAAGCTTGCAACTGGTTTAATGGACAGTATTTCTGATTGGAAATCACCAGCAACATCTAAAATATAAAATATTTCACCCTTTTTGAATACTTAAGGAATCTGTAAGCTTCTAAATACACATGACTCTCTTACTTCTAGACAGTTTATTTCCTCAGAATAAAAAAGTTAAATCAAGCCTTGAGTCCTCCCCTTGAGCTGAATTCTACTTTGGGCCTTTCTCTGGACCTTCTTTTCCTCAGCCTCCTTTCCAGTTATGTACCTGTAGTTTTTGAGACAGGAATAATTATGGATCACAGTGGTGAAGGGAAGATCCCAAGGCCTGACGTTATTACTGAGGCTATGAAGGAAGCACTCACAAAAAGGGTCCTATCATGAGCACACTCTGGAAGACCGAACAAGCAGCTGAAAGAGTCAGATGCAGGTATTTGCACCCAACCAATGGACAGAAGCAGCTGACCCTTGTTGCTGAATTAGGGAAGGCCAAAAGAAGCTCAAGATAAGGTCCTGTAGAAGGACCAGCAGTCTCAATTAATCTGGACACCTGAGATCTCTCAAACACTGGACCACCAAACAGACAGTATATGCCAGCTGATATGAGGCCCCCAACACAAATACAGAAGAGGACTGCCTGGTCTGTGTTCATTCAGAGATGATGCACCTAACCCTCAAGCTACTGGAGGCCCCAGGGAGTTTAGAGATCAGGTTGGGTGGGTATGTGGAGACAGAGGGGTAGGGAGAAGGTATGGGATGAGGAACAGTCAGATGGTGGATAATGTTGGGGGAATAAATTATGGAGATTAAAAAAATAAATAAACTAATTAAAAAGGAAAAACTAAATCATGACCATCTATTGCTTATAGTTTACTTTTTTTCACAATTTTTTATTTTCCTTATTTACATTTCAAATGCTATCCCGAAAGTTCCCTATACCTCTCCTCTCCTTGCTCCCCTACGCACCCACTCCCACTACTTGGCCCAGGCCTTCCCTTGTGCTGGGACATATAAAGTTTGCAAGACCAAGGGGCCTCTCT
>NC_034613.1:36689390-36697191 GCF_900095145.1 Mus pahari | reverse complement strand
ATCTCCTGTATTCTATTGCTGAAGCTCACATCTATGGTTCCTGATTTCTTTCCTAGGGTTTCTATCTCCAGAGTTATCCCATTTTGGGTTTTTTTATTGCTTCTATTTCCCTTTTTAGGTCTTAGATGGTTTTGCTCATTTCCATCACCTGTTTGTTTTTGTTCTCCTCTCTCTCTTTAAGGACTTCTGTCTCTTTAGAAGTATTCTCTTGTTATTCTTTAAGGATATGTATCTCTTTAGCAGTGTTCTCCTGCATTTCTTTAATAATGCCCTTCTTAAAGTCCTCTAACTCCAACATGAGGTATGCTTTTAAATCCGATTCTTGCTTTTCAGGTGTGTTGGGGTATTCAGGACTGACTGAGGTGGGAGTGCTAGATTTTGATGATGGTGAGTAGTCTTGGTTTCTGTTAGTAAGATTCCTACGTTTGCCGTTCACCATCTGGTGATCTCTGCAGTTAGTTGTTATAGTTGTCTCTGGTTGGAGCTTGTTCCTCCTGTGATTCCATTAGCCTCTTTCAGCAATTCTGGGAGTCCAGTTTTCTCCTGAATCTCAGTGTTCAGATTACTCTCTGCAGGGAAGCTCACTTCTAGCAGGGAATGTGCACAGAAGGCTGGCGTTCAGATCTGACACCTTGCTGAAGATGAAGGCCCAAAACAGGGCCTGTGCTAGTAGATATGTTGCCTCTGCAGATTATTCACTCACCTGCACAGTCTAGCCACTGANGGACTCTGGACACAATATGACTCTCTCACCTGCTCTGGCAGACAGAGCCCTCACTGGTCGACACCTTTCCTCTGGCGAGGAAGGTACCCAAAATTCTGGAGCCCGAAATAGAGTCTGTCCCAGAATTTAGGTTGCTTCTTTCTGTCCTGAAGCTGTGTAGCTTCTGAGGTCCACACTCTTGCCAGTACAGACTGGAGCCCAGAAGCTGAGTCCCTTCTCCAGGCTGCCCTCTGACTGGCAGTGGACTGGAGCAAAGATGGTTCTCCTTCTGGCTCAGGCCAGGAGACTGCTCCTGGGCAGACACCCCTCCTTGGGCGGGGAAAGGTGCTGGATGCCTGATCAGGCCTGGGGACTGCTCCCGGGCGAACACCCCTCCTTGGGCAGGGAAAAGAGCTGGATGACCGGAACCAGACATGGGATCCTTCCCAGAAGCTTTGACACTTCTCCAGTCCGCCCTCTCCCCAGCAGTCTATAGTTTACTTTTATGAAGGTTCATTTTTTTGGTTGTGTTTTTTAATTAATATTGTCACCTGCACATTTTGTTTGTCTACATAAAACTTTTCAATTTCTCTTCACTATTATATAAACTAATAAAAATAAGGACAGGCATTTTTCAATTTTCTTTCCTTTTTCTCTATCCAATGATTCCTATGTACCTCCTTCTCCCTCACAAATGTATAACAATGCTCATTTTTATTGTAATCATTAAGTATATACATATATGAATAAATATATAAATTAAACTGCTGGTACCATATGCTATTTCTAGTGTTTATATGATATCAGGGATGACTGAATTCCAATGGAGGTCTTTTTCCTGAGGAATATTAAATCTTCCTATTTCGGAAGCACTTAATTACCTATTTTTTCTTTGTTCAGGGGCAGGGCCCAATAAAGTTTCTTCATTCCATGATTGGCTAATGTAGATCCTGTTTATGCAGTCATATTGTTTAGGTATCCTAGGTATACCTTATATTTTGTCCTAATATTCTTCTGAAATATAGGATGACACAAAAATTAATGTTTAGAGGCTATATTTATGGTTTTGTATTTAACAGTACTTTTTGTGCACCCTTTTCGACCTAAGGAAAAATTCACCACCCATACAACAAGCTGTGCATAATTGATTGTGCCTATAACCTCAGTATGGTATGTTAGATAGAGCCAGGAGGATCCTGAAGACTTGCTGGCAATTCAGCCAATGTAAGCTAGTTCTTTCAGCTGAAAACATAAAGTGGGATTGTCAAGCAACTTTAATGTTGTTTCTATTATTATGTATTTATTTAAAATGCAATAAATGTAAATATGTATTTCCACACATATATGATAAAACTTCATTGTGGATATGCTGGAGTTATATTATTTATGGTGATAATGCTCCCCTGACTAGCCATATACTATCCAACAAAAATTAGAGGGCCAGGCAAGGCAAAATTCCTTTACAGTTGCTGGTCAGAGGAGCATGGCAGACTCTGAAAATAATATAGGTTATTTCCTTATTTACCTCTTAGAAGTTTAGGTGAAGCTATTCTTGCTGAAGATATCATACATTTTGGCCACAGTAGTTGGAGAAATTGAGCTCAATCTAATTAGGAAGCCTTCACTCTGAGTACAAATCCTCATAATATCAGAATATGCTACTCAGACTGCCATGGGATAAAAAGCAATTAGTAGCTTGACCCAGCCGGACAGTTTAGAAGCAGAAACAATGACCAGCAAACAACTGTAATCCCAATGGTTCTACTATTACATTTCTTCATGGGAGTAACAAAAGCTGTGTAATTGGTCTTAAAGTCCATTCATTATAAGGAAACTCTTGTCTAGTACTGTAAACCTAGCCACCTACATGTGGATGGTAAAATGAGCCCTTGTAGAGGACAACCTACTATCACATTCTTAAGCCAGTATAACCTCTGACTGTATTGAGAGTACTTATACTTAAACCACACACACAACACATGCACAAACACACACACACACACACACACACACACACACACACACACACACACACACACACACACAAATAGTGCTCAGTCTTCATCAAAGAAAATTCTTTCTGCAATGGACAGAGACTTTTACAGAAGTCCACCACTGTCAAAGCACACAATAATTGATCCCGGGATGAGCAGAGTCAATTGACATATCTACATCACAACTCCTACACCTAAGACACAGGGAACATAACAGAGGAAGATGTGGAAAAAATGTAAGAACCACAGAACTAAGACATCTACTGTGAGATGCTATCTATATATATGACAGGGAAGTGGCATATATGATATTCAGAAATATTGTTGCACAAATCAAATGTGCATTAAAGACAACACAATTTGAAATGCAAAGGTGGATAGGTGATATACCACAAGGCCTTACTTTTGGATGAAGTGGTGGAGAAAATTTATGGCTGTTAAGAGAGAAAGTGAATCTGTCTGCCATTCCCTTGATAGGTTATCCAAAAAACAAATTGTCAGCCCTAAACACCTACATAAGAGAAACACTAAATGAACTAATCAAGCTCGAATTATATGTACATACCTGTATAATAATAGTAAAAATAATAATAATGACATTGATTTGAGAGAGAATAAGGGGAATATGTGCAAATGGAGTGGGAATAAGTACTGGAATTGATATAGATATACTAGTGCATGAAATTCTCAAAAATATTTAAATAAAAATAGTAGAAAAGTATACCAGATACAGTTAAACAATGACCAATACATATGCCCACAAAGAAAAATACATCCATATATTATCTTGAAAATTGTACACACATACACATATGAGTTGCAGATATTAGACTAGACAATTTTCACATTTCCTATGTATGTGAAGTCTGAATATTCTAATCCTACACTTGAAACTGATATTTTCCCAGGTCAAACCTCTTCTTTATTTTCCTAACTAGTAGGTCAAAAATGCCTACTAGATTTCAAGTAGGGTGATATACATTTTGGATTATAGCATCCATTTATTAAAATACTTTGTATTATCATTTTATATTAAATGTATATATTGGAATTTATCATAATGTGTTCTTTAGTTACTATAATATTACTTGATGCAAAGATCCAAGATATTTTCTCTCCCTTTTTCTGTTTCTCCACCTCTGTGATTCTCTTAATACTCCCTAATTATTTCTATGATCATGTATATTCCCCCTAATTTGAAGTAAAATACACAAGTGTCACTTCTCATTTTGAGATTAAAATATGTTGCTAAGAACTATGATTTCCAATTCATCTATTTACCTCACAATCATGATAATGTTCCACATTATAGGTAAATGATACTATATTTGTTTTATGTAATATGCTATCCCTTTATTTATGTATTAATGACAACCAAGATTAACTTTCTAACTTGAGTTCGGTGAATAATACTGAAAAAAAACCTACATTTTTATTTTGACTTTCATTACTTTGAGTAGAATATCTGGTGTTTTGTAGTGAGATAAAATGGAATTTTCATTATTAGATTTTGGAGAACCTTGAAAAAGATTTTTTCTATTTAGCTATGCCAATTTTTATTCAAATCTGTAGTATATAAGGGTTTCTTTCACACTCTATTATTTCCAGAACTTGTTGATACTTCTTTTATTGATAATATTCTGACTGAGATATAATTATTTATAAATATTTTTCATGTATTTATTTACCATTAATATCTCTTAATTTCAAAGCTAGAATTCAGTTAACCTGCACATTTATTGATTGGATTACTTATTGGTTTGTGTGATTAAGTTTTCAAAGAGTGTGCATGTTTATCATTTTTGTGTAAATAAGTGACAATTTTTTTCACTCTTTATGATGCTTTACTGTTTTTGCCTTTTTTCTGTTTAAAAGTTTTAATTTAATGCAATGAAACTGTCACATTTTTATATTATTTCCTGTGCTGTTTGAATTCTCCAAACAATGAAAACTTATATTTATTTATCCTCTTTCTATTTATATACTTTTTATTCATTTGTCTTGCCTGTTTACCATCTTGCTTCATAATGGTTGCTACATTCTTAAAGGAAAATGATGTGACTACATACCCCTGACTTCTTTCTAATGTTAGAGGTATTTAATCAGTGTGGGTTTGGAAGAGGTTTTTAAAGTCATTATTATGTTGATATATTATCTCTACATGAACTTGGAAGCTATTACGAAAGGTTGCTGAGTTTTGTGACTTTTTTATGTATCTATTGAAATGATCATATTATTTTTATCCTTATATTCTTAGGTTGAGTTGTGTTCAGCAAGTTCTTCATGCTTAAACAAAAGTAACTAAATAATGATTTGTAATATTTTCAAGGTGATCTTGAATTAAGTTATAAAGATTTTTTGAGAACTTAAGGGGCTATATTTAAAAAGGTGTGTAGCTTTTTGTTTGTTTTCTATATTTATCCTTTTAGTCTCAGGTTACTCCTGGATTCAGAAATTGAGTTAAACAAACTTAGTGTGTTATGTAATAAATTAAGGAAGAATTGTGTCACTTCATAAGATATTTGGAAAATATTTAGTTTTTATTAGCAGACATATTATTTACATTTCATTTTTCAATATAGAATTTTCCATTTAAAATACAATCTTGGTTTAATTGTGATATGGTGCAGATACTTGAAATATATTCATTAGTCATTTTCTAGGCTTGCTTCTTTTTTATTTTTATTAGGTATTTACTTCATTTACATTTCAAATGCTATCCCCAAAGTTCCCTATACCCTCTCCCTGCCCCTGCTCCCCTACCCACCCACTCCCACTTCTTGGTCCTGGCATCCCCCTGTACTGAGGCATATAAAGTTTGCATGACCAAGGGGCCATTCTTCCCAATGATGGCCAAATAGGACATCTTCTGCTACATATGCAGCTAGAGACAGGTGCTCTGGGGATACTGGTTAGTTCATATTGTTGTTCCACCTATAAGATTGCAGACCCCTTTAGCTGGTGGGCTGGAGAGATGGCTCAGTGGTTAAGAGCACTGACTGCTCTTCTAAAGGTCCTGAGTTCAAATCCCAGCAACCACATGGTGGCTCACAACCAACTGTAATGAGATTATATGCCCTCTTCTGGTGTGTCTGAAGACTGCTACAGTCTATGTACATATAATAAATAAATAAAACTAGGATTTTTTCTAATTCATTAAATTATGTGTTTTTTAAAACTATTCCTCATTATTTCTAGAGATTTCATTGGTAATTCCTTGTTTTAGGTACTTTTATATTGCTCTGATAAAATCCAATAAGCAAAAACAAGTCATAGAAATAAGTGATTTTGGCTTAGGGTTCCAGAGAGATAAGTCTATAAGCAGCAGACATGAAGGCTAGGGCAGGAAACTAAGAGGTCATGTCTTGAAAAGTAATTGTGAAGAAGATATAGTGAACCATTAATGGCCAGAGACTTTAAACTCTAAGATATAGTGAACCATTAATGGCCAGAGACTTTAAACTCTCACAGCTCTCCTCCAGTGATAAACTTCTACCATTATGGCCACAGTTACTAATCTTCTCCCAACAACATGCAAATGGGACACTAGTATTCAAATACTGAAGCCTATTGCAGATATTTCTGACTTAACTTACCATATTTCACTCTATAGGCCTCATATAATCATGGCTATATCATAATGCTAACTGGGTTTGTTCTAACTTTATACGTCCCCATTGTCTCCCAAAATCTTAACACTATTTGAAAGGCCAAAGTCCCTTCTCAGATTCAAGAAAATCACTTAGTTATATCCCTCTGTAAAATCAGGAAGCAAATTATGCACTTCTATCATTGTTCTGTAAAGCAAATTATAACTTCTAATAGCACAGAATATACATTATCATTCAAAAATAGAAGAATGCAAGTATAGTTTGGAAATACTGGACAAAAGAAAAAAAGAGATTATCATCCAGCAAGTGAAACCTCAAATCTTGTGGGTCCCTCCATGTGTACTCTTTAGTTGATAGTTTAGTCCCTGGGATCTGGGAGTACTAGTTGATTCATAGTATTGTTCCTCCTATGGGGCTGCAAGCTCCTTCAGCTCCCTGGGTCCTCCTCTATCTCCTCTATGGCTCCAGCTGCATATTAGTAGAGAATGGCCTTCTTGGACATCAGTGGGAGGAGTGGCCCTTGGACCTGGGAAGGCTCAATGCCCCAGTGTAGGAGAATATCAGGACAGGGAAGTGGGAGTGGGTAAGTTGGTGAGCAGGGGGAGAGAATAGGGGTTTTTGGACGTGAAACCAGGAAACGGAATAATATTTGAAATGTAAATAAACAAACTATCTAATAGAAAACAAAAGCAAAAAGAAAAGCAGATTCTCAACCCCTTCCCAAGTGATAAAGTTCCCTGGAGTTTATATGTAGTATCTACTAGCTTCTTTTTACTTAGAGAGTCAGTAGTTTTCTCCATGTCTTTGAAGTGGTCGACATGTTGATTGGGCTACTCTATCATTTATTGGACTAGATAAAGGATGCAGCTCAATTTCTAGGTAAACAGTCTTAAGAGGCAGGATCACTGCAATGCAGGTAAGGGTAAGTCTTAGTGTGTGTGTGTGTGTGTGTGTGTGTGTGTGTTAGTTATATGGTAAAGAAATGATAAGTGTGTGTGTTAGTTATATGGTAAAGAAATGATAATGCTGTACTGTTAACCAACAAAACTACTCCCTCTGCTCACATGGCCATGTTCAGTCTGCTGGTTATGTTCACTCTGGACTCTTCCAGATGCCTCTGACTCTACCTGTGATCTCCATTTTATCTATAATGAAACCTCAACCCCTTAAGAAAAAAAAAAATCTTCTGGGTCTATTGCTGGTGTCTAGGACCTTGTGTTTAAAGGTCTTAGATAAGTAAACTCATCCATTTTTTGAGCCTTCAAGATATTTATTTTTCTTGAACATTTTCTATTTCATATATACACTTTTCATTGATAGATGCTTCCTGACTTTGGCATATCCAACATATTGGATAATTTACTACAATTAAAGGTTTTCTTCCACAAAATGAGACAATAGCTGTACTGGATAGCTTTGTGTCAACTTGACACAGCTGGAGTTATTACAGAGAAAGGAACTTCAGTTGGGGAAATGCCTCCATGAGATCCAGC
>NC_034613.1:36673714-36689225 GCF_900095145.1 Mus pahari | reverse complement strand
ACAGCAGTATGGAAATGTAAGCTGAATAAACCCTTTCCTCCCCAACTTGCTTCTTGGTCATGATGTTTGTGCAGGAATAGAAACCCTGACTAAGACAATAGCCTTCTGGGGCTTTCACATTGGGAGTTCCATGTCACATGTAAAATGGTTTCAGTGACTCTTAAACCAAGGAAGCAGAAGACATGTGCTTTAAAATTGTGGCATCTTTATGCCTCTAATGTTAGCAACACATGTACAGAATTACTATGCTCCACTTACAACCTAAGATATATACTTCCCCCTTTCAATTATATTAGCATCAGTATTTTAACTGGATTGATTTCTAGAACATGAAAATGCTGTTGTCTCTTCTTCACAAGTAGGAAGCTTGTGAAAGACAGAAACTCAGAAACTCTCTCTCTCTCTCTCTCTCTCTCTCTCTCTCTCTCTCTCTCTCTCTCTCTCACACACACACACACACACACACACACACACACATACAGGTATTTCATAAATTCATACACATATATATATATATATATTTCATATGCATGTATATGATAAAGAAATGATAGAATAAATATAGATCATGCCAATAATACACATAAAATATGCATTAATTTTAGACAACATATTACCATATTACATAGTTTAAAGATCATTCAGGATAAAGAATAAATGGATAAAGATAGATAAATTTTCAAAAAGTATCATAATTAATTTTTATTGGTTATTTTATTTATTTACATTTCAAATGTTATCCCCTTCCCAGTTTTCCCTCCAAAGGCCCTCTATCCCTTCTTCCCTTCCCCTGCCACTATGAGGGTGCTCCCATACTCGCCCACACACTGCTCCCTCAGCCACCTAATTTTCTCCCATCGTTGGTCAGCAAGCCTCCACTGGACCAAGGGCTCCCCTCTCAGTGATGTCATATAAGACAATCCTCTGTTACACACCTAGCTGGAGCAATGGGTATCCCCTCTGTACCCTTTAGTTGGTGGTTTAGTCCCTGGGTGCTTTGGGGGTCAGATTGGTCGATATTGTTGTTCTTCCGATGAGGTTGCAAACAGTCCTTGCCCCATTGGGGTCTCCATGCTCAGTCCAATGTTTGACAGTGTACATCCGTATCTATATTGGTCAGAATCTTACAGAGCTTCTCAGGGGACAACCATACCAGTCTCCTGTCAGGAAGCACTTCTCAGCATCAGCAGTAGTGTCTGGGTTTGGTGTCTGCTTGTGGAATGGATCCCCAGGTGGGGCAGTCTCTGGGTGGCCTTCCTTTCAGTCTCTGCTCCACTCTTTGTCACTGTATTTCCTTTACACAGGAGCAATTCTGGCTTAAAATTTTGGAGATGGGTGGGTGGCCCCATCCCTCAATCTAGGGGCCATGCCTAATCTCTGAGTAGGATCTCGATAGGTTCTCCCTCCCCGTTGCTGGGTATTTCAGTTAATGTCATTCCTGTGGGGTCCTGGGAGAATTTTACTTTCCTGACATCTGGGACTTTCTGGTTGCTACCCCAAGTTTATCATCCCCTATTGTTACACACCTCTGTTCAATTTCCTGACCCTCTGTACATCTCCCCCAACTTCTACCATACTTGATTCTGCCCCCTCTTTTTCCTCTCCCCCTTTTTACTCCCTCCCAAGTCACTTCCATCCTCTACTTCCCTTGATTATGTTGCTCCCCTTTCTAAGTAGAACTGAAGCCTCCACTCTTTGATCTTCCTTCTTCTTGAGAGTTGTATTGTATGTATTTCACCACTCTTTGCCTAATATCCACTTATTAGTGAGCACACACCTTTTTGTTCTTTTGTGATTGAGTGATCTCACTCAGGATGATATTTCCTAGATCCATCCATTTGCCTACGAATTTCATGAAGATATTGTTTTTAATAGCCGAGTAGTACACAATTGTGTAAATGTACCATATTCTCTGAGTCCATTCCTTTTTTGAAGGACATTTGGGTTGTTTCCAGCTTCTGGCTATTATAAACACTGCTGCTATGAACATAGTGGAGAACATGCCCTTGTTATATGTTGGGGTATCTTTTGGGTTTATGCCCAGGACTTGTATAGCTGGATCCTCAGGTAGTAGTATGTCCAATTTTCTGAGGAACTGAAAAAATAATTTCCAGAGTGGCTGTACCAGCCTCTTTCTTCACATCCTCTCCAGCATCTGCTGTCATGTGAGTTTTTGATTTTAGCCATTCTGACTGGTGTGAGGTAGAATCTCAGAATTATTTTGATTTGCATTTTCCTGATGACTTGCCACACCCACTCCAGTAAAAAACTGTGTGGCAGGCCCAAAAGCTTGGCCACAGTCCTGAAGCATAAAGTTTCATGGAAACTTGTTTCCTGGAAAGTTTCTGGCACCCTATGAACAGATGTATTTCAGGTCCGTCCTTCCTATAGTTGGTGAATGGTTCTGTGTGCTTTCTTTCAGTATTGTTTTATTATAGGTGCCTCCAAGGAATGAGTTGACAAATACCTAAATTAGGTTGAACTTTGCTTCCTGGTCTTCACCAATGTTCTAGGCATTCCTTGAGCAGACCCTAGGCTTGGAATTTTGTAAGAATGTTACTCATTCATAGGAAGTGCCTCTAGTGTAGATAGTAACCAGACATCCCACAGTTTGATGGATAGGAGCTAGAAATCTCAGGACTAATTCAAAATAGTAAACTTAGAATTCCCATTAGAGACATGAATCATAGCCTACATTATATAATAGTAGAAAGAAGGTGGGTTGTGGTTATAGAAGGAACTGCAGTATTTTATTATTCATGAAAGGGTTAGTAGAAAGAAACTCCCCTGGTGTGTGTTTTTCACTAGGCCCATAGGAATAGCATAATTAGGTATTTACTAAGGTACCCCTGATGATGGGTTTAAAACTAGACTAGTATTACACCTGGATATATCAGCCCTTTCACCTGACTCCTGTGAATAGCTGATTTTAGATAGGGCTGATCTTATCTCAGTTGTAATCACTGCCTGCCTCCTGTTAGCTTTTATGTACGCATTTTCTCTGTTTTGTGTAAAGAACCATTATGTATCTCGATGTACCTTGGCTGATGTATTGCCTATCTTTCTTGTTTTTCTTCTCTATTATAAGTCTGATGCTTGCTTTGAGAAATTACATTCAGATCAACACTCCATTGTGTTTGTGTCTGTCATTTTTTCGCCTACTCTTTGCCTACCTGTTTACCAGGACCCTGATTTTCTTTCGGGTTGGGAGAATGACTTAGCCCAGTCTGTGACAATGACTAAGAATGTTGAACATTACTTTAGGTGCTTCTTGGGCATTCAAGATTACTCACTTGAGAATTCTCTGTTTCTCAATTCCTTGTTTCCCATTTTTAATAAGGTTATTTGGTTCTCTCGAGACTAACTTCTTGATTAATTGGATATTATTGGATATTTGCCTTCTATTGGATGTAGGATGGATAAATATCTTTTCCCAATCTTTTGCTTGCTGTCTTGTTCTATTTCCAGTGTCCTTTGCCTTACAGAATCTTTGCAATTTTATGAGGTACCATAAAATTTATTGTTGATCCTTGATCTTACATCACAAGCCATTGATGTTCTGTTCAGGAATTTTTTCCCCTGTGCCCATATCTTCGAGGCTTTTTCCCACTTTCTCCTCTGTAAGTTTCAGTGTCTCTGGTTTTATGTGGAATTCCTTGATCCACTCAGGTTTGAATTTGAGAATTGTTCTTTCTAACTCTATGAAGATTTGAGTTATAATTTTGATGGGTATTTCATTGAATCTGTAGATTGCTTTTCTAAGATGAACATTTTTACTGTATTAATTCTGCCAATCCATTAGCATGGGAAATCTTTCCATCTTCAGAGATCTTCTTTGATTTCTTTCTTCAGAGACTTGAAATTCTTGTCATACAGATATTTTACTTCCTTAGTTAGAGTCACACCAAGATACTTTATATTGTTTCTGACCATTGTAAAGGGGGATGTTTTCCTAAGAACAACATTAAAGAACATGAGACACATAACAAAAGAATTACATTCTCAATTTTTAAAAAGTAAGGATCAGGTACTCAATCAAGTAATAGGGAAAAAATGGGTTTTTCAGGAAAAAAAAAGCAAAGTAGTTTGCTTTCATGGTGAAGACTCTGGATTTGAGCTGTTTTCAGTATAGAAGATGGAGATGGTTCAGTAATCCTTAAAGTTTAGTAAGAACACAAGTTTTGCTTAATGATTTGGAAAAGGAATAATAAATCAACCACCCTTAACCTGAGATTAGCTTTTGTCATAGATGCAAATCAGAGCCCACTTATTATAGTTTTAAATGATTTTGTATTATATTCTCATGTTCTGGGGGAATTAAAATTGCTAATAAAAATAATGAGATAAAGTACAAGACAACTTCAAAGAGAGTTATATTAAATATCTTACATTAAGATAACAACACCTCTCAAAAATAAATTCATAAATACCGAAGGCAGATAATTAGTACATTAGTAACGTAAGTCAACACCACTATTAACAACTGGAAATGATTTACATACTCAATCTAATCCATGATTAATCAGCATGGTATATACTTCTCCCAAGTGGAAAGAATTACAGATAGGCATTGGTTTAAAATAAAGTAAGAAGCTATGTTGGATGAATAGATAATCAGGCATGGAATCTAAGAGGACTTGGGAGGTAGGGTTAATATATACATTATATTAAAATTCTCATACAACTAAAAATAAATAGTATTTTCCATCTTATGCTCATGCCATTTACATGATGAAATATTATTTTAAAAGTCCTTTTGACATCAGTTAGTGAGAACTATTCTATATTTTAGGTCTCAAAAATTTTATGCTACTACTTCTGCATATTTAAAACAGTTATATACAGAGAACACAAATATATTTCTCATAACATTGTAGATGCTAGAAAATCCAAGAACAAGTAAACAGCATCATTTAGTCTTAGAAAAGTACTACTTGGTTCCAATATTGTTCCTTGTATCCTGTCAGTAAAACTACACAGTGCTATCAAAGGCCATAAGAGTGAGAAGGGTAAATGATACAGTATTATGTTCCCAAATGATGATAATACTGAAGAGTAAGCAGAAAGGTATAAGATAATGCTACTGAAAAATTTGAAATATGGCTAGGACACCTTGGGTCCAATCTTGGTGGACAATCTCATGGTCTCCAGAGGACCTTCCACCCCCCACCCGACCAGTGGCTTGGGTTCCTCACAATCTGTGCTGGTCTACCATGGCTTTGAATTCAGTGGACAACCTGACAGGCCCCAGAGGAAGTACCAGTTGAAGGCATTCTAACACACCCAGGAAGTTAGGATTCCAGGAACCTAGGATCCCAGGAAGTTGATCACACCAGTATTTCAGGGTCAAAGAGGAAGCTTGACTGCCAAGAACTCTGACACAACCAGATTCTCAGCATCACAAGGTCCCAGAATCACAGGATTACAAAGAAAACTGGACTCTGAGAAGTTCTGAATCAACTGGGATTACAGGAAGTACAGCATCTAATAAGATATATCAAGGTCAGGGAGCACTTGAGATAATCAGATGATGGGAGGCAGCATAAAAACAGAAGCAGTAGAAACCAAGGTTACTTAATCTCATCAGAACTAAACTCCCCCACCATAGCAAGTCCTGGATACACCATCACAACAGAAAAGCAAGATATGGATCTAAATTCACTTCTCATGATGATGATGGAGGACTATAAGAAGGATATAAATAACTCACTTAAAGAAGTACAGGAAAAAAACAGGTAAACAGGTAGAAACCCTTAAAGAGGAAATAAAAAAAAAATCCCTTAAA
This sequence comes from Mus pahari, assembly GCF_900095145.1. Taxonomy (NCBI): domain Eukaryota; kingdom Metazoa; phylum Chordata; class Mammalia; order Rodentia; family Muridae; genus Mus; species Mus pahari. The sequence goes on along the minus strand of NC_034613.1, from coordinate 36,683,440 downwards.
AATTACAGGCAAACACATGCAAACAGGTGAAAAATTGAACAAAACCACCCAAGATCTAAAAATGGAAGTAGAAACAAAAAAGAAATCACAAAGAGAGAATACTCTGGAAATAGAAAACCAAGGAAAGAATTCAGGAACCATAGATGCAAGCATCACCAACAAAATATAAGAGATAGAAGAGAGATTCTCAGGTGCAGAAGACAGCATAGAAAGCATTGATATAACAATCAAAGAAAAGGAGAAATGCAAAAAGATCCTAACATAAAATATCCAAGAAATTCAGGACACAATGCAAAGATCAAACCTAAGGATAATGGGTATAGACAAGAAGGAAGATTTCCAACTTCCTAGGCCAGTAAATTCAAAATTATAGAAGAAGACATCTGCAACCTAAAGAAAGAGACACCCATGAATATACAAGAAGCCTACAGAACTTCAAGTAGATTACACCAGTAAAACTCCTCCAGTCATATAATAATCAAAACATCAAATGCACAAAACAAAGAAAGAATATCAAAAGCAGTAAGGGAAAAAGGTCAAGTAACATATAAAGGCAGACCAACCAGAATTACACTTGTCTTCTAAGCAGAGACTATGAAAGCCAGAAGATCCTGGGCAAATATCATAAAAACAATAAGAGAACACAAATGCAAACCCAGGCTAGTATACCCAGTAAAACATTCAATTACTGTAGATGGAGAAACCAAGGTATTCCATGAAAAACCCAAATTTACACAATATCTTTCCACAAATCCAGCACTTCACAGGATAAAAAAGGGAAAACTCTAATACAAGGAGGGAAACTACACTCTAGAAAAATCAAGAAGTCAATCTTTCAGCAAACCAAATGCAAGGGATTCCACATTAATTAAAGAAACTTTAGTGAAGCACAAAGCACACATTACACCACACACAATAAAAGTGGGAGACTTCAACACCCCATTCTCATCAAGGGACAGATCCTAGAAAGAGAAACTAAACAGAGACACAGTAAAACTAACCATAGTTATGAAACAAATGAATTTACCAGATATCTATAGAACATTTTATCCTAAAACAAAAGGATATACATTCCTCTCAGCACCTCATGGTACTTTCTCCAAAATGGACTATATAAAACATCATAAAACAGGCCTCAACAGACACAAAAATATTGAAATAATCCCATATATTCTATCAGATCACCAAGGAAGAAGGCTGATCTACAATAAGAACATAAAAATTAGAAACCCCACTTGGAAGACAAACAGTACTCTACTCAATGATAACTTGGTAAAGCAAGAAATATAGAATGAAATTTAAGACTTTTAGAGTTTAATGAGAATAAAGCCACAACAAATCCAAACTCATGGGAGAAAACGAAAGCAGTCCTAAGAGGAAAACTCATAGCTATGAGTACCTCCAAAAAGAAACTGGAGAGAGCACATAGTAGCAACTTGACAGCACACCTAAAAGCTCTAGAACAACAGGAAGCAAATTCATACAAGAGGAAGAGACAGCATGAAATAATCAAACTCAGAGCTGAAGTTAACCAAATAGAAACTAAAAGAACTATACAAAGAATCAACCGAATCAGGAGTTCATTCTTTGAGAAAATAAACAAGATAGATAAACTCTGAGACACAGTAACTAGAGGGCACAGGGACAATATCTTAATTAACAAAATCAGAAAAGAAAAGGTAGATATAACAACAGAATCTGAAGAAATCAAAAACAATCATCAGATTCTACTACAAAAGTCTATATTAAAAAAAATTGGAAAACCTGGATGAAATGATGCACAATTTTGTAAACAGATACCAGGTAACAAAGATAAATCAGGGTCAGATTTATGAACTGGACAAAATGATCCCCTAAAAAAATAGAAACAGTGATTAATAGTCTCCCAACCTAAAAAAGCCCAGGACCAGATGGGTTTAGTGTTGAGTTCTATCAGACCATCAAAGAAGACCTAATTCCAACACTCCTAAAACTATTCCACGAAATAGAAACAGAAGGTACTCTAACCAATTTGTTATACAAAAGCCACAATTACTCTGATTACTAAACCACACAAAGACCTAACAAAGAAAGAGTATTTCACAGCAATTTCTCTTATGACTATTGATGCAAAAATACTCAATAAAATTCTTGCAAAACGAATCCAAGAACACATCAAAATGACCATCCAACACGAAAACATAAGCTTCATCTCAGGGATGCTGGGATGGTTCAATTTATGGAAATCCATCAACATAATCCACTATATAAACAGACTCAAAAACAAAAACCATATGATCATCTCTGTAGATACTGAGAAATCATTTGACAAAATCCAACCCCCATCCATGATAAAAGTCTTGGAAAGATCAGGAATTCAAGACCCATACCTAAACATAATAAAAGCAACATACAGCAATCCAGTAGCCAACAACAAACTAAATGGAGAGAAACCTGAGGCAATCCCACTAAAATCTGAGACCAGACAAGGCTGCCCACTCTCTCCATAGTTCTTGAAATCCTAGCCAGACAACAAAAGGAGATCAAAGGGATCCAAATTGGAAAGGAGGAAGTCAAAATATCACTATTTGCAGATGATATGATAGGATATATAAGTGACCCAAAAAATTCCACCAGAGAACTCCTAAACCTGATAAACAGCTTCAGTAATGTAGCTGGATATAAAATTAAGTCAAACAAATCAGTGCCCTTTCTCTACACAAGGGAAAAAGAGGCTGAGAAAGAAATTAGGGAAACAACATTCATCACAAATGTCACAAATAATATAAAATACATCGGTGTGACTCTAAGGAAGTGAAAGATCTGTATGATAAGAACTTAAAGTCTCAGAAGAAAAAAAATTGAAGATGATATCAAAAGATGGAAAGATCTCCCATGCTAATTGATTGGCAGGATTAATATAGTCAAAATGGCTATCTTGATGAAAGAAATCTACAGCTTCAATGCAATCCCCATCAAAATTCCAACTCAGTTCTTCACAGAGTTAGAAAGGGTAATTTGTAAATTCATCTGGAATAACAAAAAACCTAGTACACAAGAAAAACTGTTCTCAACTATAAAAGAATAGTAGAAGTAGAATGCAAATTGATCCATTCCTATCTCCTTGTACAATGTTCAAATCTAAGTAGAACAAGGAACTCCACATAAAACCAGATGCACATAAAACTTATAGAGGAGATAGTAGGGAAAATCCTTGAATATATGGACACAGGTAAAAATTCCTGAATAGAACACCAATCGCTTGTGCTGTAAGATCAAGAATCAGCATTATATATCTCAAGCAGTTGGATTCCAGTAAACAAAATGTCCCTATTTAAAAAAATGCGTGCAGAGCTAAACAAAGAATTCTCAACTGAGGAATACTGAATGGCTGAGAAACACCTAAAAAAAGGTTCAACATCCTTAACCATCAGGGAATTTCAAATCAAAACTACCCCAAGATTCCACCTCACACCAATCAAAATGGCTAAGATAAAAAACTCAGGTAATTGCAGATACTGGTGAGGATGTGGGGAAAGAGGAACACTCCTCCATTGCTGGTGGTACTGCAAGCTGGTACAACCACTCTGGAAATCATTTTGTCAGGTCCTTAGAAAATCAGACATAGTACTACCTGAAGATCCAGCAATACCACTCCTGGGCATATAACCAGAATATGCTCCATCTTGTAATAAGGACACATGTTTATAGCAGCCTAAATTATAATAACAAGAAGGTGGAAAGAACCCAGATGTTCCTCAACAGAGGAATGGATATAGAAAATGTGGTATATTTACACAATGGAATACTACTCAACAATTAAAAACAATGAATTCATGAAATTCTTAGGCTAATGGATGGATCTGGAGAATATCATTCTAAGTGAGGTAACCCAATCACACTGATATGCACTCACTGATAAGTAGATATTAGCCCAGAAGCTCAGATTACCCTAGATACAATTTACAAAGCACATGAAACTCAAGAAGTAGGAAGACCAAGTGTGAATATTTCGATCCTCTTAGAAGGGGGAATAAAATACACATGGAAGTTGTTACAGAGACAAATTTTAGAGCAGAGACGGAAAGGAATGGCCATCTATAAACTGCCCCACCTGGGGATTCATCCCACAAACAACCAAACCCAGACACTTCTGCAGATTCTGATAAGAGCGTGCAGATGGGAGCCTTTTTTTTAGCTGTCTCCTGAGAGGCTCTTCCAGTGCATGGCTAATACAGAAGTGGAAGCTCACAGTCATCCATTGGATGGAGCACATGGTCCCGAATGAAAGATCTAGAGAGAAAGTACCCAAGGAGCCAAAGTGGTATGCAGCCCCACAGGAAGAACAATATGAACTAACCAATATCCCCAGAGCTCCATGGGACTAAACTGCCAATCAAAGAAAACACATGGAGGGACTCATGCCTCTAGCTGCATATGTAGCAGAAAATGGCCTAGTAGGTCATCAATAGGAAGAGAGGCCCTTGGTCCTGTGAAGGTTCTATGACCCATTATAGGGGAATGCCAAGGACAGGTATCAGGAGTGGGTTGGTTCGGGCACAGGGGGAGGGGGGATTGGATAGAGGATTTTTGGAGGGGAAACTAGAAAAGGGGATAACATTTGAAATGTAAATAAAGAAAATATCTAATATAATATGTAAAAAATGAAATACACTAAACATTTCATAAGTAAAAAGATTACATGACAATCACTTTATCAAAGTCTCAGTATTTGTCAGCACTAACATATTATTCCAGTTTTTCTGCCTGGTTTTATTTACCTTCAGTCAATCTTGGTACAAAAGGAGTAAATTAAAATTAATTTTAATGAATAGTTTGTAATTTTAAAACTGTTATTAAGCTCTATGTTGTTTTATTCCATTTTACTGATAAATGAACACATTTTCCCTTACCTCCTAACTTAATATGCTAAATACTCATTAGTCACTTAGAACTCATGTCAATGATCAGATAGAGCACTATACTTTTGAAGTACTTGTGCTCAATCAGTTCTCAGTTTACTTAATTGTATATATAATGCTCCTGCTCCAAGTGTATGGTTTTCCTTAATAATCATATATTCCAAAGTATCTGTATAGTACTTAGTATAAATAGAAGAGCAACACCTTCATACTTAATAAAGATTGCAAGTATATTCGGAAGTGGCAATGATATAAAGTAGAATGAACTTTTATCAATAAATTTGAAATCAAAACAACTTCCCAAATGACAAAAGTTATGGCCATACTCTGAGAAAAATGCTCAATTATGGTGTGAATATTATTAAATTATTCTTTTCCACACTATCTGTGCTTTAATATAGCCACCTAGTTTAGAGTATATTATTCACAGAGAAAAGAATGCTGCTACTACTCATACACAGGAGAGTACTAATGGAGTCTCTTGGGCCATTTCAATTTTTATGCATCTAAAATTATTCTTTGGCAAATTCATACATATTTATAGTGTATTTTGATAATAATATACTCTGTTCTTTTCTATAATTCCAATTCCACTCCTGCAAAGCCTCTGCTCTCTCAGTAAGCTGTCCTCCTTCTTTCTTATTTTCTTATTGTTAGCAACTGCATTTAATTAGAGTTGCTTGCATGAGGTTGAGTGGAGAGGCAGTGTTTTATCTGAGCAAAGGTACCTTACCAAAGGCTACACTTCATAGGGATATGATTACCCCTTCTCCAGAAAGCACTAACTGCCTATGGCTCTTCAAGAAACACATATTTTTCACAAAAAGAACAAGAGCAATAATGACATAGTAATGTAAATAATAAAAGCAATGATTTCAAGTCTGACTATTTAATTGACCTTAAAAATGCAGAGAAAAATATAATAAACTATACTTTAGTGCTTTTCTTTTAACACTATACAAATTGTAATTATTTTACACAGCCCACAAACAAAATCTGATATTCATGACCAATTTCAATATTTTCTGACATTTTAGAATCTGAGTAGAGAATATTGAAATTAATTTCTCAGCTATTTCCTTTACAATGGCCTTTCATATATATATATATATATATATATATATATATATATATATATATATATATTTAAGCAGCTAGAATCAGCTATAAGACTCACTTAAGTATATATCATCTAATGTAATTCTGTAATATAATAAGAATTATAGAATTAAATTTTTGCTCATGAACCTAATTATAAAATTCAACATTAATTTTTCAATTTGCTTTGGTAATCAATGGCATAAATTTCTTCTTTATTAATTTCTTACTTTTAATATAAATTGAACACTTGTAGAAATTGCTCATCTACAAATATCCATGATAGAGTGATTTTCCTTGCAATGACATGTGAACAAAAGCAATCTGTGTTATTTCTTAGCCAAGACAAATTAGATGCTAATGCAATATACCCCTGTTCTTTTTAATTTTTGAGCTTCTCAGCACATAGAAGACAATGCCATGGATAACAGTACAAATCAATTTTATGAAAAAAAAACCCAATAACCTTCTTACAGTTTGAAGATTTGGATAAGAAAAGAAATGGATTAATGCTTTGTAGATCCATTTTATAGTTCAGGCTAAACAAAATTCACCTTAGTATAAATAACAGAGAACTAAAAAGTTTTTGCATTCCTTTAACTTCACACATCACTACATCTCTAAATGAGTGTTTGTTTCATATATACAATATTGTACAATTTCTAACTTCAGTCATACTGTGCATGTATGTTGTTCAAAACACATAGTTGTCAAAAGGTGAAATGTAAAACTATTGCTTTAGTAATATCTGCTCACATTTAATAAGTACTGGTAATTATTGGGTATTAAATTAATATTTAATGAAAACACATAGAAAAATTAGTACAAAATTATTCTGTAAGTAGTCATGGCAATCTAGAAAGCTACTTGCAAGGAAAATATTCAGTCCAATACCACTCCCCTTCGATCCCTTCCACACTTTGTGCCCCCATTATTTCTTCTGGGGCAAACACTTAGATGGTCTGCTCCAGTGAAGACACAATATCCTGACCCATTCTAGAGAACCTGCTCTACACAGAGCAGTTGAGGACTAGCTGAACTCAGAGCAATTGAGGACCTATTGTATTCAGAGCAGTAGAGGACCAGTTATACTCAGAGTACTTGAATAGCAGCCGCAGTCAGAGAAGGTGAACAACAGCTTGACTGCTCCACTGAAGACCCAAGAATCAGAAGACCCACCCCCAGGATATATACTGCAGCCAGGGAAACATATTAGCAGCTTCTCTGACCCTGTGAAGGGCCTCCAGTTGGAAGGTCGAACAGGTGATATGCTACAGCCAAGGATGCAGGCCTACCAGGAGACCTAAAGCAACCGAGGGACAAAAGAGGCAGACTCCAAATAGTCACCGAGACCAAAAAACACCAGGGAATACAGGTGGAAAGGCAAGCGCAAGACCATAAGCAACAGAAGCCAATATACCAGGGCCTCATCAGAACCCACTTCTCCCACCACAGAAAGCCCCGAATACATCAAGACACCTCAAAATATGGAAGATGACATAAAACACTATCTCTTGAAGATAATAGAGTCCATTAAGGAGGCTAACAATAACTCACTGAAAGAAATAAAGGATAACACAGGTTAACAGGTAAAGGAATTGAAGAAAGCGATCCAAGAACTAAAAGCGGAAGAAGAAACAGTAAAAAACAAAACAAAAACAAAAAACAAACAAACAAAAAAACACAATTGAGGCAAACTTGGAAATGAAAAACCTAGGAAAGAGGTCAGGAATTACAGGTATATATATTACCAACAGAATACAAGAGATAAAAGAGAGAATCTCGGGTGTAGAAGATACCATGGAAAAGATTTACACAACTGTCAAAGAAAATTCAAAACATAAAAAACTGCTAACCCAAAGCATCCAAGAAATTCATGATACAATGAAAAGACCAAATCTAAGAATAATCAGAATAGAGAACAGAGATTCCCAGCTCAAAGGAACTGAAAATGTCTTCAACAAAATCATAGAAGAAAACTTCCCCAACCTAAAGAAAGAGATGGATATAAAGGTACAAGAAGGCTATATAACAACAAATAAATGGGATCAGAAAAGAAAATCCTCTCATCATATAATAGTCAAAACACTAAACACACAGAACAAAGAAAGAATATTAAAGGCTGCAAGGGAAAAGTAGATCTATCAGAATTACACCATACTACTGTAAGAGAACACAAATGCCAGCCAAGTCTAGTACACCCTGCAAAATTCTCAATCAACATAGGTGGAGAAATCAAAATATTCCAGGGTGAAACCAAATTTAAACAGTATCTATATACCAATCCAGCCCTACATAGGTTCCTAGAAGGAAAACTCCAACACAGGAAGATAGCTACACCAAAGAAAGGACAAGATATTAAGCGTTTGTGATTGAAACCAAAAGAAGAGAACTATAAGCACATTAAGCCACCCACAAAAACAAACATGGCAAACCAACACTCATATCTCTTTAATGTTTCTGAATATTTATGGACTCAACTCATGTATAAGAGACATAAGCTAACAGACTGCATATGCAAACAACACCCAGAATTTTGTGAAAGACACCTCAACAACAAAGACAGGCAATATTTCAGACTAAAAGGATAGAAAAAGCCCTTCAAGCAAATGGTTCCAGGAAAAAAAGCAGGAGTTGTCATCCTAATATCCAATGAAATAGACTTTCAACCAAAAGTTATCAAGCATAATGAAAAAGAACACCTCATATATATCAAGTGGAAAATCCACCAAGAGAAATTCTCAATTCTGAACACCTATGCTCCAAATGCAAGAATACCACATCAATATAAGAAACTTTACTAAAGCTCAAAACACACATTGAACCCCACATAATAATAGTGGGAGAATTCAACACCCTACTCTCACAAATGGACAGGTCACTGAAACAGAAACTAAACGGAGTCAGTAAAATTAAGAGGGTTATGAACCACATGAATTTAACAGATATCTACAAAACACTTCACCTTAAAACAAAAGAATACACCTTCTTCTCAGCACCTCATGGTATCTTCTCCAAATCGACGATATAATTGATCATAAAACTCTCAACTGATACAAGAAGGCTGAAATAAGTTGCATCTTATCATCTCACCATGGCCTAAACCTGGTCTTCAAGAACAGCAAAAACTATAGAAAGCCTATATAAAAGTGGAAACTGAATAACTATACTCAATGATAACTTGGTATGGAAGAAATAAAGAAATTGAAGACTTCTTAGAATTTAATGAAAATGTTGACACATCATACACAAACTTAATGGACAAAATGAAAGCACTACTAAGAGGAAAGTTCATAGACCTAAGTGCCCTGGTAAAGAAACTGGAGAGAGGCTCCAGTCTGCTCCGGTGAGAGTGTGGACTGCAGAAGCAAGACAAATTCTGGGACAGACCATGTTTCAGGCTCCAGACATCCAGGCACCTTCCTAGACAGAGGAAAGGTAGCCACCAGGGAGGGCTTTCACTGCCTGAGCTGGTAATGGAGCCATTTTTGCTCCCAGTTGCCCAGGCTCCAGTCTGCACTGCTGAGAGTGCAGACTGCAAAAGCTACACAGCTTCTGGGACAGACCCTGTTTCGGGCTCCAGACATCCAGGTACCTTCTCCACCAAAGGAAAGGTGGCCAACCAGGAGGGCTCTGTCCCCAGAACAGGTGAGAGAGCCATATTGTCTCCAGGGTCCTTCGGAGACTAGTCTGTGCAGGTGAGTGTGCAAACTGCAGAGGCAACACA
>NC_034613.1:36649462-36673469 GCF_900095145.1 Mus pahari | reverse complement strand
GCAGGAGAACACTGCTAAAGAGGTACAAGTCCTTAAAGAAAAACAGGAGAATACTTCTAAAGAGGTAGAAGTCCTTAAAGAAAGAGAGGAGTTAGTTGTTATAGTTAGTTGTTCCTCTGGGGAGGAAGGTGCCCCAATTTCTGGAGCCCAAATCAGGGTCTGTCCCAGAAGCTTGGTTGCTTCTGTCTGTCCCAAAGCTGTGTAGCTTCTGTGGTCCACACTCTCACCAGTGCAGACTGGAGCCTAGGTGAACTGGAGTAAAGATGGCTCCCCAATCAGCTCAGGCAGTAAGAGCCCTCCCAGGCAGACACCTCTCCTCTGGCAGGGAAGTTGCTCATATGTCTAGAGACAGAAACAGGATCTTTCCCAGAAGCTGTGTTGCTTCTGAAGGCCTCCATCTCCCAGCAACTCTCTGGAGCAAAGATGGCAAAGATGGCTCTCCTACCAGTTCAGGCCTTGAGACCCCTCCCGGGTGGACACCCCTCCTTGGGCAGGAAAGGCACCAGATGACTGGAACCAGAAACGGGATCTTTCCCAGAAGCTGTGTTGCTTCTGCAGGGTGCCCTCTCCCTGGCCAAGCATGGGAGCAAAGATGGCTCTCTTACCAGCTCAGGAAGTGAGAACCCTACCGGGTGGACACCTCTCCTCTGGCGCGAAATGTGCTGGATGTCTGGAGCCAGAAACGGAGTCTGTCCCTGCAGCTGTGTTGCTTCTGCAGGCCACCCTATCCCTGGCAATGCACGGGAGGAAAGATGGCTCTCTTACAAGCTCAGGCCTTTATGACCCCTTTTCTAATTGTACCAGAACAGAGAGCAAACTTCTCGTGAGTGCTTATAGCTTTCTTGACACCTGAATTCTCCTTTTCTGAAACATTACATTGTTCATAGACATTTGTTTACAAAAAATTAATATTTGATTTTCTTCCTGCAGTTATTCATTCTTGGTACCATTGTTGGTAGTATATGCTTTACTTGTTCCTGTGGCAGAATTCACACAAATTCAATTTAAGTTACTAAAGGTTTATTTTTGCTTATTATTTGAAGGGCTTCAATATATCGTGGTAGAGGGAGATGCAGGCATTCATGATGGCAATGATATGAGACAGCTAATTCTGTTATATGCACAATCCATCATGGAACACTAAAGACTAATTCCAGCCATATTTAATATGGGTCTTCCCATTTTTTATTCGTTCAATGTAATACATCATAAATATGCCCAGATGTTTTTATCAATAGGAATTCTAAATCCTATCATGTTGGTAATAAATATTAGTCATCATCTATACATCTTATGAACTCAAAAATTCTGATTTATAAAGGAGTGTTTCAAATTGAATCAATTGGAATATTTTGCAGTTTTTTAAAGAATGTCATTAAAAAAGAATTTGGATCCTTATACATAATGATAATCATTAAAACTTACCACTTTATATATTCTCAGAGATCAAAATTAAGTACAAATTAGAGTACTTTTACTAATGTGGAAATATCAGAAATGCTTTTAAATCTTGATTACCACATTAACTTATAGTCAATGTTTTCTGTTATATTAAAACAATGCCTAATACAACCTTCATGCATTTATAATATTGTAATAATGAAAATTTTTATAAAATTTCAGCTTGCTTTTGAATGTTTTTGTCTTAGTCAGGGTTTCTATTCCTGCACAACATCATGACCAAGAAGCAAGTTGGGGAGGAAAGGGTTTATTCAGCTTACATTTCCANACTGCTGTTGATCACCAAAGGATGCAGGACTGGAACTCAAGCAGGAGTTCCAGAAAGCAGGAGCTGAAGCAGAAGCCATGGAGGGATGTTCTTTACTGGTTTGCTTCTCCTGGCTTGCTCAGCCTGCTCTCTTATAGAATCCAAGACTACCAGCCCAGAGATTGTCCCACCCACAAGGAGCCTCTCCCCCTTGATCACTAATTGAGGAAATGCCCCACAGCTGGATCTCATGGGGGCATTTCCTCAACTAAAGCTCCTTTCTCTGTGATAACTCCAGCTGTATCAAGTTGACACAAAGCTAGCCAGTACAGTTTTTCATTATATCATGGTAATTTTAGTATAGACAGTTATAAAATATAGAATTATACTTTAATGTTTTTGTTCTGCTATGAGTGATTATTTACTTTAGTTCTGTAAGAGCTTATTTGGATGATATTTGCATATATTTTATTTTCAAGATTACACTATAATTCCTTCCCTTTCCTCCCTCTAAACCCTCTTATATACTACTTTTTCTTCTGTTTCGCCTTCATGGACTCTTTGAAAGAGACTCATCTGTTGGAGTTTTAATTAAAATATAGTTGCATATATAACTTACTTCTTTCCAGCCCCCCTCTCAGCCCCCACTTTCTCCCAAATCATAGAATCTTTCAAGTATATTTATTTTAGATTAATATACATCAATATATATACATAAGTGTACAAATAAACCAGCTTATTTATTTTTCCTTGCATATATAATATAGAGAGAGAATTTCTGAACAGATACAATTAAAAATATTTATATTAATAAAATTATATATATATATATATATATATATATATAATTTCTGGGATGATCACTGTATTAGATAACAAGCCTAAGTGGTATAATTTGAGAAATAGTAAAACAAATTTATACTTTTTAGTATATTTATTTATTAGATTAACTTCAACTATGCTAGACAAATGCAAACAAAAATATTTTACTTATAGACACAAAACAGACTTTCAATAAATTCAGAAACAAACCAGTCTTCTGTATTAAATTGCCTTACTTCTACATGTTCACAATTATTGAATGGAAAGAACTATGATCAATTTGTATGTACTTGATTGATATTATAAAGAAAAATATTTTATTAATTGTATTTGTTCAGCTAGTATAATTCCAAGAAAATGTCTAAGAACTTAAATTTTAATATAGAAAATTAATTTTAAAACTTATGTCCATTATATAAATATTTATAGACATGTTTACTGAGAACAGGAAAAGTATAAGGCCCTTTTATGAATTTGAGATTATGTTTTATCTTAGAGTGAAAAAGTAATACTCTGTCATTTTCCTTTAAAAAGATAAAATTCCAAATATTATTTATTTTGTCTCAGCTAGGGTTTCTATTGCTATGGCAAAACATCATGATCAAAAAGCAAGTTGAGGAGACAAGTGTTTATTTGTCTTACACTTCTGTATTTTTTTTCATCACTGAAGTAAGTAGGGGCACTGCCAAGGGACATGCAGGAAGAACAACAACAAATGGCTTTAGAACTCATGGGCTGCAGTCCATGGGTTACCACAGCCACATGGTGGGCCTTGGTGTAACACAACCCCAAGGAATATGTGTCCGGAGGACTTCATGCTGTTATGGAGTTCTGCTCTGCTTGCTACCCTCACATCACTCTTAATCTAAAAGTTATATGAAAACTTTAATGGGATTTCTCATCACTGGGCAGTATCTCTGGCATTCACAATATTAATCTTTGATCTTTTTCAGGTACTGTTGCTAGAGCACATTATAATTCAACCACACTGGAGAAGAAGTTAGAGAAGTAGATTGTCAACACTGACTACCACCCTTATAAAACATTTGGAAAAATATAGTTGTTAGTAAAGCTAGGGTGAGATATTTTTACTACTGACTCTGACATTAGAAAAACAAAAAACAAACTCCTAGGAAACAACTTGAAGTTCAGAAATTCATGCTCTTATTAGTTAATCTAGGGACTGTTTATGGTCAGGGAAAAATAACAATTGTAGCACTGGCTGATGTGATTCTCCCTAAGGGTGGACTGGTGGTAATTGATTTCTTATACCCATTCTAGTTCTCTGGTTCTCAGCATTCTGATATGATTAAATAAGAATTGCTGCTGAGTAGATACAAATTTTGAAGATTTAAGGTAGATATGACTAATTTTATATAATTTTTTTTTTTTTTTTGGTTTTTTGAGACAGTTTCTCAGTATAGCCTCTGCCTCGGGAATGCTGGGATTAAAGGCGTGTGCCACCATGCCCGGCTATATAAAGTTTTGATGTATATTAGTTTTAAGATTCTTACAAGATTGCTTTTAAAGACAAATAAAATAATTACTTCTTGCTTTGTAACCACAAATTGCTGCCTGCCAGTAAGAAAAACTTGCTGAGAAAATTACCGTGCTTGCTTACATGTTGCTAATCCATAACAAGTTTTTTGGTTACGAATGTATGTGGATATTTTTAAGAATTGTTTTTTTTTTCTGTACCTGTACTATGAAATATAATTTCTTGTAAATGTATTGGAAAACACACTTTTGTTTTCATAATCATTCATTAGAAGAAATCTAAAATGTAATCACATTGTAATTGTATACCACTTGAAAAAGTTTGCTGGGATACATAAACTATGGAAGAAAGCATAAAGTATGGCATGGCATGGTATGGCATGGTATGGTGTGGTGTGATATGGTGTGGCATGGTATGGTATGGTGTGGTGTGGCTGAATGATTGTCTCTCTTATCTATCAACTATGTGTGCATGTGTAAAGTCTATGAGAATGTGGGTTGGAAAATTGTTCCTTCTACCCACCAATTGTGTCTATTTATGTATGTATGTGTGGAAGACTTGGAACTTGCTAATTGGAACTTTGCTCTATGCATTTTATTTGTGAATATGTATATGTATGAAGATTTCTAGGAATGTATGCATAAATATGTGTACATGCATATATATATATATATATATATATATATATATATATATATATGTGTGTGTGTGTGTGTGTATGTGAATGAAGTTATTGCACTCTGCATTTTGTTTCATCCATTCAGTGTGTGTGTGTGTGTGTGTGTGTGTGTGTGTGTGTGTGTGTATACATGTGAATTTTCTTTTTTCCTACTCATTCTCATCCATCCCAAGGAGTTAAAGGAGTTCATAATTTTTCTGCTGGTCACAGAGAGTTCCAGCCTCAGTAAATTAAGTTTGGTTACCTCAGAAAAAAAGTCTCCTCAGTGTCTTCTCTAATTGCTAGTTGCCTTTGGCAGCAGCTCTTGTGTGTATCTGGATCCACCTTGGTCAGAGGCTCTAAGCATTCATCCCCAAAGACTGCTTGCCTCAGTTTACCTACGACATGGATTCCAAAGCCAGAGTCATTGGTCGTGCAGGAAGTCAAACAGGGAGAAAAAAACCTGGAGGCAGGATCTGATAGGCCATGGAGGGGTGCAACTTATTGGCTTAATTGCCATGTCTTGCTCAGCCTGCTTTCCTATAGAACCTAGGACCTACCACAATAGGAATGGCAAAACTCACAATGGGCTGGGCCCTCCCTTACTGATCACTAACTGAGAAAGTGTCTTACAGATGGATCTCACAGATGCATTTTCTCAACTGAGACTCCTTCCTCTCTGTGACTCCACCTTGTGTCAACCTGACACAAAACCAGCCAGTAAACCTTACCAGGCATAAGGTCAGTAATTGTTAGTAATCAGCTCTGCTTTTCTATTATTAAAGTGGCAAAGAAAGTGCACAGGCAAGAGGATATGAGGCTGCATTCAAATAAAATTTCATTTAAAAAGAAATGTGAGCAAGATTTTGGCAGCTCCTCAAAAGGAAAATTATAGTGACCCCTGACTAAGAACATAATATAAAAAGTAGAGTATTAATTATGTTTATGAGACATTTTTCTGCCAATTATATCATCTAAGTTATGAAAGAGTTCATTGAAATTTATTCTAAAATGTTTTAGGTGACTCAGTGTTATAACTTATGACCCATGGCCTAATAATTCTTCTTAACTTGTTTAGATTCAGTTTTTGAAACTGATAAAATGTAAGACTAAATAGAAATAATTTAGTTTGGAATGAAATTATTTACAAAGGTTTAGAGACAAGAACAAGGGTACAATCAACTATAAATAGTTTCAAAGAAGAAAAATTTAAGATATGTAATGAGAGAAAGTCATATGAATTATACATAATAGATATTTATGTGACTTTAGATGGGAAATTTTAGAGTTGAATATATATCTGCTATTTAACTAGTATTATATAATTTCTCCTTAATCTTTAGTTCTTTCCATGGTGAGTACTGTTAAATTTTCTATTTACTCCAAAATATTACATATATATATAGTCAATATTTCATATTTTAAAGAAATTTCATCATAAGCATTGTACGTTAACATATGTTCTAATTTTCTTTGTTAGCATATGGATAGTTTTGTATTCTGTTATCACATTATGATATGTTCTTAAAGGCACTCAACGATTTAAGTGCTTGATACATAATATATATTATATCATATAGATCCTGAGAATTTTATTTTCTTCATTATGATCTTTGTATGTTTTTTCTTTTGCTTTTAGAAGTATTGGTTTATAATATTTCACCTCAGAATTACTTAGGATGCAGAAGTCATAATAGAGACTGTGTTGTGGATCATATATTAAAATGGAAATTTGAATTTCATATTGAATTTAATGTGTATTATTAATATTTTAACAAATTTTAATAATTTGAAAAATTATTAATAATTATCTAATAATGATCAGTGAAACAAAGTTAACTTTTGTTTCATCATGATTAAATGTTAAAATGTTAATAATGCTTTTGATTGATTTTATGTCTTTATAGTTTATTTCAATTCAGGAGTTGTTATAGATCAGTCACTGCACCAATACAGAATATAAGTTTTATCATTACTAAACATATTATTTGTTTATATGTGATACTGAAATTATCAGGAGCCTCAGTCTGTGTGATTGTTTATGTAATATATGCTATTTACTATATTCAATTTATATTTATATAATGAATGTTTACTTCTTTTTTGGAATCCCATTTGGAGCAGTCTCTTGATGGCCTTTCCTTCAGTCTCTGCTCTACCTGTATTTCCCTTAAACAGGAGCAATTCTGAGTTTTTTGTTTTGTTTTGTTTTGTTTTGTTTTGTTTTGTTTTGGTTTTTGGTTTTTTGGTTTTNTGAGACAGGGTTTTTCTATATAGCCCTGGCTGTCCTGGAACTCACTTTCATAGACCAGGTTGGCCTTGAACTCAGAAATCTGCCTGTCTCTGCCTCCCAAGTGCTGGGATTAAAGGCTTGTGTCCTGAGTTAATTTTGAAGGTGGGTGGGTGGCTCTATCCCTCAATGGGAAACTGTACCTAACTGGCCTCTTAAGGTTCTCTCATCCTTGTTTGGTATTTCAGCTAATGTCATCATCATTGTTTCCTGGGAGTCTCTCATATCACTGATGTCTGTGATTTTTTGTAGTTCCCCAAATTCTGTACCTCATATTGCTACTTTTTTCTATCCATTCTCCTGTCCTTCTGGACTTCTCTCCTGTTTTTTCCCTACCTGGTCTTGAAGCTCCCCATTTTATTAATTCCATTTACTCTCCCTCATACAGGTCCCTTCGTTCCTCTGTCTCCCATTATTGTCTTTCCCCTTTTAAGTGAGTTTGAAGCAACCACACTTTGGCCTTCTTTTGTGACAAGCTTTATGTTGTCTCTGAGTTGTATCATGGTTATTCGAAGCTTTTGGACTAATATCTACTTATCAGTGAGTATGTCATTTTGTTACTTGGTTACCTCACTCAGGATGGTAATTTCTAGTTCCATCCATTTGCCTAAAATTTTGGTGAGGTAATCATTTTTTAATAGCAGAGAAGTATTCCACTATGTATATGTACAAAATTTTCTGTGTTTTTTTTCCATTGGGGGTGTCATATAGGATGTTTGCAGCTTTTGGCTATTACAAATAACTCTGCTATGAACATAGTGGATCACATGTCATTGTTATATGTTGGAGCATCTTTTGGGTATATGCCTAGGAGTGGAACACCTGGGACTTCAGGGAGAGCTATTTCCAGATTTTTGAGGAATTGCCAGATTGATTTCCAGAGTGGTTGTACCAGCTTGTAATCCCATCAGCATTGGAGGAGTGTTCCTCTTTCTTCACATCCTTGATAGCATCTGTTGTCACCTGAGATTTTGGTCTTAGCCATTCTGAATAGTGTGAGGTGGAGTCTCAGAGTTGTTTTGATTTGTATTTCCTGATATCTAAAGATGTTGAACATTTCATTTTTTATTGGTTATTTTATTTATTTACATTTTGAATGTTATCTCCTTTCCCAGATTCTCATTTGCAAACCCTCTATCCTATTCTCTCTACCTTCTTTTATGAGAATGCCCTCTCACTCACACACCTACTCACACCTCCCTGCCTTGGGCATTACCCTACACTGGGACATTGAGCTATCACAGGACTAAGGACCTCTCTTTCACTTGATGTCAGATAAGGTCATCCTCACCTGCATATGCAGGTAGATCCATGGGTCCCTCCATGTGTACTCTTTGGTTGGTGGTTTAGTCCCTGGGAGCTCTGTTCTGTTCTAGTTAGTTGATATTGTTGTTGTTCCTTTGAGACTGCAACCCCCTTCAGCTCTTTCAGTCTTTTCTCTAATCTGTCTACTGGGGTCCCTGTGCCCAGTCCAATGGTTGGCTCTGAGAATCCCCATCTGTATTGGTCAGGATCTGGCAGAGCTGTCAGGAGACATTCAAATCAGGTTCTTGGCAGTAATCACTTTTTGACATCAGCAATAGTATCTGTGTTTAGTGTTTGTAGATGGGTTCAATCCCTGGGTGGTACAGTTACTGGATGGCTTTTAATTCAGTCTCTGTTCCAATCTTTGCCCCTGCATTCATTTAGACAGGAACAATTCTGGGTTATTAGTTTTTGAAATGGGTGAGTGTTCCCATCCTTCAATTGGGGCTCATGCCTAATCTCTGTATATGGACCCTAAAGGTTCTCTCTCACCTTTGGTGGGTATTTAAGCTAATGTTATCCCTGCTGGGTAATGGAAGCCTCTTGTTCCTGGCACCTGTGACTTTCTGGTGTCTACACACAGTTCCACATCCCTCAGTGCTACAACACTCTGTTCAACTCCCAGACTCTCTGTACATCTCCCAGATCATCTCCCATGCATGATCCTACCCCCTTTTGCCCCCTCCTTTTTACCTCCCAAGTTCCTACTACCCAGTAATTCCCTTGATTATTTTGTTCCCTCTTCTAAGTACAATTGGAGCATCTACATTTTGATCTTCATTCTTCTTGAGTTTCATATGGTTTGTGAGTTGTATCATGGGTATTCTGAGTTGGTTTTGTTTTGTTTTGTTTTGTTTTGTTTTTTTTGCCTAATATCCACTTATCAGTGAGTACATACCCTGTGTGTTCTTTGGGACTGGGTTACCTCACTCAGGACTCATTAGATGCTTGACAAAATTCAACACCCCTTCATGTTGAATGTCATAGAAAGATAAGGAATTTGAGACCCATATCCAAACATAGTAAAAGCAATATACAGCAAACCAGTAGCCAACATCAAACTAAATAGAGAGAAACTTGAAGCAATCCTACTAAAATTAGGGACAAGACAATACAGCCTACTCTCTCCCTATCTATTGAATATAGTTCTCAAAGTTCTACCTAGAGAAATTAGAAAACAAAAGGAGGTCAAAGGGATACAAATTGAAAAGTAAGAAATCAAAGTATCACTATTTGCAGATGATATGATAGTATAATTAAGTGACCCAGAAAATTTCACCAGAGAACTCCTACATCTAGTAAACAACTTCAGCAAAGTGTTTAGATAGAAAATTAACTCAAACAAATCAGTAGCCTTCCTCTCCTCAAAGGATAAACAGGCTGAGAAAGAAATTAGAAAAATGACATACTTCACAGTAGTTACAAATAATATAAAATATCTTGGTGTGACTCAAGCAAGCCAGTGAAAGATCTATAGTCAAAAACTTCAACTCCCTTAAGAAAAATAATCAAAGAAACCCTCAGAAGATGGAAAGATCTCCAATGGTCATGGACTGGCAGGATTAATAGAGTAAAAATGGCCACCTTGATGAAAGCAATCTACAGATTCAATGCAGTCCCCATCAAAGTTCCAACTCCATTTTTTCATAGAGTTAGAAAGAACAATTTTCAAATTAATTTGGAATAACCCAAAACACAGGATAGCAAAAACTATGTTCAACAGTAAAAGAACGTCATCAGGAAGGAATCGCCATACCTGACTTCAATCTATATGACAGAGCAATACTGATAAAAAAGTGTATGACATTGGTGCAGACACAGACAGATAGATAAATGGAATCAAATTGAAGACCCAGAAATGAACCCACACTCCTATGGTCACTTGATCTTTGACAAAGGAGCTAAATCCATCCAGTTTAAAAAAGATATCAGTTACTTCAACAAATGGTGCTGGTTCAACTGGTGGTCAGCATGCAGAAGAATGCAAATCAAACCATTCTTATCTCCTTGTACAAAGCTCAAGTCCAAGTGAATCTAGGAATGCTACATAAAACCAAATATACTGAATATACTAATAGAATAAAAAGTGGGGAAGAGTCTTGAACACATGGGCATAGGGGAAAATTACATGAACAGAATACCAATGACTTATGCTCTAAGATCAACAGTCGTACAATAGGGCCTCATAAAATTGCAAAACTTCTGTAATACAAAGAACACTCTCAATAGAACAAAACAGCAACCAATGCATTGGGAAGAGATATTTACCAACCCTACATCTGATAGAGGGCATATATATATATATATATATATATATATATATATATATATATATGAAGAAGTTAGACACCAGAGAAACAAATAACCCTCTTAAAGATGGGTACAGAGCTAATCAAAGAATTCTCAAAAGAAGAATATTAAATGGCCAAGAAGCACCCAAACTAAATCAACATCCTTAGTCATCTGGAAAATGCAAATTAAAACAACCCTGAAATTCTGCCTCACACCAGTCAAAATGACTAAGATCAAAAACTCATGTGACAGCAGATACTGGTGAGAATGTGGAAAAACAGGAAAACTCTTCCATTGCTGTTGGGATTGCAAGCTTGTACAACCACTCTGGAAATCAGTCTGGTGCTTCCTCAGAAAATTGGACATAGTACTATCTGAGAACCCAGCAATACCACTTCTGGGCATACCAGAAGATGCTACAACATGTAATAATGACACATTCTCCCCTATGCTCATAGCAGCCTTATTTATGATAGCTAGAAGCTGGAAAGAATCCAGATGGCCCTCAACAGAGGAAAGGATACAGAAAATGTGGCACATTTACATAATGGAGTAATATTCGGCTATTAA
The DNA here is from genome assembly GCF_900095145.1 of Mus pahari. Lineage (NCBI taxonomy): Eukaryota > Metazoa > Chordata > Mammalia > Rodentia > Muridae > Mus > Mus pahari. The sequence continues at coordinate 36,662,326 of NC_034613.1, read as the reverse complement.
AAACAATGACTTCATGGAATTCTTAGGCAAATGGGTGGAACTAGAAAATACTACCCTGAGTTACCTAACCCAGTCACAAAAGCACATACATGGTATGCATTCACTGATAAGTGGATATTACCCCAAAAGCTTGGAATACGCAAGATATAATTCACAAACGATATGAAACTCAAGAAGGAAGGCCAAAGTATGGATGCTTCAGTCCTTCTTAGAAGGGGGAACCAAATACTCTTGGGAAGTATTATGGAGAGAAATTCTGGAGCTGAGAGTGATGGAAAGGTCATCCAGAAACTGCCCAACCTGGGGAATCCATCCCACATGAAGACACCAAATCCAGATACTATTGTGGATGCTAGGAAGTGCATGCTTATAGGAGCCTGATATAGCTATCTCCTGAGAGACTCTCCAAGAATCTGACAAATATAGAGGCAAATGCTGGCAGTCAACCACTGGACTGTGCACAGGGTCCACAATGGTGGAGTTAAAGAAAGGACTGGAGGAGCTGAAGGGGTTTGCAGTCCCATAAGAACAACAATATCAACCAACCAGCTCCCCCAACCCACAGTGCTCCCAGAGACTAAACCTCCAACCAAAGAGTTCACATGGAGTGACCCATAGATCCAGTTTAGTATGTAACAGAGGATGGCCCTATTGGACATCAGTGTGAGGAAAGGACCTTGGTCCTGTGAAGTCTTGATGTCCCAGTGTAGGAAAATGTCAAGGCAAGGAGGCAGGAGTGGGTGGGTAAGAGCACCTTCATAGAAGCAGGGGGATGGGGGATGGGATAGGAGGTTTCTGGAGGGGATATCATTTGAAATGTAAATAAATAAAATATCCAATAGATAAATAAAAAGGAAAGAGCAATTCTCAAATTCATTTGGAATAACCAAAAACAGAGTGAACAATTCTATAGTTGCTTCTTGCCGTTTGAGATTCCTCAGTTGAGAATTCTCTGTATATCATTGTACTCGAATTTTAATTGTGTTATTTGGTTGTCTGGAGTTTAACTTCTAGAGGTTTTTTTTTTTTTTTTTTTTTTTTTTTTTTTTTTTTTATATATATATATATTTTGGTTATTAGCCCGCTTCTAGCTTTTAGATATCGGGTTGGTAACGATCTTTTCCCCAATCTGTTGGTTGTTGTTTTTTCTTACTAACAGTGTACTCTGCCTTACAGAAACTTTCCAGTTTCATGAGGTCCTATTTTTCAATTGTTGATCTTAGAAGAGCCTGAGTCATAGGTATTTTTGTTCATGATATTTTCCCTATTGCCAATGTGTTCAAGGTTCTTTCCTACTTTGTCTTCTATTAGATTCAGTGTTTATGAATTTATGGTGAGGTCCTTAATCTACTTGGACTTGAACTTTGTACACTTTGCATTCTTCTTCATGCAGACTGGAGTTTGATGAGAGCACCATTTCTTGAAAATGCTGGGGATTTTTTGTTTGTTTTCTTTTTGTTTTGTTTTTCCCCCCACTGGATACTTTTGGCTTCTTTGTCAAAGATCAACTTACCACAGGTATTAGAGAGTGTTTCTGGGATATTAATTCTATTCCATTGATATACCTGTCTATCTCTGTACCAATACAACATGGTTTTTATCACTACTGCTGTTTAATACAGCTTGAGGTCTGGGATGGTGATTCCCACAGAATGCTGTGGACAGGGCTCAGTTAGCCCTGCTCAGTCCATGGAAGAAATTAGGGTTCTGGACAGGTGGTCAAGTAGCTGGCACAGTTGGCAAACAAATATAGACACGAAGGAGTGTACTGTATCTGAATGTAATTTGTCTCACAAAGTGAGCACCAGTCTTATAAGTGACTTTTACACAAAACAGAGGAATGCATACAAAAAACTAACAGGAACCTACTGAGATAAAAATCAGTGTTAACAAGTGGGATCAAAAGCAGCCCCACCTAAGGTCACTTAATCTTATAAGTCAGGCTCTTCATGCCCTTGCCATAGTTTCCATTCTAATCTATTTTATAGTCCACCTTCCCCTAGGCCGCTGTAAATTCCTGTGTATGGGTGTAAGTCAGCTATGTATAGTTCTGAGTATCTACTCTAGCTCCTCCCTAGACTACAACCTTCCTTCTTCCTAGATAATTGTAAATTCCTATGTAGGGCACTGACTCAGCTATCCATGCCCAGAGTTGGCTCAAGGACTGCCTAGGACTGGTGAAGAATCTAACTTAACTATATGTCAAAATCTATCCTTTGAGGTACTTATAATAAAGCAATATGGAAGGAAAGCACACAGATCCATTCTCCAGGACAAGTTTGGAGTATTCCTTATACAGGATGCCATGGTTCCAGGAGATGAAGTTTCCATGGACTTTTTGCCTCTGGACTATGTCCAGGTTTCTAGGATTGTCATGCAGGTCACTAATGGAGTGGATGTAGCACAAGAAGTTATTTTATAGATGAGAATTGTTTTGCTATTCTAATTTTTTATTATTTCAGAAGAATTTGAGGATTTCTCTTTCAATTTTTTTGAAGAATTCAGTTGAAATTTTGATGGGAATTGCATGGAATCTGTCGATACCTTTTGGTAAGATGGCCTTTTTAAAAATCAGTTGATGATTTTAATTTTTTAAACAATATTTATTAGATATTTTCTTCATTTACATTTCAAATGCTACCCTGAAAGTCCCCTATACACTATCCTTGCCCTGCTCCCCAACCCACCGACTCCTGTTTCCTGGCCCAGGAATTCCCCTGCACTGGGGAATATACTCTTTGCAAGACCAAATGTCTCTCCTCCCAATGATGGCTGACTAGACCATCTTCTGCTACATATGCAGCTAGATATATGAGTTATGGGAGTACTGCTTAGTTCATATTGTTGTTCCTTGTATATATTTGTAGACCCCTTCAGCTCCTTGGGTACTTCCTCTAGCTCCTCCATTGGGGGTCCTGTGTTCCACCCAATAGATGACTGCGAGCATCCACTTCTGTATTTGCCAGGCACTGGCATAGCCTCATAAGAGACAGCTGTATCAGGGTCCCTTCAGCAAAAACTTACTGGCATATGCAATAGTGTCTTCGTTTTGTGACTGATTATGGGATGGATCCCTGGGTGAGTCAGTCTCTGGATGGTTCTTCCTTCAGTTCCACTCCAAACTTTGTCTCTGTAACTCCTTACATGGGTATTTTGTTCCCCATTCTAAGGAGGGATGGAGTATCCACACTTTGGTCTTCCTTCTTCTAGATTTTCATGTGTTTTACAAATTGTATCTTGGGTATTCTAAGTTTCTGGGCTAATATCCATTTATCAGTGAGTGCATATCCTCTGATTTTTTTGTGTGATTGGGTTACCTCACTCAGGATGATATATTCTAGATACATCCATTTGCCTCAGAATTTCATAAATTCCTTGTTTTTAATAGCTGAGTAGTACTCCATTGTGTAAAGGTACCACATTTTCCATATCCATTCCTCTCTTGAGGGACATCTTGTTTTTTTCCCAGCTTCTGACTATAATAAATAAGGTTGCTATGAACACAGTAGAGCATGTGTCATTATATTATTGCATGTTGGAACATCTGCTAGGTATATGCACAGGAGAGGTATTACTGGATCATCCTGTATTGCTATGTTCAATTATCTGAGGAATGGCCAGACTGATTTCCAGAGTGGTTGTACAAGCTTGCAATCCCACCAGCAATGGAGAAGTGTTCCTCTTTCTCAACATCCTCACCAGCATCTGCTGTCACCTGAANNTTTGATCTAAGCCATTCTGACTTGTGTGAGGTGGAATCTCAGGGTTGTTTTGATTTACATTTCCTTGATGATTAAGGATGTTGAACATTTTTTCAGGTCCTTCTCTGCCATTCAGTATTCCTCAGGTGAGAATTATTTGTTTAGCTGTGTACCCTATTTTTTAATTAGATATTTTCTTTATTTACATTTCAAATGCCATCCTGAAAGTTCCCTATATCCTCGCCCCACCCTGCTCTCCTACCAACTCACTCCCACTTCTTCGCCCTGACATTCCCCTGTACTGGGGCATATAAAGTTTGCAAGACCTAGGGGTCTCTCTTCCCAATTATGGCTAACTAGGCCATCTTCTGCTACATATGCAGCTAGAGACATGAGCTTTGGGGGTACTGGTTATTCCATATTGTTGTTCTACCTATAGCGTTGCAGATACCTTCGGCTACTTGGGTACTTTCTTTAGCTCCTCCATTGGGGACCCTATGTTACATCTAATAGATGACTGTGAGCAGACAGCCTCAAGAACAGAACCCCAACTTTAACAACAAAAATAACAGGAGGCAACAATTAATTTTCTTGAATTTCTCTTAACATCAATGGACTCAATTCCCCAATTTAAAAAAAAAAAAAAAAAACATAGACTAATAGTCTGGCTACATAAACTGAACCCAACATTTTGCTGCTTACAGGAAACCCACATCAGGGACAATGACAGACACTACATTAGAGTGAAAGGCTGGAAAACAATTTTCCAAGCAAATGGTCTGAAGAAACAAGCTGGAGTAGCCATTCAAATATCAAATAAAATTAACTTCCAACCCAAAGTTATCAAAAAAGACAAGGAGGGGCACTTCATACTCATCAAAGGTAAAATCTACCAAGACGAACTCTCAATTCTGAATATCTATGCTCCAAATTCAAGGGCAGCCACATTCATTAAAGAAACATTAGTAAAGCTAAAAGTACACATTTTACCTCACAAGATAATAGTGGGAGACTTCAATAACCCACTCTTACCAGTGGACAGATCCTAGAAACAGAAACTAAACAGAGACACATGGACACTAACAGAAGTTATGAAACAAATGGATTTAGTAGGTATCCATAGAACATTTTATCTTAAAACAAAAGGATATACCTTCTTCTCAGCACCACATGGTACCTCCTCCCAAATTGACCATATAATTAGTCACAAAAACAGGGCTCAACAGATAAAAAAAAAATATTCAACATTCACGTGGAAACTGAACAACACTCTACAAAATGATACCTTGGTCAAGGAAGAAATAAAGAAAGAAATTAAACACTTTTTAGAGCTTAATGAAAATGAAGCCACAGCATACCCAAACTTACGGGATACAATGAAGGCAGTCCTAAGAGGAAAACTCATAGCCCTGAGTGCCTCCAAAAAGAAACTAGAGAGAGCATACACTAGCAACCAGACAGCATAACTAGAAGCTCTAGAACTAAAGAAAGCAAATTCACCAAAGAGGAGTAGAAGGCAGGAAATAATCAAACTCAGGGCTGAAATCAACCAAGTGGAAACAAAAAGAACTATTCAAAGCATCAACCAAACCAAGACCTGGTTTTTTGAGAAAAATCAACAAAATAGATAAACCCTCAGCCAGACTAACTANAGNGCACAGGGACAGTATCCTAATTAACAAAATCAGAAATGAAAAAAAGACATAATAACAGAACTTGAGGAAATGTACCCCATTTTTTAATGTGGCTATTTTATTTCCTGGAGTCCAGCTTCTTGAGTTCTTTGCATATATTGGATATTAGTCCCCTCTATGATTTACGATTGGTAAAGATCCTTTCCCAATCTGTTGGTTGCCTTTTTGTCTTATTGACAGTGTCTTTTGCCTTACAGAAGCTTTGCAACTTCACTGAAGTTGTTAATCACATTAAGGTGTTCTCTGGTGGAATTTTTGGAGTCACTTATATATACTATCATATCATCTGCAAGTAGTGATCCATTGTCTTCTTTCTTTCTGACCTGACTACTTAGATCTTTTGTTGTCTCATTGATCTAACTAGATCTTAAAATACTATATTTAATACATAGGGAGAAAGTGGGCAGTTCTCTCTTGTCTCTGATGGGATTTTCATGGGATTGCTCCAATTTTCTTGCCATTTAATTTGATGTTGGCTGTTGGTTTGCTGTATACTGCTTTTATTATGTTTAGGTAGGGTCCTTCGGTTCCTGATTATTCTAGGATTTTTAACATGAAGGGCTATTGTACCTTGTTGAAGGCTTTTTCACCATTTAATGATATGATCATGTGATTCTTTGATTTTGTTAATATAGTAGATTGTTTTGATGGATTTCATTTTTGATCCCCACATTCCTGGAACGAAGCTGACATGATCATGATGAATGATTGTTTTGATGTGTACTTGTAGTCAGTTTGCTAGAATATTATTGAATATTTTTGGATCAATATTCGTAAGAAAAATTGGTCTGAAGTTCTTTCTTGTTTGGGACTGTGTATGGCTTATGTATCTGTCTAAATATGGTTTTATAGAATGAATTAGCTAGGGTTATTTCTGTTTCTACTTTTTGGAATAATTTGAGAGGTATTGGTATTAGTTCTTCTTTGAAGAAATGGTATAATTCTGCACTAAAACCATCTGGCTTTGGCTGTCTTTTGGTTGGAAGGGTTTTAATATCTGTTCCTGTTTCTATAGGGATTCTGGGACTATCTATACAGTTTACCAGTTCTTGATTTAACTTTGGTATGTGATGTCTATCTAGAAAACCATCCATTTCATCTACATTTTCCAGTTTTGTCAAGTAGGATCTTTTGTAGTAAGATCTGATGATTTATTTTGAATGTTTTTGTCTTGTTTTGTCTCCCTTTTATTTCTAATCTGTTAATTTGGACACTGTTTTTGTGTACTTTTGTTAGTTTGGATGATCGTTTATCTATCTTGTTGATTTTCTCAAAGAACCAGTTTTGTTGATACTTTGTATCATATATTTCTTACAAGAGTAGCTTTTATTCACTGGATGTTGTCTCAGAGGTTCACAGCTGAATAAATTCATCCTTTCCATCTCTTTTTGTACTATGGTAGGCTTGTTCAATTTAGATGTTCTGGCTCAAACTCCTCTCTAAGGTAACTGATTCAATTTGGCTTCTCTCATTTTTCTTTTAATTTCTTTTTAATTTGCTTGGGTTCTGGCAACTTGTTTTAATCTTTGGCTCCTTATTGTCGGGCTTCACCTTCCCTTGATGACTTGCACTGAACAGTATGAACTCATGAATGAACTCAACTCCACTGCCCTCATCACTTAATGCTATGAATTTTAACTGGATTGACCTTGTGAATATCTTTAAAATAATCAGTGTTGCCAAGAGTTTGGGTATGCAATTATCATCTCATGTTCAGAGAGCAGAAATTCACAAAACTGCTGCCTATCCTCTGAACCTTAAATTTGCATTTATAACTCTTATTTCCCTTAGCTGTTCTTGTGACTGGTAACAGTAATATAGATATGCTACTGTATAGGATAAATATGCAAAATTATTTTAAATCATAAATGGTAATCTGAAGAAAGTTATTATTAGCCTTTAGAATTAAAATTTTCCTTAATTTATTCTTATTATTAGTTATTAATAATAATAATTTGAAATTAGGCTCTTTAACCATATAAAGTGGTATGATACAATAATATGGTCAGCTCCTGGGTGATGCAGGGGTTCAAATTTTTAAATAAATATGCAGTATTTTATTTATTTTAGAGTGTCAGCAAGTTTAATATATTCTGAATATGTGCATAGTCTTTTGATAAGAAGAAAAATCAAGTTTTTAAGTTTCAGAATAACCTAAAGAAAATTTAGCACTTGTTTAGATATTGACTCCTTTACTTTTATTTCTTGTTATCATTTTAATATCATTTAAAGTATGGATTTTCTATATTCTTATTGATTATAATATTCTCTTTATCTATCTTGGGTTGAAAACAGAAACTTGTAGCTGAAAGCCCAAGAAGTTTTCTGCTCCCAGGAAGCAAAAACAAACAAATGCTGCTCCTAATGAGTTTCAATGGGCTAGAATACATCTAAGCATATAGAGAAACTTGATAGTTTTATCCACGTCATGCTGGCTTCCTGGGTAAAGTAGATATGACTTTTTCTTCCATAATACCAGAGTGCTACTGAGGCCAGGCAGCATATGTCGCGGGAGTCCCTGAATAAAGTCCCTGAGAAGCCATTGTATGAAGCCCTGAAAGGGAAACCTGGATTGCAGTGAGGATTTCAAGATACTGAAGATACCAGAGCCAGAATTTAGGGAGTGTTGCCAGCTTAAGAGAGTGATGTATGCCTCACATATCAAAGATGGAGTAGATGAGCCAGCTAAGCCTTTTGACATTGAACATGGAACTATAGGACTTGCTGCAGTATTTTTTATTTTTTTTGTAGTTGACTAGATTTATCTATCTATCAATCTATCCAACCCTCTATCTATCTATCTATCTATCTATCTATCTATCTATCTATCTATCTATCTATCTGTCTGTCTGTCTATCCTCCCCTTCTCCTCTGAGAAAATGCAAGCCCTTCTGATAATCCCCCTACCCAAGGGTATCAAATCTTTGTAGGGTTAGGCACATTCTTTCCCACGGAGGCCAGAAAAGTCAGCCAGCCTTGTTGGAGAATGGATTCTCCCCTCCCCTTTTTTGCAGTCTATGGAAGGTTTTATCATTTTTTATTGGATTTTTTTAATTTACATTTCAAATGTTATTCCATTTCCTGGTTTCCATTTCCATTTCTAGAAAACCCCTATTCCATTTTCCTCCCTGTGCTTCTATGAGGGCACCCCCCCACCCATCCACTCCTGTCTCCCACTCTGGCAATCACCTACACTAGGGGCATCAAGCCTTCACAGGATCAAGGGCCTATCCTCCTACTGATGCCCAACAAGGCCATCCTCTGCTACATATGTAGCTGTAGCTATGGGTCACTCCATCTGTAATCTTTGGTTGGGGATTTAGTCCCTGGGAGCTCTGGGGAGTCTGGTTGGTTGATATTGTTTTTCTTCCTATGGGGTTGCAAACCCCTTCAGCCCCTTCAGTCCTTTCTCTAGCTCCTCCATTTCAGATCCCATGCTCAGTTCAGTGGTTGACTGCGAGCATCCACCTCTGCATTTGTCAGGCTCTGGAAGAGCCTCCCAGGAGACGGCTATATCACGCTCCTATGAGCATGCACTTCTTGGCATCCACAATAGTGTCTGGTTTTGTTGTCTGCATGTGGGATGTCCCAGATAGGGCAGCCTCTAGATGGTCATCCCTTCAGTCTCTGCTCCACACTTTGTCTCTGTAAGTCCTCCCGTTAGTATTCTGTTCCCCCTTCTATGAAGGATCGAAGTATTCACATTTTGGTCTGTCTTCTTCTTGAGCTTCATGTGGTCTGTGAACTGTATCTAGGGTATTCCAAGCTTTTGGGCTAATATCTACTCATCAGTGAGTGTATTCTTTAGTGACTAGATTACGTTACTCAGGATGATATTTTCTAGTTCCACCCATTTGCCTAAGAATTTCATGATCTTCATGCTGCTAATCTAATCTGAGTAAGTGCACGCTTTCTTTCAACTTCTTTTTTCCTTGCCTATACTGTTAAGTTTTTAGTGTTATTTTTTTCCTCCAAACTGAAAATTTTGAATTTCTTCTTGTCCTACTTGATATTTTTCACTGTGGACACACATTAGTATAAAAATCATGCCAGAGATACAGTGTTTTACTGTTTTCAAATTTCCTCCAACAAAGAAACTATTTTTTTTTAAATTTAGTCTCATATAAGCTCTTAGGTCTGCAGCCACACCCAGTACCTCACTTGTGCAGCACACTTGAGTTGGCCCTGGTAGCCTCAGGGATAGAAGATCATGCTTGAAGGCAGACTGGAGAATGAGAAAGCTAACCAATCTCATCACCTGGAAAAGACAGGAGTGCTGCTCCCAGGCACAAGCACAGGGGAGCTAGTAGGCTGACCAGCTCAGCTTTGACTCAGGCCTAGACCCAGGACTCTGAGTTGGTTGATCTTTGGCCATCTGCAGTAACTATTAACTGCTATAGTGAGTGAAGTTGCTGGTCTCATAGATCCAAAACTATAGGATCTCCATGACACAGAGCAAAAAAAAAAATGGTGTGTCTGAGAAGAATCTTGGGGAAAGATCCACTGTTGATAGTATAGCAGAAGCCAGGGGATTAAAAACAGTCCATGGACAAATGCTTCACTATGTTCATAGCTGCCCTATTTATAATAGCCAGAAGCTGGAAAGAACCTAGATGTACCTCAACAGAGGAATGGATACAGAAAATGTGGTACATTTACACAATGGAGTACTACTCAGCTATTAAAAACAATGAATTTATGCAATTCTTAGGCAAATGGATGTATCTGGAGGATATCATCCTGAGTGAGGTAGTCCAATCACAAAAGAACTCACTTGATATGTACTCACTGATAAGTGGATATTAGCCCAGAAACCTAGAATATCCAAGATACAATCTCTAAAACACAAGAAAATCAAGAATAAGGAAGACCAACATGTGTATACTTCATTCCTCCATAAAATAGGGAATAAAATACCCATGAAAGAAGCGGCAGAGACAAAGTTTTGAGCTAAGATGAAAGGATAGACCATCAGAGACTACCCACCCGGGGATCCATCCCATAATCAGTCAACAAACACAGACACTATTGCATATGCCAGCAGGATCTTGCTGAAAGGACACTGATATAGCTATCTCTGTGAGGCTATGCCAATGCCTGGCAAATATAGAAGTAGATGCCCACAGTCATCTGTAGGATAGAACACAGAGACCCCAATGGAGGAGCTAGAGAAATTACCCAAGGAACTGAAGGGATCTGTAACCCTATAGGTGAAACAACAAATGAACTAATAAGTACCCCCAGAACCCATGTCTCTAGCTGCATATGTAGCAGAAGATGGCCTAGTCAGCCATCGTTGAGAAGAGATGCCCCTTGGTATTGCAAACTTTATGTGCCCCATACAGGGGAACGCCAGGGCCAAGAAGTAGGAGTGGGTGGTCAGGGGAACAGGGTGGGGGGAGGGTATAGGGGACATTTGGGATAGCATTTGAAATGTAAATGAAGAAAATATCTAATAAAATAAGGTAAAAAACAGGCCATGGACTCATTAAATTAATATTTGCAAGTAAAGCTGTATTGGAAAATGGGATTCATAGATGTTTTTGGTGGTAGCAGTGGTGGGTTTTAGTTGTGGGTTTTGTTTTGTTTTCCTTGGAGGGGGAAGTTGCATGGATGGAGGGCAGATATTAAGGGATGTAGAAATGCATGGGATTAGGGTACATGATATGAAATTCACAAAGAATCTATAAATTTTTGAATACACATATAATTACTTTAATAACAAAATTAAAAAACAAATTTTATATAGCTAGATGTTGTAAATGATTGTAATGTCTACTAGTATTTCTATTCAGTCCTCTGTTTATTTTTATAATTAACCTAGAAAATACTTCTATTTTTATAACAAATTAAAAACATTAATGGAATATCAAGTGTAAATACTCTTAAATATTAGTGATGTATATTTTTCTTGTTGGTTCCTAATTTTATTAATGCTGTATATTTTTCTTATTGGTTCCAAATTATTTAGGGAGATTATTATTTATATTGTTGAATTAGTTAGAATATTCCATCTTTACTTTTATATAAACTAGTGTATAAAATGCATTTGAAGTACAATTATCATATACAGAGAAGGGAAAATTAAGCAGAGGTACTTTATATCTGAATTAAATTTAATTTAATCATCATTGCTTTGCCATCATTTTGAATGTACTATTTATTCCTCATCCCAAGATAGTAATTGATTTGCTTTAAAAGTGTTTATGGTTACATGTGTATATTGTAATGCTGGGAATTGAACTTAGGTCATTATGATTGCTAAGCAAGTACTCTACCAGTGAGCTATATTTCCAGATGGCCACTTTTCTTATTATATTAATGACATAAGTGGTACAGGCTCTGTTAAGCAATTCACCAGATCTCTCATAAAGAATGATGAAGTTAATCTTTTTGATGTTTGCCCGCATTTATTCAAAATTATCAGGATGTAAATACACAGGTCTAATCAATCACTGCCTCTTTTCTAAATAACTCTGAAGGTTCATTAAATCTCCAGAGATTCCAGCAAAGCTCCATTAAAAAAATGTAATCATGTAGTATAATTCAACTTATCCCTCTGACCTATTTACCTTTCTCCATCTTCTAAGAAAAATTACCAACAATTATTCTGCACATTAACATTTCTGTAAGTCAGTGATTCTCAACAAGGATTCTGCCACTTTTGAGATTTGAGGAACCCTTTCACAGGGTTCAGAAAATGCATATATTTACAGAACAACTTGAAATAGTAGTAAAATTACGGTTATGAAGTAGTAGCAAAATTAATTTCAGTCTTGGGAGTCAATATGAAGAACTGTAGTAAAGGATCACCACACTAGGAAGCTTGACAACCCCTGCTCTTAGATTGATCTTCTTCTCAAAGAACATTGGTTGTTAAAAAGTTTGAAAATATTTCCCAAGATTGAGGCACTATGAAACAATATTTTTCATAAATTTTCAAATGTTCCAGGAATTAAAATAATATTATCATAATATAATTAAGCTTTATAAGGAGATGAATCAATGAAAAAAAACACTTTATTTTCAAACATATCACTGGCATAGAAATTACTATTGGAAAACCTACAAATGTATATAGACCTTGTTTTTATATCTGTAATAACATTAATTCTTTTTTTCGGGGGGGTTCAAGACAGGGTTTCTCTGTGTAGCATTAGCTGTCCTGGAACTCACTCTAGACCAGGCCGACCTCGAACTCAGAAATCCGCCTGCCTCTGCTTCCCCAGTGCTGGGATTAAAGGTGTGCACCACAATGCCTGGCAATAACATTAATTCTTTTTTGATAATTTCATAATACACTTACATGTTTTTGTCAAATTCATTTCCAATTCTTTCTATATCTCCCCACTCTTTTCCATGAAATCTTAATATATTTTTGTTTCTATTTATTTTTTTTACATTCTTTTTTATTATTATTATTTTCTTTATTTACATTTCAAATGATATCCCAAAAGTTCCTTATACCC
>NC_034613.1:36647493-36648507 GCF_900095145.1 Mus pahari | reverse complement strand
TAGGAACACTCCTCCATTGCTGGTGGGATTGAAAGCTTGTACAACCACTCTGGAAATCAGTTTGGAAGTTCCTCAGAAAATTGGACATATTTTTGTTTTTAAAAATGTAATTTTATTTAAATATTACCTAATTTTGTTATCAATATTCCAACTTTGTGATTACCTAAAACTAAAATGCCTTTATACAGTGCCAAATTATTAATCATCAGAATTAAGGGACAGGTTCTCCCATTTTCCTACTTGTAGCTTCAAATATAACTTGAATATGACCCCTTCTTATACATGTGATTTGCAATTATTCTCCACCATTTTATGGCCTGTAAATTAATTCTGTTGATCCTAATTTTTAATGCACCAAGTAAAGTTACTGCTATATGTATAGATTCTTGGATGTAGCACAATCCACTGAAGCAGGGTGTACAGTACCAAAAAACGACTGATGTTCCTTCCTCTGTGAGGCAACAATTGCCAAACATTCCTAATCTAGTGTTGATACTATATCGACCTCTGCTGAACTGATGGTGAAATTTTGTTATAATTTATCTTTTTCTAGATTAGTACATTAAGTCATACCTGACATGAGCTCATGTATGAATGGTTTATGCCTAGAAAATATAGTTTCATTACAGATGCTATGTTCATGCATGGATAGCCTTGTAAGCACAAGTGTGCTACAAATATCTCATTTAGAACTTGTCACTCTGCCATCCCTTATTTCCTTCATATCATATCAATGACGTGTGCATCTCTGTATTAACTGACACCAACTCTAATAGGCTGCTTTCCTGATAAGGGCCAAGAAGTCTTTTAGTCTATAAACATAAAGTTAGAACTTAGGGGCAGTTTATTGCTATGTTCACTATGTCGAATAATAGTAACATATTATCTATCCTTGGAGCCTATGACCTACCCAGCAATCAGATTTTAGCCTTTTTAATAGAGAGTTTTTTCTTAAGGAGCAGACATTAACCCAATACCAGCATGTCTGGTCAACAGTCATTCTATAACACTCAT
>NC_034613.1:36645580-36647328 GCF_900095145.1 Mus pahari | reverse complement strand
ACACACACACACACACACACACACACACTCCTATAGTAGTAGGTTTTCATATGTTTCATATGTTTTTGTCAAAGGGTTTTGATTTTAGATGCCCCTGCCCATACTCTCTCATCTACCATTCTCTCTCACTTCTCTCCCTATTTAAACTTTTATTTTTTACTACTATACTTTTCCCATTTTAAATACCTGTATTTTCTACTCATGCATTTAAAATACCTTCCTCACTACCATACTTTTCTGAATCCTATGGGCCTGCCAATTCAAAGACATTCATCTATGACTAAAAGCAGCCTTATATGAATGAAAATATGTCACATTTGTAATCACCAAAAAAATGCCTACAAATTCTATACTTATATTTTTAGTTATACCTAAACAATAGGTTGTGTATTGTTACTACATTTTTATAAATCATTAATTATTGATGAACATCTAGTGGTTTTGAAAATTATTCCTGATTTTCTGCCTAGACCCAGCGGAGGCCACCAACGGCTCCAGAGTATTCTCCACGCCACAGGACCTCAGGATTACCTCAGAATCACCGGTGAGTGGAACATAACATCATCTCCAAAGAGTCACAGAGGGTCTTGTGCCAGCAGGAACAGAGACAAAGGAATCTCTCCCAACCAGAGGCTGGGATTCTTTCTGGTAGGGGCCAGCCCCTCCATCTTCCACATGAACCCAGCCAACAGCTTCAAGGGCCACAGAGGACCCTCCACAACTCTCCATGCAGCAGGACCCCAAGCACACCCAGGACCTCTTGATCACAGGAGAGCATGTGAGCGATAGAAGCAACAGAGCTTCTTAGACAGAGTCCCTTTGGGCCTTTATGCTCGGCCAGGAGACAGAGCTGAAATCCAGACCCCTGGGCAACTTCCGGGCCAGAGGAGAGTCTGCCCAAAGGCAGGGTTCTGACACTAGGACTCAGGAGGTTAATCAGAGCTCCAGACATCTGGACACCTGCCTTGCAAGAAGAGAGCTTACCTGCAGAGAGTGCTCTGACCACTGGGAATCAGGTGAGAGTTGGACTCACAGAAGAACTGACAGAAGCTAGCAGAATCACAGGAGGAACAAGCTCCAGCCAGAGACAACAAAAATATTAACACCAGAGATTATCAGATGGCTAAAGGCAAAGTAAGAATCTTACTAACAGAAACCAAGAAACCAAGAACACTGGGCATCATCAGAACCCAGTACACTCACCACTGTAAGTCCTGGATACCCCAACACATCCAAAAAGAAAGACTCGGACTTAAAATCATAATTCATGATGGTGGTAGAAGATTATAAGAAGGGCATTAATAACTCATTAAAGAAATAGGGGAGAACACTGCTAAACAGGTAGAAGGCCTTAAAGAATTACAGGAAAAAAGTTGCTAAACAGGTAGAAGTCCTTAAAGAGGAAACATAAAAATCCCTTAAAGGATTACAGGACAACACAACCAAACAAGTCACAGAATTGAACAAAACCCTCCAAGACCTAAAAAGGGAGCTAGAAACCTATAAAAGCAAACAACCAAACAAAAAAACAAAAACAAAAACAAAAATAAAAACTAAGGGAGACATCTCTGGAGATAGAAACCCTAGGAAAGAAATCAGGAAACATAGATGAGAGCATCAACAACAGAATACAAGAGATAGAAGAGAGAATCTCAGGTACAGAAGATTCCATAGAGAACATGGACACAACAATCAAAGAAGATGCAAAATGCAAAAAGATCCTAACTCAAAACATCCAGGAAATCCAG
>NC_034613.1:36642300-36645057 GCF_900095145.1 Mus pahari | reverse complement strand
CAAATTCACTCAATATCTTTCAATGAATCCAGCCCTTCAGAAGACAATAAAGGAAAAACACCAACACAAAGATGGAAAATATACCTTAGAAAAAGCATGAAAATAATCCTTCAAAACACCTAAAAGAAGAAACAAACAAACCAGAATCCCAACTTTAACAACAAAAATGACCGGAAGCAACTATTTTTTTCTTGGATTTCTCTTAATATCAATGGACTCAATTTTCCAATAAAAAGAAACAGACTAATAGACTGGCCACATAAACAGAACCCAACATTTTGCTGGTTTCAGGAAACCAATCTCAGGGACAAAGACACACACTACCTCAGAGTAAAAGGCTGGAAAACAATTTTCCTAGCAAATGGTCCAAAGAAACAAGCTTGAGTAGCCATTCAAATATCAAATAAAATTGACATTCAAACAAAAATTAATGAAAAAGACAATGAGGGGCACTTCATACTCATCAAATGTAAAATCTACCAAGATGAACTCTCAATTCTATATAGCTATGCTCCAAATGAAAGGGCAGGCACATTCATTAAAGAAACTTTAGTAAAACTCAAAGCACACATTGCACCTCACAGAATAATAGTGGGAGACTTCAACATCCCACTCTCACAGATCCTGGAAACCAAAACTAAACAGAGAAACATGGACACTAACAGAAATTATGAACCAAATGGATTTAACAGATATCTACAGAACATTTTATCCTAAAACAAAAAAAAATGATATACCTTCTTCTAAGCATGTCATGGTACCTCTCCAAAATTGACTATGTAGTCAGTCATAAAACAGGCCTTATCAGATACCAAAACATTGAAATTATCCCATGCATCCTATCAGATCACCACAGACTAAGGCTGATCTTCAATAACAGCATAAATCATAGAAAGCTAACATTCACATGGAAACTGAACAACACTCTACTCAGTGATACCTTGGTAAATGAAGCAATAAAGAAAGAAATAGAAGACTTTTTAGCGTTTAATGAAAATGAAGCCACAACATCCCCAAACTTATGTGAGACAATGAAAACAGACCTAAGAGGAAAACTCATAGCCCTGAGTGCTGCCAAAAAGAAACTAGAGAGAGCATACACTAGCAGCCTGAGAGCACACCTAGAAGATCTATAACAAAAGTAAGAATATTCAGCCAAGAAGGTTAGAAGGTAGTAAATAATCATGCTTAGGTTTGAAATCAATGAAATGGAAACAAAAAGAAGTATTTAAAGAATCAACCAAACCAGGAGCTGGTTCTTTGAGAAAATCAACAAAATAGATAACCCTTAGTCAGACTAACTAGAGGGCACAGGGACAGTATTCTAATTAACAAAATCAGAAATGAAAAGGGAGACATAACAACAGATACTGAGGAAATCCAAAACATCATCGGATCCTACTGTAAAAGGCTATATTCAACAAAACTGGAAAACGTGGATGAAATGGACAAATTCCTAGACAGATACCAGGTACCAAAGTTAAATCAGGATCAGATTAATGATCTAACCAGTCCCATTTCCGCTAAATAAATAGAAGCAGTCATCAATAGTCTCCCAACTAAAAAAAGTGCAGGACCAAATGGGTTTAGTGCAGAGTTCTATCAGACTTTCAAATAAGACATAATTCCAACTCTCCTCAAAGTATTCCACAAAATAGAAACAGAAGGTACTCTAACCAATTCATTTTATGAATCCACATTTACTCTGATACCTAAACGACACAAAGATCCAACAAAGAAAGAGAACTTAAGACTAATTTCCCTTATGAATATCGATGCAAAAATACTCAATAAAATCCTTGCAAACCGAATCCAAGAACACATCAAAATGATCATCCATCATGACCAAGTAGGCTCATCGAAAGGATGCAGGGATGGTTTAATATATCAAAATCCAAAAATGTAATCCATTATATAAACAAAGTCAAAGACAAAACCATATGATTATCTTGTTGGATTCTCAGAAAGCATTTAACAATATCCAACACCTTTTGAATATAAAAGTGAGTGAAAGTTCAGGAATTGAAGGCCCATACGTAAACATAATAAAAGCAATATACAGCAAACCAGTAGCCAACATAAAACTAAATAGAGAGAAACTTGAAGCAATCCCACTAAAATTAGGGATTAGACAAGGCTGCCCACTTTCTCCCTACCTATTCAGTATAGTACTTGATGTCCTAGCCAGAGCAATTAGACAACAAAAGGAGAACAAGGGGATATGAATTGGGAAGGAAGAAGTCAAAATGTCACTATTTGTCGATGATAAGGTAGTATATATAAGTGACCGTAAAAATTCCACCAGAGAACTCCTAAACCTGATAAACAGCTTCAGTGCAGTAGCTGGATATACAATTAACTCAAACAAATCAATGGCATTTTTCGACACAAAGGAAAAACTGGATGAGAAAGAAATTAGGGAAACAACACCCTTCACAATAATCACAAACAATATAAAAAACCTTGGTCTGACTCTAAATAAAGAAGTGAAAGATCTGAATGACAAGAACTTCAAGTCTCTGAAGAAATAAATTGAAGATCTCAGAAGATGAAAAGATCTCTGATGCTCATGGATTGGCAGGATTAATATAGTAAGAATGGCTATCATGCCAAAAGCAATCTACAGATTCAATGCAATCCCCATCAAAATTCCAAATCAATTCTCCACTGAGTTAGAAAGGGCAATTTACAAATTCATCTGGAGTAATAAAAATCCTAGGGTAACAAAAACTTTTCTCAACAATAAAAGAACCTTTG
>NC_034613.1:36617668-36641154 GCF_900095145.1 Mus pahari | reverse complement strand
CTCTGGAAATCAGCCTGGAATTTCCTCAGAAAATTGGACATAGTACTACTGGAAGATCCAGCAATACCTGTCCTGGGCATATAGCCAGATGGTTTTCCAACTGATAATAAGGACACATGCTCCACTATGTTCATAGCACCTTATTTATAATAGCCAGAAGCTGGAAAGAACCCAGATGTCCCTCAACAGAGGAATGGATACAGAAAATGTGGTTACATTTATGCAATGGAGTACTACTCAGCTATTACAAACAATGAATTTATGAAATTCTTGGGGAAATGGATGTATCTGGAGGATATCATCCTTAGTGAGGTAACCCAATCACAATAGAACTCACATAATATGCACTCACTGATAAGTGGATATTAGCCCAGAAACTTAGAATACGCAAAACACAATTTTCAAAACACAAGAAAATCAAGAAGAAGGAAGACCAACGTGTGGATACTTCACTCCTCCCTAGAATATGGAACTAACTACTCATGGAAGGAGTTTCAGAGACAAAGTTTGGTGCTAAGAGGAAAGGATGGACCATCCAGAGTCTGCCCCCACTGGGGGGTCCACCCCATAATCAGCCACCAAATGCAGACACTATTGCATATGCCAGCAACATTTTGCTGAAAGTATCCTGATATAGCTGTCTCTTGTTAGGCTATTCCAGTGCCTGGCAAATACAGAAGTGGATGCTCACAGTCATCTATAGGATGGAACACAGGGTCCCTAATGGAGGAGCTAGAAAAATTAGCCAAGGAGCTACAACCCTATAGGTGGAACAACAATATGAACAAATTGGTAAGCCCAGAGCTTGTGTCTCTAGCTGCATATGTAGCAGAAGATGGCCTAGTTGGCCATCATTGGGAAGAGAGACCACTTGGTCTTGTAAACTTTATATGACCCAGCACAGGGGAAGGCCAGGGCCAAGAAGTGGGAGTCGGTGGATAGAGTATCAGGGTGGGAGGGGGGTATAGGGGATATTCGAGATAGCATTTGAAATGTAAATGAAGAAAATATCTAATAAAAAATGTAAAAAAGCAAATTATTCGTATATTTGTATTATATATACTAATAGAGACAATGAACATTATGAATCATATTTAAAAAGATAAGTGTGACTGTGTTTCTCTAAAATTCTTATTTTTCACTTTACTCGTGCATTCTATATTTTTAGTTCAAAATCAGTTGGGTCATAATTTTTTTCTATAAATACTACATATTTGCTACATGAATTTTAAAATGAAATTGAGACTTGAAACATTCATTTGTAAAAAGAAATCATTATGCAATTATAGGTGATTAAACTTTTATTACACAATTTCAGATTCAAGAAACTGTGAAATTTCCTTCCTGTGTGACAATTCTTAGAGAAAATCACTTTTAAATGACCTGATTTTTAATACAGTTTACTTTCCACATTTGCTCCCTGTTAAGAATTCAATCACATGTGTTTTAAAAGATGTTTTAATGTTTCTTTTACGTGCTCTTATTAAAGAGACTGGCAAAAAATTATTTTTATAACAAATCTCCTGTTAGTCCAACTAACTTATGTACTATATTAACTAATATTCAAAGTCAGTTAGAGTATAAATCCTTAGGTACAGAATTAACCGTTCTGAATATGATGTATTTTCAATAATATCCATAATGCCAAATTTCATAATAATTAAAGCAAGATTATTTTATCACATTAAAATGATACTCAGCAGACCCAAGAAGGCTGGACAAGAAGGGGGTCACAAGTGAGGATTCTTGAGTCTCACTTGGAAGGGTAACAGAATGGTTGTGGAAGGCAACTAGTTTGAGAGAGGGGTTGGATAGGTGAATGTGGAGCTCAGTTGGGTGTAGGGAAGGGCAAAGGGCATGACCTGATCTCTAAAAGAATGAATGGGAATCTGCAACAGACTGGGATAGGGAATTAGGGAACATCTCCAGGAAAAGACTAAGACCTAGAATAGAGGAGGCATCCAAGAATCAATGTGTATGTCCTTAGTATGACTGACAACATTGGGAATATAGAACCTGACATGACTGCTTCCTGTAGCCAGGCAGAAACTCCAGTAGAACAATAGGAACACCAACCTACCCTGAAAATTTTCTAGCAATATTTTATCCTATCTAAAAGAAATGAAGGGATTTGGGATAGAGCAGAAATAAGTGGAATGGCCAACCAATAAACAGCCAAACTTGAGACCTATACCATTGACAAGCACCAATCTTTGATACTATTAATGGTACTCTGTTATGCTTGCAGACAGATATCTAACATGGTAGTCCTATGAGAAGGCCCACACAGTAGCTGACTCAGACAGATGCAGACACCCCCAGCCAAATATTGGAGCTTGGGGCCCCTAGAATCTAATAAAGACTGTGGCCCCTAAAGGGACAGTAACTCCCCAGGAAGACAACTGAATTAACTAGCCTGGAACCTTGGGATTCTTAGACACTGAACCAACAATCAAAGAAAACACAATGGCTAGGCATAGGCATATATATCAGATGTGCAGCTTAGTCTTCATATGGGTCGTGAACAACTGGATATGGGCTACTGTAAAATCTGTTGCCTATACATGGGATATATTCTTCTATCTGGCCTTCCTGGTCTTGCATCAGTGGTAGAAGATGTGCCTAGCCTCATAGTGACTTGATGTTCCAGGGGAGAATGACACCCAAAGAGGCCCGACCTGCTCAGAGGAGAAGGGGAGGGAGTATGGGGGAAGGATTATGGAAGAAGGTGACCAGGAGCAAGGCACTGAATGGGATAAAAATTAAATTAGTAGAAATAAATGAATAAATATATAAATAAATTAATAAATTAACAAACCACTATCTATTACCAATAAAAAATGTGAAAAATATCCAAAACCATCATGTCCCACAAAAGTTCATATCAAAATATACTATGATATATTCTTTTTCAGTTAGAATCTCTATTTTTAAAACAAATGGCAGTGGGAAGTGAGAAAAAATAGCACTTGTGCTCTCAATAGGAGCATAAATTAGTACTGTCATTATTTAGAATACTATTTAGGTTTCAGTGAAAATTGCACTTTGATGTACCATATGATTCAGCAATCTTATATCTACTTCTATATCTAAAATAAATTATATCAGCTCACCAAAGAGACCTAAACATTTAACATATGGTACAGTACCATTCACAACAGCTACAATATGGAACTGGTCTTGATGTACATCAAGAGATGAATAGAAAAATCATGTCACACACACACACACACACACACACACACACACACACACACACACACACTATGGAGTATTTTTTAGGCATTTTGAATTTCTGTGATTTGTTTTTATCAACATAAATGAAAATGGACAATTTTATTATAATTAGCCAGGTATAGAAGGATAGATATGACAAATTCTCTCCCATTATTTGCAATAAATTAATATGATTCATCATTCTAATATTGAAGAAAATGACATTAAATATCTTTAACACTAGCATTTGTTATTGTTACTATTATCTTTAGTAAAACATAAACCACATCACATTGAGTTTTCATTGTTGCAGCCCTGCTCAGCCTCAAGATGAAGTGCTGCAGGTAGCCAAAAGAGTATTATTTCCTCCATAGACAAGCCCCTGGTATATTATTTAATCAAAAATATCAACCAAGAGCATGTGTACATATGAAACATGCTAAATGAGCTCACTACATTGGATATCCTATTGTGTGGATTATGTAACACTAATAATTAAAGAACATACTGTGAATTTCAGACATACAGGGCAGACATAATAAGGTCTACAGCTGTGGATGGAGGAGTTGGAGTGAAATAGATATTAGTGCACATGTATGCAAAAATTAAAGGTTATTAAAAAGAGTAACAAAAGCTTTAAACATTTGAAATGAAATGTTTTGTTTCTCCCACAACAGAAACAGTTTTTTTGCATTTGTAATCTGTGCATACAAATCATTTAAATTCACTACAATACACTAAAGGCAGTAGTGAGATTTTAAATAATCATGATGTTCTTTTAAAGCCCTTTTACAAAAATCTGTAAGAAGAATCATATGCCTTGTATGCCTGGTCTTCAATTTGTGGAACTGCGTGAAAGATTAGGAAATCTTATCTTGGAGAAAGCATGCTTTCTGGAGGTGGAAAAAACCAACACAATTTCCAATTAGCTGCCCATGTTTTTTCCATATTTTTTCTATGTTCCATCCCCCCCACCAAGAGGGACTTAAGCTGTCACCTACTGCTCTAATGCAATGTCTATATACCTGCTGTCATGTGTCACTGATGAAGTCACTGATACTCTGAAACCTTAAGCTCTAATAAACACTTTCTTCTATAAGTTGGCTTGATCATTATGTCTCATTAGAGCAATAGAAAAGTAACTAAAAGATAGTTTATTTGAGAAAGTATTTCCAGTATTACTTCTTTTTTGGATTATATCTAGTAGTAAGAATTGTATGGTGACAACTCTGATGTGCATAAAGTTAAATGATTAAAATAAGTATAAAAATGATAAATGGTTTCTGAAAAATAGAAAATGATGTTATATAGACTATGTCCTGCTATAAGATAATCATAAAGGAAGATTTTCTTTGGAGTAAGGGTAATCTTTTATGAAGAAGCACTAAGGCATTTAGGGCTCCAAATTTCCTAGAAGTTGATTTCAACGATGTGGAGAAAGAACTTACATATTCTTAAATGCTAGAATACCAGAAAATGATACCTTTAATCTCTGGAAAATATCAGCGAGGAAGAACTATTCCCAGTTTTTTGAGACACTGTCAAATTTATTTCCAAAGTAGTTGCACAAGTTGACATGGCCAACGGATATGACTGTTCCCTTTTTCCATATCCTCATGAGCTTGTGCTCAGGGTTTTGTTTTCCATTTTTATTACTTTTCTAGTTTTCTTTTTTTTTAAAAAGTTAATCATTCATGCTTGCTTCGCCAGCACATATACTAAAATTAGAACTATATGGAGATTAGCATGACCCCCGTGCAAAAATGGCATGCAAAATCATGAAGCATTTCATATTTTTCCAAGACAACTGGGAGTGCCTTGAGCCAGCGGGAGTAGGGACCTAGGAGCCTTGCCCGGCCAGTGGCTCTTGTTCCTCTGGGTCAGCACCAGTGCCTGGAAACTTTGGGCTTGAACTCGATGGACAGTCTTATGGTCCCCAGAAGACTCTCCACTCCCCAATTACCCTAGCATACCGAGGATCTTAGTACCACTAGCAAGTCAAATACAACATTTGTGCCAACAAAACTGGGAGGGCCTAGGGCTAGCAGGAGCAGGGAAACAGGAAGAACATCAGACCAGTGGCTCAGGTTCCTTCCAGTCTGGGCTGGTCTACATTGGTTTCTATCTCAGCAGACAGCCCCAAGGTCCCAGAGAAGGTACCACTTCCAGACATTCTAACACACCCAGGACCTTAGGATCACAGGACCCCAGTCACACCAGGATCTAAGCGGCTCAGAGGAAGCTGGACTGCCAAGAACTCTGATAGACACAGAATCTCAGCATCACAGAATCCCGGAATCACAGGATCACAGAGAAAGCTGGACTCTGGGGACTTCTGCTATAACCAGAATTACAGCAAAGACAGGCTCCAATCAGATATATCCAGGACAGGGAGCACTTGAAATAATCAGATGACAGGAGGCAAGCATAAGAAAAGCAACAGAAACCAAGATTTATTTGGCAACATCAGGACCTAACACTCCCACCATAGCAAGTCCTGGATACACAATCACTGGAGAAAAACAAGATATGGATCTAAAGTCACTTCTCAGGATGTTGATGGAGGACTATAAGAAGGATATAAATAACTACCTTAAAGAAATACAGTAGAACACAGGTAAACAGGTAGAAGTCCTTAAAATGGAAACACAAAAACCCCTTAAAGAATTACAGGAAAACACATCCAAGCAGGTGAAAGAATTGATCAAAACTATTCAGGATCTAAAAGGATAAGTAGGCACAATAAAGAAATCACAAATGGAGACAACTATGGAGATAGAAATACTAGGAAAGATTTCAGGAACCATAGATGCAAGCATCACCAACAGAATTCAAAGATAGAAGAGAGAATCTCAGGTGCAGAAGATACCAAAGAAAACATTGACATGACAATCAAAGAAAATGAGAAATGCAAAAGGATTCAAACTTAAAACATCCAGGAAATCCAGGACACAATGAGAAGAACAAACCTAAGGATAATAGGTATAGACAAGAAAGAAGATATCCAACTGAAAGGGAAGTGAATATCTTCAACAAAATTATAGAAGAAAACATCCCCAACCCAAATAAAAAGATGCCCATGAATATACAAGATGCCTACAAAACTCCAATTCGACTAGACCAGAAATGAAATTCCTCCAGTCATATAATAATTAAAACACCAAATGCACAAAACAAAGAAAAATATTAAAATAAGTAAGGGGAAAAGGTCAACTACCTTATAAAGGCAGACCTATCAGAATTACACCTGACTTCTCCCCCAGAGACTATAAAAGCCAGAAGATCATGGGCTGATATCATACAGACCCTAAGAGAACACAAATGCCAACCCAGGCTAGTATACCCAGCAAAACACTCAATATCATAGATGGAGAAACCATTGTATTACATGAGAAAACCAAATTTACACAATATCTTTCCACAAATCCAGACATTCAAAGGATAATAAAGGGAAAACTCCAAAACAAAGAGGGAAACTATGCTCTAGAAAAAGCAAGAAAGTAATCTTTCAACAAACCTAAAATGATAGCCACATGAACATAATTCCAACTTTAACAATGAAAGTAACAGGAAGCAACAATGAATTTTCCTTAATATCTCTTAATATCAATGGACTCAATTCCCCAATAATTGAGACATAGAGTAACAGACTGGTTACATAAACAAGACCCAATATTTTGCTGCATACAGGAAACCCACCTCAGGGACAAAGAGAAATGCTACCTTAGAGTAAATTACTGGAAAACAATTTTCCAAGCAATTGGTCCCAAGAAACAAGCTGGAGTAGCCATTCTAATATTGAATAAAATTGACTTTCAACCTAAAGTTCTCAAAAAAGACAAGGAGGGGCACTTCATATTCATCAAAGGTAAACTATACCAAGATGAACTCTCAATTCTAATTATCTTTGCTTCAACCGCAAGGGCAGCCACATTCATTAAATAAACTTTAGTAAAAATTAAAGCACACATTGCACCTCCTACAATGATAGTGGGATAATTCAACACTCCACTCTCACCAATGGACAGATTCTGGAAACAGAAACTAAACAGAGATACATGGACACTAGCAGAAGTTATGAAACAAATAGATTGAACACATATCTACAGAACAGTTTATCCTAAAACAAAAAGATATTCCTTCTTCTCAGCACCCCATGGTTCCTCCTCCAAAACTGACCATATAATTGGTCACAAAACAGGCCTTGACAGGTACAAAAATATTGAAATTATCCCATGCATCCTATCAGATCACCATGGACTGAGGCTGATCTTCAATAACAGCATAAATAATAGAAAGCCAACATTCATGTTTAAACTGAACAACACTCTACTCAACGATACCTTAGTCAAGGAAGAAATAGAGAAACAAATTAAAGACTTTTAGAGTTTAATGAAAATGAAGCCACAACATACCCGAACTTATGGGACACAATGAAAACAGTCCTAAGAGGAAAACACATAACTCTGAGTGCTGCCAAAAAGAAAATAGAGAGAGAATACACTAGCAGTCTGATAGCACACCTAGAAGCTCTAGAANGAAAGGAAGCAAATTCACCCAAGAGGANTAGANNGCAGGAAATAATCAANCTTAGNNCTGAAATCAACCAAGTGGAAACAAAAAGAACTATTCAAAGAATCAACCAAACCAGGAGCTGGTTCTTTGAGAAAATCAACAAAATAGATAAACACTTAGCCAGACTAACTAGAGGGCACAGGGACAGTATTCTAATTAACAAAATCAGAAATGGAAAAGGAGACATATCAATGGATCCTGAGTTCTATCAGACGTTCCAAGAATACCTAATTCCAACTCTTCTAAAACTATTCCACAAAATAGAAACAGAAGGTACTCTAGCCAATTCGTTCTATGAAGCCATAATTAATCTGATACCTAAACCACACAAAAATCCAACAAAGAAAGAGTACTTCACACCAATTTCCCTTATGAATATCGATGCAAAAATAATCAATAAAATCCTTGTAAACCAAATCCATGAACACATCACAATGATCATCAATCATGAACAAGTAGGCTTCATCCCAGGGATGCAGGGATGGTTTAATATATGGAAATCCATCAACATAATCCACTATATAAACAAACTCAAGTTCAAAAAAAACATGATCATCTTCTTAGATGCTGAGAAATATTTGACAAAATCCAACAGTAAAAGAAGTTTTGCAAACTTTATATGCCCCATACAGGGGAATGCCAGGGCCAAGAAGTGGGAGTGGGTGGGTAGGGAAGCAGGGTGGGAGGAGGGTATAGGGGACATTCGGGATAGCATTTGAAATGTAAATGAAGAAAATATCTAATAAAATAATTTAAAAAGGAAGTTCCCTGTCTTCAGATGATTTCTGTAATTTCTTCCAGCTCTAGAGCAGTTGTTATCTCTACCCAGTTTCCTACAATAAAGAAGCTAAGATCTGCTCATTTAAAAATATCTGTCACCACGATGTTTATGTCTTCCCTTCATGTGTTTTGTAGAAGATCAAATATTAATTTCAGAAGAAATTATAAAATAAAGAATATATATGTATATATATCCCTCATGTACAGAGAAGTAACCATAAACTAAAAAGCAAGGGGAACTTACAAATGCAAACTGTGAATAAATAAATACAAACCAATATGTGATTTAAAAAATTGCAAATATTCCAAAATAGATAAAATGAGGTATACATCAAGCTACTCATTGAATATCCTATTGATAACATATTATTTTAACAGTTTCTATTCTGGAAAATTCACTTAAATAAAATAGTTTAAAAGAATAAATAATCTCCTTTAGTAATTACATATGAATTACAATTTGATATTACCAAATACTACACAAATCATTGTAAATTTTGAAGCTATCGAATTCATTTTATGTTTATAGTGTCAGTCACATATATGATAATAATTTAATTCCATAACATATTTTGTTTTATATTTCTTCTCTATGATGTCAAACTTTAAACATTTCTACATTGTGCTTGATACATTATCATCTTGAGCACTATCATCATCATCATCAATAACTTCAGATTCGCCCATAATAAAATAGGTAGATGTGCAACTTACTTCTAAGAAAAAAACATATCTTTTTTTTTGGGGGGGGGGGCGTTTTGAGACCGGGTTTCTCTGTATAGCCCTGGCTGTCCTGGAACTTTGTAGACCAGGCTGGCCTCGAACTCAGAAATCTGCTTGCTTCTGTCTCCCAAGTGCTGGGATTAACATCATGTGTCACCATGCCCAGCTAAAATATTTCTTTCTTAATTAGCTGTGGACACGTAAATTAAATATAAATAATGGAGAAGAATTTTATTCCAGCAACATGGCTGCTCTGGCAAGGGATAACATCCAAAAGTATGATGAGTCTGAAGTACAGACATGTCCTTGATTATAGTATGATCTGGCTGGAATACAAACATGTTGGGGTCTCCCACCTCTACTAATCACTCTCCCTCTAAACATTATATTGAGCCCCTCACAGGCGCATAGGCCCACCAGAGAATTGCTACCGAGAGGACCTCCCCAGATCTCCCAGAATGCAGCATCCTTGGACTGCCTATGTCAGCGGGCACTCGTCTCTGCCTCAATCCTCGGACCCGCCTGTGATTGGACCAACCTCCGCGCTAACTTCAAAAAGACTCAAGGGCGGGCTGGGAATTTTTCATGTTACTTAAGCAGAGTCTGATTATTAAAAATCGAGCCTTGATCAGTGTGAAATTGTCAAGGCTTCAATTTCCTTTTGCAGCCTGTTCCCTTTTAGGATATTCCTACCCTTCAGTACGGACCTAGACCAGAGTGTTTCTGCGGGTGGGAACACTCACAAACATGCCTTTAGTACACATCTTTAATGCCTAAAAATTAAATTAAGGTTAGTTTATAGAAGGAAGCAGCAAAGTTTGAAAGTGATGCCTAGTTGTGTAGCGGACAAAGTGTCAAATTAATGAAAGATTTGACAGAACAAGGCAAACATAAACTATGCCCAACTCCAGTGAGAACAGCACAGGAAAGAGAGGCTACTAAGAGCGCGCACACACACACACACACACACACACACACACATACACACACACACACACACACAAACACAAAAACATGCACATGTACATGCTCATGCACACAAACCTACATACACACACAGAAGAGAGAGAGAGAGAGAGAGAGAGAGAGAGAGAGAGACAGAGACAGAGACAGAGAGACAGAGACAGAGACAGAGAAAGACAGAGACAGAGACAGAGACAGAGAGACAGAGACAGAGAGAGAGACAGAGAGAGAGACATAGAGAGAGACAGAGAGAGAGAGAGACAGAGAGAGAGAATAAAAGGGGAGTGTGGTGAATAGGTGTGTGTAGGTGTGTGATATGTGGGTATGGTGATTTTATCAGAACAGAGACAATTTACAGAAAGAAAAATCTAGAAACAGGTGAAGATGAAATGAGCCAGAGAATGAGTAGAAGCCAGAAGTTTAAAACATATTGCCAAAGTTAGTATGATGCCAGCAGAATAATTTAGTCAGAATCCCAGAGAAGATGGATTGCATCAGTCAGCTTGGAATATTAGATTGTATGGAAGCTAGCATCCTCAAGTACTAGGCCTAGGGATAGTTGGAAGAGAAGGAAATGTTCTGGCCATCCAATGTCATCTATTCACACAGCGTTGGAGAAGCTCACATTTAATATCTTCATCTGAGAAAATAACAGTTACATTTAACAAAACAATAGGAAAAATTTGTTACCTAAGTAAAGATAATTTCACTAAATTTTTGAGAGGCTAGTAATGAAGCAAAACATAGTTATTTTTGTTTGTTTGGGGTTTTTTTTTGTTTTGTAATTTTTTTAGAAATTATATCCAGAAAATATGTAGTGTACAAGTTTGATGCTTTCATTATATTCTAGATGGTATGTGTAATTTCAGCTCTGTGTGAGCACAGACAAAGCATCTCTCCTTATCTTATATGAGCCTTTTTACTGAGTTCTTTATTTTTCTCTTGATAGTGGTTTAGTGTTGACATGCAGATTATCTGTAGACAACATATTTTGGATTATATTGCCCAAATTCAAGATTCCACCATCCTGCAATTAACATAGTTATACAAAATATCTATAGGCAAAGATTAGAAAATGTTTTTTCACAGTTTGTGTAAGATAGTTTTCCCCATTGCAATTACCATAAAACTTCAAACTTGCTTCTTGTATTTTGATACTGTACCAAATAAATTAAGGATTGGAATAAAAGTATGGTAAAAGAAAACACTAATCATTTAAATGTAGCTATTAAGCTAGTGTATGAAAATGCCCAACAACAACAAAAAATATGTGTAATACTTCTCTCTAGAAAAATTACAAATGTTTTTCAATATCATTTGCTTAATGTTCATTTTTACTCAATGTTATATTTTATGTATATGAATGTATACATAAGTTTTCTTAAATTCTGCAAATTTATTTTATCTATGTCTCGGTAATTTGCACAAAACTGAATGTGGTATTTAAGTAAAAGCGTAACTTTAACTTAGGAGATTGTTTATTCGGAGTGTCTATGTGTTGTGGTGATCATACAACATTCAATTACAGAATATTTCGTACACACCCCTGTGGAGCGCCGCCTCACATAGCCGGCCTCACATAGCCGTTACAGCCGTTGCCGGGAGTGATACTATGTTGCATATGTAAGCCAGGCCACACCCTAAGGGCCGGAGTGCTCGCCTCTGACATCACATCGCATGATTCGACCTGTGCCAATCCATGAGCACCACGTCCGAGGCGGAGTAGAGCTCCTATATAAGGGAGGCAGTTCTGTTGCTCGGGGTCTCCGTTTTTTGGAAGCTTGTGCTCTCCCTCTCAAGAGTATAAAAGCTTTGCTACAGAAGGATCCTGTTTGTGTGCCGCGTCGTTCTTGCTGGCGAGACGGTTGGCGCGGGACACACCCCTTCTTAAATTTACAGAAACTAAGGTGATCTGCAGGTAAGCTTTTATATTACATTATGCCTATGCCTAAACCAAGCATTGAGTGTTCATTGATCCTTGTCTGAACCTAGATTTTCCGTTTCTTATTTCAATATCATTATCAATTCAATTGTGCCTTTGAAATTTTTAAGAAAAAAGTTTATTTTTTCATATGGTGGTGGTACATGTGAAGATGTCAGAGAAACTGTTCTTTGTTTCCATCACACAGGTCCATGAGTTCAAACTGAGATTGTACATCATGGTGACAAATGTCTTTAGCAACTGAGTGCACTTGCTGACTCACAATTTTTTTCTTTCATAATTCTATATCATGAATTTTTTTCTGGAAAACACTTTTTATCTTTTTTCATAAAATAATTTTCAATAATGTGTTTTATAATATTAGATATTATATGCATGCTGTATCCATTTATATGGTTGACTCAATCTCTTGGACCTTCCAGGGTTCCATGTTAGTTGACATTGTTGGTCTTACTAAGTAGTTGCCATCCCTTTCAGTTCCTTCATTCCTTGTCCAAACTATTCCATTCAGGTCTACAACCTCCATCAAATGCTTGGTTGTGGTTATCTGCATCTACCTCAGTCAGCTGTTTGGTATAGACTCTAAAAAGGCAACCATGGTAAGATTCTGTCTGTAAACACAACCTAACATAATGTTAGGGATTGGTGCCCACCCATGGGATGGGTCCCAAGTGAGGTAGTACTGTCAGTGATGGCCTTTCCTTCAGTATCTCCTCCATTTTTGTCCCTGTGTTTCCTTTACACAGGAGCAAGTTGGGTCAAAAGATTTGCAGATGACTAGGTGTTCCCATCTCTCCAATGTGGCTTTTATCTGACTACTGAATACAGTCTTATCAGGTTCCATCTGCCCACTGTTCAGCATTTTGGCTAAGGGTATCCACATTGAGTTCTGGGAGTTTCCTCCATCCCATGTGTCTGGGACTTTATAGAGCTTCCCCCTGCCCCTCTGCCTCACTCACTGCTGTATATTTTTATTCATTCTCTTTGCCCTCTGGGGCTCTCTCCTTTTTATCCCCCTTTAAATGATCCTGCTCCCTTTTCTCTCCCTCACCAATCCCATCCCTGTTGTTCCTCTGCTTCCCATGATTATTTCTGTCCCACTTCTAAGTGGGATTAAAGAATCTTCACTTGAGCCTTCCATCTTGTTCACCTTCTTTGTGTCTATGAGTTGTATCATGAGTATTCTGTTCTTTTTAGCTAATATGCACTTATCAGTGAGTACATATCATACATGTCCTTTTGAGTCTAGGTTACTAAACTCAGGTTGATCTTTTCTAGTTCCATCTATTTGCCTGCATAATTCATGAAGTCCTTGGTTTCAATAGCTGAATAATATTTCATTGTATAAATGAACCACATATTATGTATCCATTTTTTTTGTTTGTTTTTGTTGAAGGACATCTAGGTTGCCTCCAGTTCTTGTCTATTACAAATAAGTCTGCTATAAATGTAGATATGGTGGAGCATCCTTTGGGTATATGTTTCAGCATGCACTTGCTTTGTGTGTGTATCAATATTTGATATACTTTATTGAAATGTGACAAATAGAACAGATAAATACAGTGGGGACTGTGTGGGGAACATGCACAGAACAACTATACAAGTGAGGTGCAGAAAACCCTACTGGGAAATACACTTCCTTAGGAACTGACCATCGGTCAACAGGGAGTTTGCAAGACTCAGCAGCTAGATTCCAGATTACACAGAGTGACTAACTGTACCAAATTCATAAAATTTCTTCTGGTGTGGTTTTTGTCACAAAGCAGTTTTTAAGTAGATCTCTCTAAGAAGGACAGTCCACACTTTTTCAGACAGTCAGTAGAACATCAAAATTTCAATCTATATAACCTAAACAGTAGTTATGGTCCTTTATTCTACAAATTCATTACGCTACATCCACAAATATACAACAAGCAAAACAACTTCCATAATAAGATAGCCTAGGTCCAAGCTACTTGTCACTAACATTTTTGTGTCTTATGATGATTCAGAAAATAGGGACCGTACTACCATGTTTTATAAGCTTAGGTGACAGTTGTTGGTTTTGTGTAAGGACTGCATTTCCCCCATTACAAGTATTGTTTCTGGCCTCTCAATTTCTTTGAAGGGAAGGAAAGGAGAGCACAAAATCTAGGAGCAGCCCACCTTCTGTGCCCCATGCAGTCAAGCCCCAGAATTCTTGGAAGCAGGGTGGGCAGCTAGGGAGGTTTGAAAAGGCACATAGCACCTCAGCATCAATTAAACCATTCCTCAGACATCTGCCACATTGTACAGGGTACAACCATGCTCACTCTCTGATTATCCTTTAATTCACTCAACTAGTACATTTCTTCAAGCCAAAATTATTTGAGTGCTTAATACTGGGGAGAAAGCGAATAGAGCAAGTTATGGATCTGGTGAAAAGCCATTTGATGTATGCAGTTAGAGAGGAAGTAGACGTTCTGAAGGAACAGATCAAAAAACTAATAGAGAAAAACTCCCAGCTGGAGCAGAACAACAATCTATTGAAGACACTGGCCAGTCCAGAGCAGCTCTCCTAGTTTCAGGCCCAGCTATAGACTGGCTCCTCTCTGGCCACCACACAGGCACAGGAGACCACACAGCCCCCTGCATAGCCAGCATTCCAGGGCTCAAGATCAACCACATAGGCTGCTATGCCCCAACAGAACTGACTGCTGCTGTCTGACCTGAACGGACCAAATAAATGTGCTAGCAGCCGCCTCCACAGTCACCCATTTCATTGCTGTCTATGAAAGAGACATGAGACTCACAGCACAAACTGCATTATCGCATATTTTTCATATTTTATTTACTTCACTCAGAAAAAGAAAATATATATAAAGTCCTATATCTCAGAATAATGTAAGTCATTTTTATATATTTCAATTAGTTAAACATTAAATAAAAATATATCTTATTGAATTAAAACTAGTTGCACATTAAATATGCATTTAAAATTCTGTAATATTTTCCTATGTATTAGAAAATAAACTACAGTGTCATGAAATTCATGAATTCAATAAAACAAACAGATGCAGTTTGATTGTAAATAGGTATTTTCTTTATTTTGTTAAAAATGCTTTTTCATACAATATATTCTAATTAAGGTTTTCTCTCCCCCAACTTTTCTAAGACACTCCCCATCCTACCTCTCATTTGAATCCTTATCATTTCTGATTTTCCTCAGAAAACATTCAGGCAACTAAAGAATACTAATAAAATATGGTAAAATTAATGAAACAAACCTGATTAGGAAAAACAGAATAAAAAAAGTCAATGTTAAAGAAAAGAAACACATAGAGACACAGATACAGATACTTCCACACACAAAGGAATCGCATAAAACTAGGAAAGCCATAATAAATAGGCAGAGTACTAGCAAATAAATAAATAAATAAATAAATAAAATAAAAAGCAAAAAAACACAACCAAACAAACAAACAAACAAAAAAAAACAAAACAAAACTTATTCCTTGTCAAACATTATGAGACATGATGACACTGAGTTCATTATAGTTTGGCGATGTGCTGCAGGGAACCTTACCTGCTCTGAAGAGTGGTTTGTACCTCCAGTGAGGCTAACATGAAGAAAGCTTAAATTATATATCTTTTAGTGATTATCGACAGATCTCTTCTGAATTAAGGATTGGGTCTTGTGTCCACTTTCCTGTCTTTTTACTGAGTATAACCTCTGACTTTTGCAGGCCCTGTATATGCCACCATATTTACTTAGTGTTCTCATACCCTCTGGCTCTTACAATGTTTGTGGCTCCTCTTCCTCAGGATTCTCTGAATTCTGAGGTGAAGGCTTATATGTAGGTTTTCAGTTGTGGATCTCTATATTCTTCCCATTTATTACTGAAGAAAGCTTATCTAATAATTTCTGAGAAAAGCACTGGCTTATAAGTATATTAGAATGTCACTAGAGGTGATGTAATTGCTACTATTCCTTTAGCACAGCATTAGTATTTGTGTAGATATTGTCTTCAATAATATTTTACTGTAAGTGTGTGAAGACCAACCAATGGCCTTGGTAATAGCCAGAGCTGTTTGGGCTTTCCATGGGGCCACTTTGGATCACAACTTGATTAGATGTAATAAATTTCCCAAAGTGGAATCATTTTAGGTGGCAATAATACCCAGTTAGAGCTCTGTTTCCTGTGTAATTCAGAAGTTTCATTTAGATCATATTTATAAACTTATAAATTATATTAAATTCTATTATATATTTCCATACAACCACTGAAATGGCCCTTAGCTTTAGCTGTTTCCCCGATATTCTCTCCCTTAGCACCCTCTTCTCTCCTCCTTCCCATATGATGTTCTCATTCCAGTCAACAGTGATCCCTCCATAACTATCTATTTTACTCTCCCAAAGGAAAATGCTGATGTTTATTAGAAAGGAATGAATTTAACTGCTAAAAAATTAGTTTTCTGTATGCATTTATATTCAATCCCAGACACACTGTTATACTTCTTAATGGATTGCCATGCTTTCCAAACTTTAAACATGAATTATGTTTAAAATCTTTTGAATTGTAACATACAACAATAGTGCCAATTTATTCACTGAGAGAGAACACCATTGCCTATATCTTCATTGAACAAAATACTTTTATACTTCATTGTACAATTTGGGGTGCATTGTTGGGTTATAAAACATTATGTCAAGTACAAAAGTTAATATTATATGTGTGTGTGTATATATATGTATATGTGTGTATATTCATGTGTGCATGTGTGTATATTTATTTAAAACAAAGGTTATATGACTCTTTAAAATTTTAGACATGTGAGCTCTATTGTTTACATATGAATCAAAAATACCTTCATTGTTTCACTAGATTGCTAACATTGGTAGCATTCCATAAATTTTAATTAGATTTGCTGCCTTTCCAGAACTGATTAGTTAGGCAAACATGGCAATTTAATTAAATAGTTGTATGAGGTCTGTATAAAAACAGGAGGGATGGTGGTGAAAATAAAAGCAAAAAATTAAAAAGTGAATGCACTAGAGAATTTCATTTCATTCATTTCTAAATTCAGTTGAAAGACCAGAAGCAGTAATATGACTAGATATAACCTTTATACAATAATTTGAGTTCATTGCTGTTGGCCTTTAATATGTATACAAAAATTATGCAGGTATTATTCACCCCTCCACGAAGGTAGGCATAACCTTGCCAGTTTTCTGCTGACTTTCTAAGTTGTATACATTGTTTTGTGACTGTTACAACTCTCCTTTGGGTACTGGATTTGAAGACTGTATTGTCCTTCAACATGACTGAGAATATTGGACAGTGATTGAATGTCATCTAATGCTTATTAATATGCATGATGTCATTTGTCATCTCAGTCATTGCTGACACTTTGTCATTTATGTTACTGTAAGCATTATATCAACTCTTACTTGCAAGTTCTTATACCTATCTCTTGCATGCAAAGTCATCAAAAATACCTACAACCACCTAAAATATAGAGGCTAGTAAAAAAGTATATGGTTAAGATTGTTTGACCCATTCATATTTTAAGGCAACAAGAAGAGAACTATAAAATTTATTATATAATAGTAACATACTTCCGCACTCTCTATTTCATTGGATTGAATAAATGTGTAGTGATTACCACAAAATAGATTAAATTTCATTTTTAAAATGACTAGATATAATATTATAAATTAACATTGAATTTCTATGTGAATGAAACTTTATATAAGACACTTTATCACTATCATGATTGGTAATAATTAGGTAGAATAGTGATACTGAGATTAATATTTGTCATAGTACATAACTTAAATTTTTGATAATTAAAAATAGAATTTAGTGTCTTACATCTTGCAATTGTCGTTTTTTTTCTATACATAAAGTAAGAGTTCTCTTTCAGAGCATTCCTTTGATAGTTTTATAAGTTGTTTAAAATGATTAAACAGAGCTGTAGATCTTTTCAACATGATTTAGTCTTCTGAAGAACCCTGATTCCTTCATTTATCTACCCTACAGCATGTGATTGCGTGTCTAAGGGGAGGTTGACCTCATTCCAACTGCCAGATGGTAGATATTTAGTCTAATTCTTTCAGGGTGATTGTAGTGTTCTTAACAGTGATTGGAATAAGAATATGACCAATGACATGTTAGTTAAACTCTTGAAATAACTTCATGGAATTCTTTTTTAAGTTGAAGAATAAATGATGCAAAAATTAATCATTTTCTTTGAATATTTCTATGTGAGAAATGATTATGAGAAACCTGTGAAGCCTTTCTTCCTCTGTGACTGAGGTTGAAAATAACATAGAGGGAAGTGAAAATAGAATCCTTATATATTATTCCTGAAAGATTGATTCACTTTTTCATATTATTATATGATAGCACACACAATTAAAACAACACTAGTAGACTTACACCTAGAATTGCTGATACAGAATAACAAAACTTGCCATCCTAGCATAGTTTATGAAATAATCATAAATAATTATTATTTCAAGCATTATTTTGAAAGTTGCTCAATATGAAAAAGAAGACCCTTAAAAAAATATGTGACATCATTTTAAGGGCTCTGATCCTGGAGTGAACCAGAAGAAGTAAGTAATCTGAGACCAAGCCTTTAGCACTCTGGTTTTTACTTTGTTTTATGTTTCCTAAAACTACTTCTTTCAGTTGTTCTGTAAGTTTTTTTTTTATCATTGCAGAATGACCAGTAAATAATGTACCATATACTTGATTGTCCTGAGTATTTAATATGGGAATGGAAAATGTATTTTTGACTAGTATGTCATTAATTTCAATACTGAAACAATTGTCTTAGCATTCCTTACTTTAACAAAAAATACCGTAATTGTAAAGTTCAAAGAAAGTTGATCCTGATAAAGTTTTTGTTTTCTGTTTCCATGCTACTTTTATGAACAGATAGAATTATTGATCCCATATGTAGATTACAGTAACAGTGGAATCTTGAACTATAACATGAATTCTGATATTAATTACCTATGAGATGCAGAGGCAAATAATTTCATAATTAACTCATTTCAAAATTAAAATAAATAAATAAATAAATAAATAAATAAATAAATAAATAAATAAATGAAACCAGGCAGTGGTGGCACATGCCTTTAATCCTAGCACTTGGGAGACAGAGGTAGGTGAATTTCTGACTTCGAGGCCAGCCTGGTCTACAGAGTGAGTTCCAGGACAGCCAGGGCTACATAGAGAAACCCTGTCTCAAAAACAACAACAACAACAAAAAAAAAAAACCAAAAAAAACAAAAAAAAATAAATAAATAAAAAGAAAACAAT
Source organism: Mus pahari (assembly GCF_900095145.1). Lineage (NCBI taxonomy): Eukaryota > Metazoa > Chordata > Mammalia > Rodentia > Muridae > Mus > Mus pahari. Next base: position 36,621,663 of record NC_034613.1, on the reverse strand, counting down.
GTTTTAGTTTTTGGTTGGACCCAGTATGATGCTGCCTGTTTGTTGATTGTCATTAGTATCAACAAGCAGGATGTACAGATAAAATATGACTGATGAATTACGTTTTTTCCAAAACATTTGCCAGACATTATCTATTGTCATAAAAATGCTATAAAATGATAAGAATTTTGATAATAAAAAAACACAAATCATTGAAATTATTACCACTCAATAACTTATCATTGTCTAAATATTTAAGGAATTCCTATAGCTTTCCTAGTCTTCAAAGATTCAGAAACTGAGAATAATCTTGTATTAAAATGAAGCACTTTTCTATGTTTGCATACTTAGTAGATTTGTGAGAAATAACAGAAATAATGATGAACTTGAAAAGTGCTCTAAAATATCACAAAAGCTAATCAAAACAAAAAATATGGAAAAAATGCAGTTTAGAAGTTGGGTCCACTCAGGAGACCACAGGCCACAGAAGCAGCAGAGCAGCTGGGACAGGATCTTATGGGCCTACATCTGCAGTCAGGAGGTGGGGCTGATCCTCAGCCCTCTGTGTACCTTCCTTGCCAGATCAGAGCTTGCCTCCAGGGAGTGCTCTGTCCCTGGAACTCAGGGGAGATCACCATTTTCCCTCTGGTTGACACTCTAAGGCTGGTCCACTCAGGAGAGCACAGGCCTCAGGAGCAGAGCTTCTGGGACAGGATCCTATGGGCCTACATCTGCAGCCAGGAGGTGGGGCTGATTCTCAGACCTCTGTGCACACCCCACCCCACACCCCAGCCATAGGAGAGCTTGCCTCCCAGAAGTGTCTAACATCTGCATTCAGGTGAGATCACCATTTTCTCTCCAGTGACTCTCTAAAGCAGGTTCTCTCAGGAGCCCATAGGCCACAAAAGGAGCAGAGTAGCTGAGACAGGGTCCTATGAGCCTATATCTGCATCCAGGAGGTGTGGCTGATCCTCAGCTCTCTGTATACTGGTCTTGCTAGGAGACAACTGACACAGAGTGCTGACACAGACTTAGAGACTCACAAGGGGAACAATCTCCAGCCAGAGACAACTAGAACATCTAACACCAGAGATTAGCAGATGGTAAAAGGCAAATTGTGAGACTCTTACCAGCAGAAATCAAGAATATTTGGCATCATCAGAACACAGTTCACCCAACAAAGCAAGACCTGGATACCTAAACACACCGGACAAGCAAGAATCTGATTTAAAATCCTATTTCATGATGCTGATAGAGAATTTTAAGAAGGACATTAATAACTCCCTTAAATATAGGAGAACACAGCTAAACAGGTAGAAGCCCTTGAAGAGGAAACACAAAATTCCCTTTAAGAATTATAGGAAAACACAGCCAAACAGGTGAAGGAATTGAACAAAACCAATCATCCAGTATATAAAAATGGAAGTAGAAACAATAAAGAAATTACAAAGAGAGACAACTCTAGAGATAGAAATCCTAAGAAAGAATCAGGAGCCATAGATGCAAGCATCACCAATAGAATACAAGAGATGGAAGAGAGAATCTTATGTGCAGAAGATTCCATAGAAAACTTGGACACAGCAATCAAAGAAAATGTAAAATGCAATACATCCAGGCAATCCAGGACACAATAAGAAGACCAAACCTACAGATAATAGGTATAGATGAGAACGAATAATCCGTCCTGAAAAAGGCATCAACAGATACAAAAATAGGGAAATAATCCCATGTATGCTCTCAGATCACCACATACTAAAGCTGATCTTCAATTACAACATAAATAATATACATCCCACATACACATGGAAGATGAACAATACCCTATTCAATGATAACTTGGTCAAGGAAGATATAAAGAAAGAAATGAAATACTTTTTAGAGTTTAATGAANATGAAGCCACAACATACCCAAACTTATGTGACACAATGAAAGCAGTCCTAAGAAGAAAACTCATATCACTGAGTGCCTCCAAAAAGAAACTAGAGAAAGCATACACCAGCAGCTTGACAGCACAACTAAAATGTCTAGAGCAAAAGGAAGCAAATTCACACAAGATGAGTAGAAATCAGAAAGTAATTAACTCAGGGCTGAAATTTACCAAGTAGAAACAAAAAGAACTATCAAAGAATCAAACAAACCAGGAGCTGGTTCTTTGAGAAAAACAACAAGATAGATAAACCCTTAGCCAGATTAACTAGAGGGCACAGAGAAAGCATCCTAATTAACAAAATCAGAAATAAAAGGTAGACATAACATCAGAAACTGAAGAAATACAAAAATCAACAGATCATTATACTAAAGCATTTACTCAACAAAACTAGAAAACCTGGATGAAATGGACAAATTTTTTAGATAGATACCAGGTCCCAAATTTAAATCAGGATTAGATTCATGATCCAAACAGTTCCATATCCCCTAAAGAAATAGAAGCACTCATTAGTAATCACCCAACTAAAAGAAAGCCCAGGACCTGTTGGCATTAGTGCAGAGTTCTATCAGACCTTCAAAGAAAACTTAACTCCAATATTCTTCAAACTACTACACAAAAATTGAAACAGCAGGTGATCTATCCAATTCATTGTATGAAGCCACAATTACACTAATACTTAAACCACACAAAGACCCAACAAAGAAAGAGAATTTCACACCAATTTCCCTTATGAATACCGATGTAAAAATACTCAATAAAATTCTCACAAACCAAATCCAAGAACACAACAAAATGATCGTCCATCATGATCAAGTATGCTTCTTCCCAGGGATGCAGGGATGGTTCAATATATGGAAATTCATCAACATAATCCATTATATAAACAAAATCAAAGACAAAAAACACATGATCATATCATTAGATGCTGAGAAACAATTTGACAAAATCCAACACCCGTTTGTGATAAAAGTCTTGGAAAGATCAGGAATTCAAGGCCCATATCTCACAATAATAAATGCAATGTATAGCAAACCAGTAGCAAACATCAAACTAAATGGAGAGAAACTTGAAGAAATCCCACTAAAATCAGGGACTAGACAAGGCTGGCCACTCTCACTACCTATTCAATATAGTACTTGAAGTCCTATCCAGAGCAAGTAGGAAACAAAAGTAGATCAAAGGGATCCAAACTGGAAAGGAAGAAGTCAAAATATCATGATTTCAAGATGATATGACAGTATATATAAGTGATCCCAAAAATTCCACCGGAGAACTCCTAAAGCTGATAAACAACGGCATTGAAGTAGCTGGATATAAAATTAACTGAAACAAATCAGTGGCCTTTGGCTACACAAAGGATAAACAGGATGAGAAGAAATTAGGGAAACATTATCCTTCACAATAGTCACAATTAATATTAAATACCTTGGTATGACTCTAATTAAACAAGTGAAAGATCTGTATGAGAAGAACTTCAAGTCTCTGAAGAAAGAAAGCAAATAAGATCTAAGAAGATTGAAAGGTCTCCCATGCTCATGGATTTGCAGGTTAATGTAGTCAAAATGGCTATCTAGCTGAAAGCAATCAACAGCTTCAATGTAATCCCCATCAAAATTCTAACTCAATTCTTCACAGAGTAAGAAAGGGAAATTTGCAAATTCATCTGAAATAACAAAAAACTTAGAGTAGCAAAAATTATTCTCAGCAACAAAAGAACCTCTGAAGAATCACCATGTCTGATCTCAAGCTGTACTACAGAGCAATTGTGATAAAAACTGCATGATTCTGGTACATTGACAGACAGGTAGATCAATGGAATAGAATTGAAGGCGCAGAAATAAACCCACACACCTATGGTTACTTGACCTTCAACAAGGGAGCTAAAATCATCCAGTAGAAAAATGACAGTATTTTCAACAAAACACCTGAAACACTGGAACACCTGAAAAAATGTTCAACATCCTTAGTCATCAGGGAAATGCAAATCAAAACAACCCTGAGATTCCATCTCACACTAGTCAGAATGGCTAAGATTAAAAACTCAGGTGACAGCAGATGCTGGTGAGGTTGTGGAGAAAGAGGAAC
>NC_034613.1:36613660-36616919 GCF_900095145.1 Mus pahari | reverse complement strand
GCCACCAAACCCAGATACTAATGCACATGCCAGCAAGATTCTGCTGAAGGGACCCTGATATAGAGGCCTCTTCTGAGGCTATGCCACTGACTGGCAAACACAGAAGTAGATGTTCACAGTCAGCATTTGGATGGAACAAAGGGCCCCCAGTGGAGAAGCTAGAGAAAGTACCCAAGGAGCTGTAGGGGGCTGCCACCCTGTAGGTGCAACAACAATATGAAATAACCAGTACCCCCTGAGCTCATGTCTCTAGCTGCATATGTAGCAGAAGATGGCCTAATTGGCCATCATTGAGAAGAGAGGCCCCTTGGTCTTGTAAACTTTTTATGACCCAGCACAGGGGAAGGCCAGGGCCAAGTAGTGGGAGTGAGTGGGTAGGGGAGCAGGGGTGGGGGGGTATGGAGAACTTCCGGTATAGCATTTGAAAGGTAAATATACAAAATAATAATAATAATAATAATAATAATAATAATAATAATAATAAACATATGATCCAAAGTGAAAAAATATAAAAATGGCAAGGATAGGAGAAACCCTGCCTCAAGACTGCAAAAGGGTGAAACAACACCCAAAGTTCATTTTGGGACCCTGACTCTCTGCATATATTCCATGGGGTATGCACACATAAACTCACATGCAGAGATACTAATTGAGAATCAAATTATAAAATAAAATATATATCTATCAATTTTGAGTTAAAAATTCTGAAACACCAATTTAAAATCTCCTACCAATTATGCCCACAGCCAGATCTTTAAATGTAAAAACTTATTGTATGAATGAATTGTTGTTCATCCAAAATCTGAAGGCTATAGTTATTACTAATCCTGTAATCTCATTTTAAGGGAATTATTAAAATAAGTACATATTTTAGGTGGTTTACAATTTTGCACTTTTGATTCTTAATCTAAGAAAATCTAGAAGCATTCTGTACAGTCCTTGATTAAAGTCTTTATAGCATAACTTCCATAATTTAATTAAAATCCACTGAATTGCTTTTTTGCTAAATCATGTTAACATTATTGCTTCAGCTCTCTAATTTGTTTTAGTTTTTACCAAATAATGCGTTAAAGCTGTGTACATTCATTATAATGTACTATAAATAATTTGATAAATTATAAAATAAAGCAATAAAAATAATCAATAGAAAAATAATGTAATTACAAATGCCAGTATACTGTAACTAGTTAGACAACTTGCTTTTTAAAAAGGAAACAATTATTTTCAAAATGTATTACTTTTAGCACTTTATGGGAGAATTTTTCCTGAAATGTAAGCATATCTATTACTTGCAATGAAAAAGAAATCCCTGGTATATATTATTATTGATTAGTGCATTAATAGTTTTGCTCTATGTTCAAATGTTGACATGTTTTGTTACTTATTCTCATTTTTGGCTGATATTTAAAATGTTGGTATAACTATTGCATTCAAAACTAGGTAATAGTTACTTATTGAAGTATCTGCATAACACACAATGATTGCTAACAGTAAAATACTAAAAGTTATTTGGAATATACAATTCTAAAGAAAATCGTACTAAAATTAATGCATGAAGCTGAAACAGGTAATGTATACATTATTATATTTTTATATTACTATGTATAATAAATCTACTATAAATGTAAGTACTGTTTACTTAGTGTAGAACATTTCTGTCAAGCAAAGGAACAGTTGTGTCTGCTTACAAATAACCATGAGAAATAGGCCTTCTGACTTTGAAATTCCCTGAGAGAAGGATGGGACAGGGAGGGTGATTGACATTCATGTGAGATTTAGGCCTATTCTGTCCTGAATCACCAGACTATTTGTATGTAATTCTACCTCTTATGTTTTGGAGAAATTGTTTTTGTTTTTTTGTGGTTTTTTTGTTGTTGTGTTTTGAGGGGTTTTTTTTTGCCTCATGGTGATAACTGTTAATAGTTTAAAACTTGATTTGAAAATTAAAGATATATTTCTGCTCACCAACCTAAGTACTTCTAAATTTTTTTATTTTAGTTTATCTTTTAAAATTCTTCTATAATTTTAATCTTTGATTTATTTGTTTGTTTATTTACTTATTTTTCACTCCAGATTTTATTCCATATCGCATACCCCCTCCCAATGCCCCCCCCCAGCAATACCACTTTTGGGAATATACCCAATGTGACCCACCAGGCCACAGGGACACATGTTCCACTATGTTCATAGAGGCCTTGTTTTTGATAGCCTAAAGCTGGAAAGAACTCAGATGTCACACTACAGAAGAATGGATACAGAAAATGTGGTTCATTACACAATGAAATACGACTCAGCTGTTAAGAATGAGGACATTTGCAGGCAAATGGATGGAACTAGAAAATATCCTGAGTGAGGAAACTCAGACCCAAAAGGACATGGCAGGTATATACTCATTAATAAGTGGATAGCAGAAAAGAAAAGAAAAAAAAAGCCAGGTGTGGTGGTACATGCCTTTAATCCCAGCACTCGGGCGGCAGAGGCAGGTAGATATCTGAGTTCGAGGCCAGCCTGGTCTACAAAGTGAGTTCCAGGACAGCCAGGGTTATACAGAGATACCATATCTCAAAAAAACCAAAAAATAAAAATTAAAATTAAAATTAAAAACAGGCCCCTGTGCTCTGGCAGAGAAGATACACAGCTTCTGGGAAAGATCCTGTTTCTGTTTCCAGTCATCCAGCACCTTTGCTGCCCAAGGAGGGGTGTCTGCCTGGGAGCAGTCTCAAGGCCAAAACCGGTAGGAGAACCATCTTTGCTCCTGTGCACTGCCAGGGAGAGGGTGGTCTGCAGAAGTGACACAGCTTCTGGGAGGGGTCCCATTTCTGGCTCCAGTCACCCTGCACCTTTCCTGCCCAAGGATGGGTGTCCCGCCAGGAGGAGTCTCAAGGCCTGAAACGGAAGGAGAGCCATCTTTGCTCCAGTTCCCTTGGGCTCCAGTCTGTGCTAGCAAGAGTGTGGACCACAGAAGCTACACAGATTCAGGACAAACAGAAGCAACCTAACTTCTGGGACAGACCCTGTTTCAGACACCAGAAATTTGGGCACCTTCCTCGCCAGAGGAAAGGTGACCATCTGTGAGGGCTTTGTCTGCCAGAGTAGGTGAGAGAGTCATATTGTGTCCAGGGTCCCTCAGTGGCTAGTCTGTGCAGGTGAGTGAATAAACTGCAGAGGCAACACATCTTCTGGGACAGGCCCTGTTTTGGGCCTACATCTTCAGCAAGGAGGCAGATCTGAATGCCAGGCCTCTGTGCACCTTCCCTGA
>NC_034613.1:36611595-36613350 GCF_900095145.1 Mus pahari | reverse complement strand
AGAAGTCCTTAAAGAGAGAGAGGAGAACAGAAACCTACAGGTGATGGAAATAAACAAAACCATCCAATACCTAAAAAGGGAAATAGAAGGAAAAAAGAAAACCCAAAATGCAACAACTCTGGAGATAGAAATGCTAGGAAAGAAATCAGGAACCATAGATGTGAGCATCAGCAATAGAATACAGGAGATAGAAGAGAGAATCTCAGCTGCAGAAGATTCCATAGAGAACATGGGTACAACAATCAAAGAAAATTAAAAAATGCAAAAAGATCCTAAGTCAAAACATCCAGGAAATCTAGGACACAATGTGAAGACCAAACCTTTGGATAATAAGAGTAAATGAGAATGAAAATTGTCAACTTAAAGGGCCAGCAAATATCTTCAACAAAATTATAGAAGAAAACTTCCTGAACCTAAAGAATGAGATGCCCACGAACATACAAGAAGCCTACAGAACTCCAAATAGACTGGACCAGAAAAGAAATTCCTCCTGACACATAATACTCAGAACAACAAATGTACTACATAAAGATAGAATATTAAAAGCAGCAAGGGAAAGGGGCCAGGGAACATATAAAGGCAGGCCTATTAGAATTACACCTGATTCTCACCAGAGACTATGAAAGCCAGAAGATCCTGGACAGATATGATACAGAACCTAAGAGAACACAAATGCCAGCCCAGGCTACTATACCCAGCAAAACTCTCAATTACCATAGATGGAGAAACCAAAGTATTCCATGAAAAAAAACAAATTCACACAGTATCTATCCACGAAACCAGCCCTTCAAAGGATAATAAAGGGAAAGCATCAACACAAGGACGGAAACTCCATCCTAGAAAAACCAAGAAAGTAATCCTCTAACAAATCTAAAAGAAGACAGCAGCAAGAACAAAATCCCAACTTTAACAACAAAAATAACAGGAAGCAATTACATTTCTTTAATTTCTCTTAACATCAAAGGAGACAATTCCCCAATTAAAAAGACATAGACTAATAGACTGGCTGCACAAACAGGACCCAACATTTTGCTGCTTACAGGAAACCCACCTCAGGAAAAAGGATAGACACTACCTCAAAGTGAAAGGCTGGAAAACAATTTTCCAAGCAAATGGTCCAAGCAAAGAAACAAGCTGGAGTAGCCATTATAATATCAAATAACAGTGGCTTTCAACCAAAAGTTATCAAAAAAGACAAGAAGGTGTTGGCTCCTCCCTCTAAACGGTGTCCTGCCTTTTACAGGCATGCTGGGGGTCGTGCAGCCTAAGCGCAGCAGACCAGCCAGAACACAGCGTCCTCAGACTGCCCACTGACAACGCCCACTCGTCGCCCGGACCAACCACCAATGTCGTCACGCCTACTCGATTGGACCCGCCTTCTGGACACAGCTCTGTGGAGAATCAGACCATGTTCCGCCATTGGGACATGGACCATTAAGCCATGCAGAGACAATGGGACATTAGGACACGTGGGGGAGGGTTGGGTTCTCCCGCATGTTACCAATAAATATTAATAACCTTTCTTGCAGATCATCCAATTTTGGGGAGATTAGCTCTGAAGTGCGAACCCACCCCAAGGTGTTCTGCCCACACAGACAAGGCACCGGTCTGCGTGCAGGCGGAACACTACAAGGAGGGGCACTTCATTCTCATCAATGGTAAAATCTACCAAGAGGAACTCTCAATTCTGAATATTTATGCTCCAAATACAAGAGCAGCCACATTCATTAAAGAAACATTAGTAAAGCTCAAACC
>NC_034613.1:36570965-36611584 GCF_900095145.1 Mus pahari | reverse complement strand
GGATGGACTATCCAGAGACTACCCCATCCAGGAGTCCATCCCATCATCAGCCACTAAACCCACATACTAATGCACATGCCAGCAAGATTCTGCTGAAGGGACCCTGATATAGCAGCCACTAGTGAGGCTATGCCAGTGCCNTGCAAACACAGAAGTGGATGCTCACATCAGCTATTGGATGGAACACAGGGCCCCCAATGGAGGAGCTAGAGAATGTACCCAGGGTGCTGTAGGGGGTTGCCACCCTGTAGTTGCAGCAATAATATGAACTAACCAGTACCCCCTGAGCTCGAGTCTCTAGCTGCATATATAGGAGAAGATGGCCTAATCAGCCATCATTGGGAAGTGAGGCCCCTTGGTCTTGTAAACTTTATATGACCCAGCACAGGGGAAGGCCAGGGCCAAGTAGAGGGAGTGGGTGGGTAGGGAAACAGGGGCAGGGGTGGGGTAGAGGGAACGTTCAGGATAGCATTTGAAATGTAAATAAGAAAAAATAATAAAAAATTAAAAACAAAACAAAACAAACAAACAAACGAAAAAATAAGTACAGAATACCCAAATACAGTCCACAGCACTCCAAAAGGTAAACAAGCTGAAGTGCCAAGTGAGGATGTCTGAGTCCCACTTGGGAGGGAGAAGAAAATAATCCAAAGGGGGAAGGGAGGGACCTGGCATAGAAAGTGGACATGGCATGGAGGGTGGTGGAAGAGAGGAACCTGAGGTGGTATTGGGTGAGAGAAAAGGACTGACACTCTGAGGGCCAGCAGAAAGAATGGAAACAGCTAACCTCAGGAAATAGGAGGTTGGGGGGACCCTCCAGAGTGAACCAGAGACCTAGCAGATGAGAGACTCTCAGGACTCAAAGGGAGGGAATTGAGATGAAATGCCTGACAATAGGGAGAGGGAACTTATAGAGCCTACCTCCAGCAGAAAGACAGGACTCCAAATGACGGATGGGGTTGCCATTCCACAGTTAAAACTATGACCCATAATTTTTTCTATATGAAAGAACTGCAGGGATGGAAATGGAGAAGAGCCTGAGGAAAAGAAGGTCCAGCAACAGTCCCAAAACGAGATCCAGCTCAAGGAGAGGTACCAAAACCTGACACTATTACTGAGCTACGGATCACTCAGAAAAAGGGACTTCTCATGACTGCCCTCTGAAAGACCCAACAAGCAGCTGAGTCAGATGCAGATATTTCCACCCAACTAATGGACAGAAGCTGTTGACCCCTGTGATTGAATTAGGGAAGGCTGAAAGAAGCTGAAGAGTAGGGCAGGCCTGTAGGAGGACCATCAGTCTCAATCAACCTGGACCACTGAGATCTCTCAGACACTGGACCACCAACCAGGCAGCATACACCAGCTGACAAGAGGTCCCCAACACACATATAGTAGAGGACTGCTGCATCTAGGTTCAGTGAAGTTGTACCTAACTCTCAAGAGCCTGGAAACCCCAGGGAGTTTATAGGACTGGTGGAGTGGGGAGTAGGTTGTGGGGACATCCTTGTGGAATTTCTTTTTTAATACTCCAGATTTCATCCACCTCCCAGTCTACCCTCTGACTGTTCTACATCCCATAGTTCTTCCCTACCCTCCAACCACACCCAACAGTTCCCCAATACATTCCTTCTACCCCTTGTCTCTGAGAGAGTCCTCCTGTCAAGGTTTAAGAGCCAGAGCAGGCAGATCTGCTATATATGTGCCAGAGTTCTTGTACAAGGCTGTTTATGCTCCTGGTTATTGGCTCAATGTCTAGGAGCTCCTTAGCTTCCTGGTTGATTAGTTGAGACTACTGGTTTTTCTATGGGGTAGCCCTCTCCTTCAGCTTCTTATATCAATACCTCTGTGACCCATTTTTATTTTTTTTTCATTCTTAGGAGGTTAACTACACCCACATTCATAAAAAAAGCTCCATTAAAGCACAAAACATCCATTGAACCTCACACACCCTACTCTGACCAATGGACAGGTCATTGAAACAGAAACTAAACAGAGACCCAGTTAAATTGACGTAAGTTATAAACCAGATGGATTTAACAGTTATCTATATAACATTTCATTCTAAAACAAAAGAATATTCCTTCTTCTCAGCACTTCATGGTACCATCTCCAAAATTGACCATATAAACGATCACAAAACAGTCCTCAACAGATACAAGATTGAAACATTCTCCTGCATCCTATCAGATCACCGATGAAATATGGCTGGTTTTCAATAACAACGAAAACAAAATGTAGCCCTCATACATCTGGAAACTGAACAACTCTCTACTTGATGATAATTTAGTTAGGGAAGAAATAAGGAAAAAATTGAAGACATTATAGAATTCAGTGAAAATGAAGACATGTCATACTCAAATTTATGAGATGCAATGATAGCAGTTTAAAGAGGAAAACTCATAGCAATAAGTGCCTTCATAAAGATATTGGAGAGATCCCATACAAGCAACTTAATAGCACACCTGAACAGGAGGAAGGAAACAGACCAAAGAGGACTAGATGGCATGAAATAGACAATCTATTCCTGAAATCAAACACTTATAAATAAAGAGAATGGTAAAGAATCAATGAAACTAAGAGATGATGGTATCAAGTCGCTTCATTTTTGAAATCAATGTACCTTTGATTTGGTTTTTATGAATTTAAGTAATTAAGCCTTTCTTTGAGGCCTCTGTACTAAAGATCTTCCCTCTAGGAGTAAACTTGTGTAAGGTTTGATGAATTTCATATGACTGATTCTTGTTCCACAATGGAGAGGGCTCTCGGTATATCAATTTATAAGAGGTTTAACAGATTTTAATTCTACCCTGGGTAGATTTGGTTGTCTTCTAAACCTTAGGTGGTAAGATTATACTGGGATAGTTGTTTTCTTGTGGGTTTAGTTCATTGGCTTGTGGTAATGTGTGCTAAGAGATATGTACACTGTAGTCTCCAAGATATTCCCTGCTACAAAGTTGGAGAGGTTTTAGATTTAATACTGCATTTATGATCAAAAGTATTCAAGAGTAATTTTGAAAAAAGAATGCAGAATATCCCATTAGAACATGTGTGTAATTAATGCCTGTGATCATGTATGAGATATATAAATGCTTAGATTTAGTTCTTGAATATCAACATATATCTTCAGCTTGAGTCTCATCACAAAGAGATATGCCATCAGGGATTTTGTTAATCATTTCTCTTATATTATTGCTGAGAAGAGCTAGAACAATGCTGCATTTCAGTCAGTGGTAATTAAGTAAGGTCATTAATCTTCAGGAGTATTTCTCTATATGAATTATCCAGTATTTCCAGACAGTTCAAGCTCTTTTCTTCAGTCAATCTAAAAAATGAGGATCAATAAATGATATAGGGAGAAAAGCAAGAAATATTTTTCTAAAACTTTTTTCTTCTAATAGTTCTGCTTTCACATGAACAAGCAAATCAAAATATATAATAACTTAAGGGATTACATGGCAGTCTATGAGTTAGAAGGGAAGTGAAAGAGAGATTTAAGGCATTCTATGGCATGTTATTCCCAAAACTAATAAGCCAGGTACTTCTGAATTATTTTAAAGTTGACATTTCCAGCAGGTGAATCCTAGCACTAGGGAAAACAATAGCACATGTTGTTCACTTTTGATGTTCTTTGTCTGTTGGTTTCTCCCACCCCCACTAACCACTCCCCCTCCAGCAGGAATACCAGAGTGCTACCCAGTTCGCCCGGACCGCCCACCATCGCTCAGACTGCCCACCATCACCCGGACCACCCACCATCGCCCGGACTGCCCACCATCGCAAGGACTGCCCGCCACCGCGAGGACTGCCCACTATCGCGAGGACTGCCCACCATCGCGAGAACCGCCGTGGCAACTTCAAAGGACTCAGGGGCATGCTGGGAACCCTTCCTAACCCTTCCTTGTACTTAAGCAAGTCCGGACAATAAAGATTCGAGCCTTGATCAGAAGTCTTTGCCAAGGCCTCCATGTTTCTTTTCGCAGCCCTTTTCCTTTTCAGGCGTTCCCGCTCTCCAGTTCGCATCCAGGCCACAGTGTTCTGCAGGCAGAAGCACTCATTTGTCAACATATTTGAAGAAAAAATGAGCACTAGTAAAAGGCTGTACATCGCTGGAAAGCTATTAAAAATCGTGGGAATTTAAGTTTTCCACACATTCAGAATCTTTGCAAGAGAGGGGGAGAGCCATTTACTTTTCAAAATTAAACAGCAAAAGATTAAACTGAAAAATTATTTCAATGAGAATGGTCCATTTAATTCATTCCTGAGAAAATAATTGAAGTTCAAACTGTAATATCTATCATTAAAAAATTTCTAGTGAATATATATGTATCCACTACATTTATCCAGTTCAAAGAATGAGTGATTAAAAACGGAAATGCCTTTTCTAATGCTCAGAGATTGGCACAGTGTTCTTGAAAATAGGGTGGACAGATAAATTCTTGGAAATATTAAAACAAATGAATATGAAAAATCTAAATAATATAGGTAGAAAATAACTATAAACATAGTCATCAACAAATAGAAATGATTTGTGATCAAACAATTGGAAACTTGTTAAGTTAGAATCAAAGAGAGATTAGATCCAAAGAAATAAGACATTACTGCGAGAGCAAATAAACCTATCCTGTTTGATCAACTAGTTCAAATTTGTCTGGATTTTTTATATTATAATAAAATAGAGAATATCATTTGTCTCATAAATAATGTATGATATTTCATGTTACTTATGTTATTTATAACATTAATATTAAATATAACTATATTTAATGCAATGTAAAAAGTAAGTGTCATTATGTATGGAATATTTTAAATAATGCACAGTCTAATAAATAATATATATTTAACATAGTCTATACAAAATTGAAAACATAAAGTATTGAAAAAGTTTCAATCAATTCCAAAGACTCAGATTCATTATGAGTTAATGAAAATTCTGACTGTTTGATAAGTTTATCAATAAGAAATAATGTTAGAGAAAGCAATTGTTCAGGTCATTGATCATTGTCTTGACAAAGTGCTATAAAATAAATAAGGGAGAAACCATTGATGTCCAGATTGTGGAAAAGTTTTCTTAATTATGTCACAGAAAGCTTAAATTAAAGCATATTCTAAATAATATTATATCATCAACATTAGAAAACTGCTCTTATAAATTTGCTGTAGAAAAATGTTTTGCTTTTCTACAATTACTTATAACATGCATATTTAAGAACTAATTTTTGGTGTTACATACAGATAATTTTTATGTCAATAACTAGACCATAAACACTAACTTCAAAACCAAGAAAGAAAATTGAATGTACATCTCATCAAATTAAATAATCATGTAAGATAGGCAAATATAAATGCTGCTAAGTATCATTATTAAATGAAGAAAAAATATAAAAAGTAAAACTAAAACATATAGCATTATTACATTTATATATTTTGTTTTGGATTGCTCCATCACTAAGGATTTTGATCATATTTTGCTGGTCTTTGCTAAAGAGTATCTACCTATCTATCTATCTATCTATCTATCTATCTATCTATCTATCTATCTGTCAATCTATTCTTTGTGATATATATATATATATATATATATATATATATATATATATATATAATAGCAAAGATTTTGTTTCTCCTTATTGTTTGTTTCCCCTACTGTACTGTTTTAATTTTTATATATTTTTCATGAGTTCTTATTTTTTCTTGAGCCATTTGAATTCTTTTGAAGAAGTACTTTTCTCTATCTATCTACTTTTATTTTTTTAATTTTTAGAGTACAGTCATCGCTGTCCTCCCACTTCACTATCCTATAGTTCCTCATTCCATTCCTCCTCCCGCTGTCTCCAAGAGGATAACTCCCACTTTTGCCAGGACTTTCCATTCCGTGGGGTCTCAAGTATCTTGAGAGTAAGGTGCATCTTCACCCAGTGAGGCCAGATCAGGCAGTTCTCTGTTATATATGTGTCTGGGGCCTTGGACCAGCTAGTGTATGCTGCCTGGTTGAATACCTAGTTTATAATCATAGAACTCAAGAAGGTTAACAAGCTGAGGAGCCCAAGTGAAGTTGCTTCAATTACACTTGGGAGGGAGAATATGACAATCATGGGAAGCAGAGAGAGGGAGGGACCTGAGTGAAAGAGGGGAGGGGGAGGGGATTAGGGGAACATAATCAGGTTTGGGGCAGAACAGGAGAGAAGCCTTAATGGGCACCAGAATGAATGGAAATGCAACCTGCTAGGTTGGGGGAGGTAGGGTACTCTCTATAAAGTATGAGAGACCTGGGAGGTGAGACTGTCAGGACTCAATGAAATGCCCAACAGTGGGGACAGGGACTTGTAGAGTCCACCTCTAGTAAAAAGACAGAGCTTCAAGTAGAGAGATGGGGCTGCCATCCCACAATGGAAAATTCTGACCTAGAATTATGCCTTTCTAAAATAATATATATTTATTTTTAATTAGCCCTTTTTTCTGTTTTTCACTGTTGGATTTTTTTCCCCCATAGTATCAAAGCTTCTAAGAAAGATTTAGTACCAATCATGATAGCAATGCATTATCTCTTCAAAACCTGAAACTCAGGGACTGGAGAGGCCTGGTAGGGATGGGAGACATCCTCTTGGAGACAAAGGGGAAGAGGAATGGAATGAGAAACTGTGGGAGGGAGATCTGGGATGAGGACAATGACTGGGCTGTACAACTGGTTGTTCTCAGGAAATCTGTTTCTTGTAGCAATTTTTCTAAATTTTTTCACCAGTTTTAAAGTTCTTCAAAGTCATAGATTAACATTGGCTTTATTTTATTGACGGCTGAGAAACTAGTTATATTATTTTACATGTTGATGTATAATTTTTCCAAAACAATATCCTGAATAGGCTCCCATTCTCCTGTGTAAAATTTGACACTGCTGTTACCAATCAGGTTCATTTCTATGTCCTCTATTCTATTTCATTCCATTCCAGTCTAATACTAAACTGGCTTTTGCAATGACACTTTATTGTTTCTATTATTATTTGTCTGAATTTTATTTTTAAAGAAGTTATTGGTATGACTACAACATTGTTGTTTTGCTAAGGATTGTTTGGACTACTAAGAGTATCTTGTGCTTTTAAATAAAGTCTTTCTCATTTTTTTTTTGTATTTTAATGTTAATAGTATAGCCATCCTTTTAACCCTAGTAACAAATCCACTTTTTCCTAAGTATGAGGAGTATTTCAGCCTTCTAGTGTCATCTTTGATTTCTTTGTTTAGTGTTTTAAAGCTTTTACTTGTATTTTATGTGCTCGACTGAGTTTATTCATGGTGGCCTTTTGAAAGAATGCTGAATTGAATTACATTGCTGAGTTTCTTAACAGCATGTTGGTTTAGACCCATGGAATATGATTGCCTTCTGTGTACTTTCATATGTTGTTAATTTGCAAAATATACTTGTAAGACTTCACAGTACTTTTCTGATGTGATTGGTAGTGTTTTAAATATGGGATAATATTGTCTGAATAAAGTATAACTTTACATCTTGCTTTGTAGTTGCATACATTTTATTTCTTTCTCTTGTTTTGCACCTATTGCCAAAAAATAATTTAAGGGGTAGCTAAATTCTTCTAATTTCCCCTTCCTTGGTATAGAACATATATATATATATATATATATATATATATATATATATATGATTTTATCACTCAAAGGCTCTGCAGGTCTTCAGACATGAACCAATATTATACCTTGTACAAAGCCTTTTGTGCATCCATTAAAATTACAACATGATTTCTGTCCATTATTGTATTTATAGGCTACATCAGATGTATGGAGTAATATATGTTAAAAATGTCCTTGCATCATGAAAAGAAACTAACTTGATCATCTTGTATGGACTTTTAAATGTGATATGCAATGAAGTTTCCAAGTATTCTATTTTTAGTATTGGCATAAATACTAATCAATTAGTTTGATCTGTAGTTTAAATTTATTATGTTTCATTAACAAGATATGTCAGTAATATACTTCTGTATTTTGTATTCTTTATGAATATTGTCCCTGGAAGACCATATATTTTCTTATCGAATAGTCTTGCATGCAATAACCATGTACAGTGGATCTTTAATTTATTCCCTCATGCATAGGCTTTAGAATTTTATGATTTCTTATAACTTGTATATTTTCTTCATGTTTTCTTACTCATTGAAAGTTTAGATTCATTGAAATTGTCTTCCAGCTATTTTTCTCTGTCCTTTTATATAATCAGTTAATGAAGCCTTTATGGCCTTCAACTATGCTTTGTTTGGATAGTGTAGTTTATTGATCCTTTTATTTCAATATCCCTGATATTTTTAGTACTTTATCACTTTATTGAGTTGTTTTTATTATGTGGCTTGTCTTGCTTATTATTAAGCAGTTTATTTCATCTCCTTGGAATACATTGATCATTATAAAATCAATCTCAGGATATGTTAACATTTTATTCAATTCATTATATTTGAAATCAGATTTTGGCAAATTTTTGGTTTGGGGAGTTATATTACTTTTATGTTTTTTCCTCTTTCTCTCAGTGTAATCCAAATGAAAAATATCTCCCACAAATTCATGGATTTGAACACTTGGTCCCCATTTACAATCTCTGTTTGGGGAGACTATCATGTTAATATGTCAGAAGAGGATGGGCTTTGAGAGTTCTTTGCCTCTACTTCTGGTTTGCTTTCTAATTTTTTTATGTTTGCAAATGAGAATGTGATCAACCATATTCCAGAACCTCTGCCTAAGCCTGCTGCTTTTTGTCATATTTTTATGATTCTGAATTTTTTCTAATGAAATTTTAATAAGAAATTACATAACATTTTTTGAAAATGAAGAATATAGGACTTCGTTAAAAATGATGCCACTTGCTTAAAAGAAACCTAAATACATCTGAAATCCTGGAAAGATGTAGGAATTTTTTTTCTACCTTGACAATCTCACTCTCTGAACCCATAAGCTGAAGTAGACTCTTTCTTATAAGGTGTATTTGTCATGGTGTTTTTGTCACAGCAACAGAAAAGTAACTAATACAGTCTGTATGTTGAGATATGTACCTGTATCATATTTATCCCACTTCGTCATTGATGTGTTGCATACATCAAATGAGATTGCCATTCCAGTCCTGTAAGCAGTCTATGGTCCACAGAATAATGTAGCTAAAGTAACAAGAGAATTTCCTTATAAGTGTTAGGTACACAACAGCTGTAACATTTCTCTTTGATATTAAATCAAAAGTAGAGCTACACTTTGGGACACACATTTAATCCTGTACAGGGTTGAGTAACCATATATTTGCTTTGGTTTTACCTTTTTTAAAAAATTTAATTTAATTTTCAATTTATTTTTTACACTCTGTATTCTATTCTCCCCCCATCTACCCTAAAACTGTTCCACATCCCTCCCCACGCCAACCAGTCTCCATGTGGATGTCCCCACCCCCAACCACCAGACCTCTAAATTCCTTGGGGCCTCCAGTCTCTTGAGGGTTTGGTGCATTATCTCTGAATGATGTGTTGGGGGCCTCATATCAGCTGGTGTATGCTGTTTGTTTCTTGGTCCTAATTTTTAATCTTTTAAAGTTAAATTCAGTTTTTAAAAAAATATTTATGTGTGTATTCCCCAATTTCTGATAATTTCTATAATATTCTCCACAAGGATTAATGTTGTAATGGATGTCTTCACTAAAGATGGTTCATGGTGCAGAAGTAATTGTTTCTAAACCCAATCTTCATTCTTGTTTTCAAGTCTGTAAGGATGTTGGAAAATGGATCTTAAACTTCTAGTTTAGTGTTTGCATTAGAGCTGATTACATCAGAGCTGTTTCCAGTGTTTTTTTCCTTTTTCCTCTTTGAAATCCAGATTCTCTTCTTTCATTCTGACTTCTGTCACCCTCACCATCTCATAATGTATACTTCTAACTACCTGCTTTTCTCCTAATATGAAATAAGTTTCATGGCTCAGTGGTAATGAACACTGGCTGCTCTTCTAGAGGACACCAATTTCTTTCCCATGACCAACATGGCAGCTCACAATGGTCTGTACTTTTAGTTTCAAGGGATCCAACACTCTGATCTGACCTCCATAGATACTAGTCACCCATGCTATGCCAAGAACCATGTAATCAGAACACCTACACACAACTACTTTTCTTTATATACAGATTCTGTTCAGGAAATGATTAATAATAGTATTTTAAAAATCCCAAACCTCAAAAGACCTTTCATTTCTGCTGTCATTCACATGCTTTTCTATCCAGAAAGTTGTACAACTTTAATGTAATTATTCTCTGCATTATTAGCTTATAAAAAGTAATTTAATTTAGATATTTCACAAAAATTCTTCAGTTTTTGTACTTCTGAACTATTATTGCATATTTGATTCATATGCAATACTTACAAGCTATGCCATGTCTTATAATTCTTGATTTACTACCTGTTCTTCATTGCCTTTCAAAAGAGAGTCTTGCTATAGACTAGACTCAGTAAAGGAGAATTATATTCTTAATACATGCTATATACTTTGAATTAACTACATAGAAAATGAAACTTCCTCTAATATTAAGATAAATTCAGATCTTTGCTCTGGTGCACTGCCAGGGAGAGGGCAGCCTGGAGAAGTGACACAGCTTCTGGGAAAGATCCTGTTTCTGGCTCCAGTCAACCAGCACCTTTCCCGCCCAAGGAGGGGTGTCCGCCAGGGTGGAGTCTCAAGGCCTGAGTCTGAAGGAGAGCCATCTTTGCTCCAGTTCTCTTGGGCTCCAGTCAGCGCTAGCAAGAGTGTGAACCACAGAAGCTACACAGCTTCAGGACAAACAGAAGCAACCTAACTTCTGGGACAGACCCTGTTTCAGACCCCAGAATTTTGGGCACCTTCCTCGCCAGAGGAAAGGTGATCATCTGTGAGGGCTCTGTCTGCCAGAGTAGGTGAGAGAGTCATATTGTGTCCAGGGTCCCTCAGTGGCTAGTCTGTGCAGGTGAGTGAATAAACTGCAGAGGCANCACATCTTCTGGGACAGGCCCTGTTTTGGGCCTACATCTTCAGCAAGGAGGCAGATCTGAATGCCAGGCCTCTGTGCACCTTCCCTGATAGATGAGAGCTTCCCTGCAGAGAGTAATCTGACCACTGAAACCCAGGAGAGAGCTAAACTCCCAGGACTGCTGACAGAGGCTCACAGAATCACAGGAGGAACAAGCTACAACTAGAGACAACTATAAAAACTAACTCCAGAGATCACCAGAGGGTGAAAGGCAAATGTAGGAATCTTAATAACAGAAACCAAGACCACTCACCATCATCAGAATCTAGCACTCCCACCTCAGTCAGTCCTGAATACCCCAACACACCCGAAAAGCAAGAATCAGATTTAAAAGCATAACTCATGATGCTGGTAGAGGACTTTAAGAAGGGCATTATTAAAGAAATGCAGGAGAACGCTATTAAAGAGGTACAAGTCCTTAAAGAAAAACAGGAGAATATTTCTAAAGAGGGAGAAGTCCTTAAAGAGAGAGGAGAACAGAAACAAACAGGTGATGGAATTGAACAAAACCATCCAAGACCTGAAGAGGGAAAGAGAAGCAATAAAGAAAACCCCAAATGTGACAACTCTGGAGATAGAAACCCCAGGAAAGAAATCAGGAACCAAAGATGTGAGCATCAGCAATAGAATACAGGAGATAGAAGAAAGAATCTCAGCTGCAGAAGATTCCATAGAGAACATGGGCACAATAATCAAAGAAAATAAAAAATGCAAAAAGATCCTAACTCAAAACATCCAGGAAATCCAGGACACAATGAGAAGACCAAACCTTTGGATAATAGGAGTAGATGAGAATGAAGATTTTCAACTTAAAGGTCCAGCAAATATCTTCAACAAAATTATAGAAGAAAACTTCCTGAACCTAAAGAACGAGATGCCCATGAACATAAAAAAGCCTACAGAACTACAAATAGACTGGACCAGAAAAGAAATTCCTCCTACACACAATAATCAGAACAACAAATGTACTACATAAAGATAGAATATTAAAAGCAGCGAGGGAAAAGGGCCAAGTAACATATAGAGGCAGGCCNATTAGAATCACACCAGACTTCTCACCAGAGACTATGAAAGCCAGAAGATCCTGGACAGATGTGATACAGACCCTAAGAGAACACAAATGCCAGCCCAGGCTNTCACCAGAGACTATGAAAGCCAGAAGATCCTGGACAGATGTGATACAGACCCTAAGAGAACACAAATGCCAGCCCAGGCTACTATACCCAGCAAAACTTTCAATTACCATAGATGGAGAAACCAAAGTATTCCATGACAAAACCAAATTCACACATGGCTGCAGCCCTGTAGGTGCAACAACAGAATGAACTAACCAGTACCCCCTTAGCTCGTGTCTCTAGCTGCATATTTAGCAGAAGATGGCTTAATTGGCCATCATTGGGAAGAGAGGCCCCTGGGCTTGCAAACTTTATATGACCCAGCACAGGGGAAGGCCAGGGCCAAGTAGTGGGAGTGGGTGGGTAGGGGAGCAGGGGCGGGGGGGTTTAGGGAACTTTTGGGAGAGCATTTGAAATGTAAATAGAGAAAATAATAATAATGATGATGATGATAATAATAATAATAATAAAGTTAAATTCAAATGTAGAGCAAGATCCATTATTTTTTCCTTTAATATTATTTCAGTTCAATGTTGACATGGATGTCTTTCTATAAATTCAAAAAGAGTTGCTAACATAAAAATAAAAATAAATGAAACACAGCTTTACTGATGTCTCACTTGATAAACTTGTTTTGTTTTCTTAGTAAAATTGATTTAGTTAGCCATGTAAATGTCAGCTTTGATTTAACTAGAAACAGAAAGAAGTCTTAATTGTAAGCATTTTCCAGAAGGGTTTCTTCCTCCTGTATCATCATGTTATTATGTAACAGCACCAAAGTCGGAATTTGAAATGCTGTGCACAGATAGGAATTAATCACAAGTTTAAAAAAATAAATCAATTGTATCATTTAACAATGAATTGTTACTGATAAATGAATCATCAAATTATAAATTTCATTATTTGAGTTCCACAGATGTCTTAATAGGATACAAAGGCATGAATATTAAACCACCACAAAAGACAGTACTTAAAATTTCGTCTTTAGTGTTTTACTGCATTATAATTTCCCTCTGTCCCTTAATGAATTTATTACTTTTGGAGCTAAGCCTGAATCAACTGTTCTGAATTAGGTTTCAAAATACTTGGGATAAGATTGTAGAAAGTGAATTACTCTAAGAAAGCGCTCCCTGGGTGCAACAGATTTTAGTATATAGATTCTGTTATTATAATCTTTCTGTGTTACCAGGCATTTGAATTTTTATTTATTCCCCTGTTTACTCCACTTTAAAAATTGTTTCACTCCTGCTGTTATTAAGTAGCAATTATCAAGGTCTGTAATGTATTTGCTATACTGTACCAACACTAAAGTTAGCTTTTGTACCAACCTTGAAGTTAGCTCTGAATCTGTGTGTTTGTTTGGTGTGTGTGTGTAAAACAGGAGAAAATATTTAATAAATAATTTAGATTTATTAATGTGTCTCATGTACAGGAATTCTTCACATGAAATACTGTGCAATATTTCAAAAAAATCAAAAATCTTCAAGAAGATTGTCATGTTTATAGATACTTTTTAAATGAAATTAATGATTTAAGTTAAGCTATATTGTTGCACATAGATAAAGCCATGATTTCTATCTCACATATTGTTATGATTTGGGTAATACACAGACAGAGACATCTACTTAATTATCAACCCTTGTTAAATTATTTTGTGTATTTGATTGTTTGATGTGCCCATTAATCAATTTTATCCAGGTTGAAACATGTGGCAAAATATCATTTACCATTGGTAACCAAGATAGGCTGTCAATATGCTCATATTTGATTGCCAATAAAAATTATTATACAGTCCCCATACAGTGAAAATATTGAGCTCATTTCCTCTTTCTAGTACTGACTGTGAGCTCACATAGGATACTGACAATTAATAATCTTGGTCATGAGGCATTTTTCCTTCTATAATTTTTCCCTATTCAATTACTTTTATCCTATAATCATGTTTGTTTGGAGAATCCCATTAGTTGAATAGAAATAAATTAATCCAAATCATAGTGTTCTAATAAGAAGATTTGTTCATGTGTTTTTCTTAACATTTTCACATACTTAAAGTCTTTGAAAATGTCAAATAATGTGTTTTGAACAAATTAACCCTTCCCAAACCTCCTTTCATTTTACACCCAGCATTCTGTCCTTTTCATTTTCCCAAGGCATTGCATCTAATTTGTACTGACAAAATAGTCATAGATACATGGCTTTCCCCTGGAGCATGGTCAATTTATAAATCATTGGCTAGGGATGGGATTTTATGACTGCCTCCCCTTTATAATGGTTTGAGTGAGAATGGCCACAATAAGTTCATATATTTGAATAATTGGTACTGAGTCAGTGGAATTATTTGGGAAAGTGGAGGATATATAGAACTTTTTTGAGAGATAATGTCATTAGTGGTTGATTTTGAGGTTTTAAAATCCTGTTTCATCCTGTTAGCTCTCTGATATAAAAGATTTTTAACATATAAGCTCTCAAATATATATCCAATGTTTTTATCTGACTGGGTGCTGCCAAGATAGCCTTTAACCTTCTGAAACTGTAAGGGCTACATCATTTTTTTTCTACTGTAAGTTCCCTAGGTTATAGTGTCTTATCACAGCACTAGAAAAGTCACTAATACATCTTTCTATGCAGGGATTTTGTCTTGTTTAGCTTCTATAGATCTTGTGGTTGCAGTCACAACTACTGTGGATTCATATGTATAATGCCTGGTTGTGTTCAGTAGACACTGATTCTTTGTGCATATCCACTGACTCTAGATCTCATACACCTTCCTCTAATTGTGTAGTCATCCATGAGCACAGTGAACAGAGTTTATGGCATAGGTGTCCCATTTAAGGCTAAGAATTCCATGGTCTCCTATTCTTCATAAGATCAGTGAGACTTGGAGTTAATCACCATCTACTATAAATAGAAGCTTCTCTAATGAGGGTTGATGGATGTATTAATCTATGGGTATAATAAGTCCTTAGGAGTTTCTTTATTAGTTCTATGGCCACATAACCGAATAATAGTGGATTCTGGAGACTCCAATATGTCTAGCCACAGGCCCTTTGTCTTGATATTGTGCCAGACATGGGCTTTATGTTGTACATTCATAAAGAAGTTGGTAACTCCCATAATGCTTGTGTCATTATAACCAGTCAGCATGTTTTGGTCAGACAATTAATATTATATCTTGCAGTGTGCATAACTTCATGTACTTTTTTTCTTCCAATAGCATACACAATAGCATAAACTTCTATCCTTATGAAAGTTTGCTAGTAATACTGAAGTTTCTATGTCAGCACCACCTTCATTACTCCATGGCCTATAATTCAATAATATTGTGTCTTCAGCAATAGGATCTTTCTGGTGTTAAGGACCTGAATCTGACTCTGAGAGGTTGGTCCTCATCATCTTCTCCTGTTGTTGAAAAGGAAAGATATATAAAGAACAGTGACACTGTGTTTTGATGGTTGTGGCCTTTCCAAGATGGAAACTTAATCCCCAACATAGCAGTCCTAGGGAATGGGCCTTTAGGAGGTGATGGAGTCTTGAGGGCAGAGCCCTCACAAATGGGGTTAGTGACCTTCTGTGCTGAGTGGGTGTGCCAAGCCCTGTGTTCCCAGTCTGCCAAGAGCCTAAGCCTGAAGTGTATGTGGGTAGTGGGTAAGCCCCATGTTCCCTGGCTGCAAGAACCTGAGCCTGCTGAGCCTGTGCAGACTAGCCTGTACTGTATGGACGATCCTGTACTGTACTGCCTGCTAACAATCACCGAGTGCCCTGGCTGAACTCTGACTGAATCCAGGAGATGGGGGAGTGATCAGGTCAGAGGACTGAAAACAGGATGCACCCCGGGCAGGGAAGAAAATGTTGTTAAGAAGGAGCTCAGAAGACTGAGAACAGGATGCGCCCAGGATGGAAGGGGGAGAATGCTGTGAAAAAAGTCTGTAAACAGTTCAGTTCGGAGCAAGCAGTTGAAGAGTCCGGTTCCGTTTGGTTGGGACTGTGAGAGAGAGAGAGAGAAAAGCTGTTTCGGGAGATAAAGAAGAAATCTGTTTGGGAAAAAAAAAAAAAGGAAAAAAAAGCATTGGCAAAAGCCTATAATGTCTAGATCTATGGGAACTCATTGGCCACCAACCAAAAGAGAAGTAACCAGTCTTTGGCACTGAATTTATTATTTGTTACATTGTGGCATGTAATAAGAGCATGGTTGTCTCATTTAAGATAAGTTCATTGTAACATTTGGTGTGTGTGTGTGTGTGTGTGTGTGTGTGTGTGTGTGACAGAGAAAGAAAGGGAGAGGAACCTATCTGCTATAGTGCTATAGTAGTTAATTTTCCATATGAATGTTTAAAGGCCTTTACTCATATAAATTCCTTTCCATTCCCTTCCAACATCCTTCCTGTGATATTTGTTTGTTTGTTCTGATCTCCATAAGCACCTCTCAATAGTCCACCATTAATTTCCTAACCAGTGTGGACATTTCAAATGAAATAAAGATGATTGAAAACTAACATCTGCAAGTGAAAGAAAACATGGCATTTTCTTTCTGGTTTTTGTTACCTTTTTTTTTTTTTTTTTTTTTGGTTTTTCAAGACAGGGTTTCTCTGTATAGTGCTGGCTGTCCTAGAACTCACTTTGTAGACCAGGCTAGCCTCGAACTCAGAAATCCACCTGCCTCTGCCTCCCGAGTGCTGTGATTAAAGGCATGCACCACCATGCCTGGCTAATATCATCATATCTTAATATAGGATTATAATACAGGATACATTAAAATTAGTAGCTAACACAACCGATACTTATTTACCCTTTTTATACACTGTGGAAAATGAGAAAAAAAGTTTAGTCCTGATGAAGTT
This sequence comes from Mus pahari, assembly GCF_900095145.1. Lineage (NCBI taxonomy): Eukaryota > Metazoa > Chordata > Mammalia > Rodentia > Muridae > Mus > Mus pahari. The sequence goes on along the minus strand of NC_034613.1, from coordinate 36,594,599 downwards.
CTGTTTAAGGAACTCAATATACTTACATGACATAGATTTCTGTTTTCTTCATTTCTTTTTTAGGCAATTATATTTTCATTGCACATATTATAAAAATAATCAGGTAAAAAAGCTTTGACACTGGAAATTTGCTCTTGAGTAAATCCAAGAAAATTTACTTTGTTCTAAACCTTCAGCAAACAATGCCTTCATGACTATTCCTTATATTTATTCTGTAAAAACCATATAGAAATTATTTTTCTATTAAATATTTTATTTACATTTAAAATGCTTTCCCCTTTTCTGGTCTCCCCTCGGAAAATCCCCTATCCCCTTCCCCTGCCCTTGCTCAACAACCCACTCACTCCTGCTTCCTGGCTCTAGTAGTCCCCTATACTAGGGCATAGAACATTACAGGACCAAGGGCCTTTCCTCCTTTTGATGGCCTACTAGGCCATCCTCGGCTACATATGCACCTAGAGACAGGTGTACCTTTCTTTGATTGGTGGCTCAGTCCTAGGGAGCTCTAGGAGTACTGGTTAGTTAATATTGTTGCATATTGTTGCTCCTTGGGTTCTCTCTAGTTTCTTGATTGGGGACACTGTGCTCCGTCCAATGGATGACTGTGAGCTTCCACTTCTGTATTAGTCAGGCACTGGTAGAGCCTCTCAGGAGATAGCTAAAAAAAGGCTCCTGTCTACAAGCTCTTATTGGAATCTGCAGTAGTATCTGGGTTTTGTGGTTGTTTCTGGGATGAATCCCCGGGTGGGGAAGTTTATGGATGGCCATTCCTTCAGTCTCTGCTCTGAAACTTGTCTCTGTAACAACTTCCATGGGTATTTTGTTCCCCCTTCGAAGAGGATCAAAGAATTCACACTTCGATCTTCCTTCTTGAGTTTCATGTGTTTTGCAAATTGTATCTTGGGTATTCTGAGCTTTTGGGCTAATATCTACTTATCAGTGAGTGCATATTAGTGTGTTCTTTTGTGATTGGGTTGCCTCACTTGAAATGATATTCTCCAGATTCATTCTTTAGTCTAAGAATTTCATAAATTCATTGTTTTTAATTGCTGAGTAGTATTCCATTGTGTAAATGTAATCACATTTTCTATATCCATTCATCTGTTGAGGGACATCTGGGTTCCTTCTAACTTCTGGCTATTATAAATTAGGCTGTTATAAACATATTGGAACATGTGTCCTTATTATAAGATGGAGCATTTTCTGGGTATATGCCCAGAAGTGATATTGCTGCATCTTCAGGTAGTACTATGTTTAATTTTCTGAGGACCCATCAAAATGATTTTCAGAGTGGTTTTACCACCTTGCAGTGCCACCAGCAATGGAGGAGTGTTCCTCTTCCTCCACATCCTTGCCAGCATCTGCTATTACCCACCCACTCCTGTTTCCTGGCTCTGGCATTCCCCCATACTGGGGCATAGAGCCTTCATAGGATAAGGGACCTCTTTCCCAATTGATGTCTGACTAAGCCATCCTCTGCTACATATGCAGCTGGAGACATGGGTCCCCCATATGTGCTCTTTGGTTGGTCATTTCATCCCTGGAAGCTCTGGGGGCACTGGGAGTTCATATTCTTGTTCCTCCTTTTGTTTAATTCTTTATTACTTTTATTTACTTTTCTCTAAGGTGCTGAAGATTGCCCCCTGCCCTGATGCATGCTAGGCACCTGACTCCTCCACCATAGAGCGGCAGTCCCAGACTTTTAAATTTTTAAATCTTGTAGTGACTGTTAGAGCTAAAATATGTAAGCTGACCAAGAAGAAAATCAAGATTATTTAGAAGTGAGACTATCATATCTTCTTTGTGTTGTTTTCTTTTTTAAATTTTATTTAATTTTTAAAAAATTTATTTATTTATTTATTATTTTCTTTTTTTACATTTCAAATACTAATCAGCATAATTGTTCCTCCTATGGTATTGCAAATCCCTTCAGTTCTTTCAGTCATTTTTCTAGCCCCTTCATTGGGTATCCTAAGCTCAGTCCAATGGGTGGCTGTGAGCATCCACTTCTGTATTAGTCACGCACTGGCAAAGCCTCTCAGGAGACAGCTATATCAGGCTCCTGTCAGCAAGCTCTTGTTGGCATCCACAATAGTGTCTGGGTTATCTTATGAGGGTTGTACCCACTTAGCTGGGCTTCACCTTCTTTGCCTTATGTAAATATAATCACCATTTAAATTTACCACTTTGAATTCTTATCTCATTGGATAATAGAATTTATGCATATTAATTTTTGGACACAAACATGTCCCTATATCATAACTAGTCCCCTGTTTCTTAAATATAGTCTATTTACCAACAACTAATTGGGCTTATACCTAAGGAGTTTATTGTAATTTTTAAATTTCTATAAATACACCTTCCATGAAGGTTAAGAAGTTAACATAGAATATTGAACATTTATAGTTATTGTACTAATTTCTAGGAAGTCAGCAATGCACATATTAGATACATTTTCCCTTTTAAGAACTTAATAGAATAATTTTAAACTTTCTAGAATAAAACAACATTCTGACTCAAGATTTCTTAATATAATTTTCCCATTAACTTCAAGAACATATAATATTCTTTCATGACTACATACTTGGATAAAGTTCCTATTACAATTTTGACCTATATCTTGCTTTAGAATCATGAATTTTAATTGTAGTTCTACTCTGTTTGAAAGCTCAGACTAATGTTTTTATAACTTACTATACATATATTTTATCTTAGAATTAGCTTCTATTATCACATATCATGCTTAATACTGGGGATGCATGATTTAAGACAAAACTTAGTGCCATTCTCATGAAAATATACTCTTTTTCCTGATTTTGTACAAAAAAATAATGCTTCTAAAAATGAACACTGACTCTTACATGAAATCAAAATACTATTCCACTTTTTTGGTATATCTGTATTAAAATTTTAAATTACTATAACTCAGAACAATGAACTGTACCTTGAAAAAATTCTTAAAGGGAAAAAAGTCTTAAAATAGAACATGCTATAGAAGTTATAAAATATATAGCCTATCTGAAAGAAAAGAAAAGAAACATCCATATTGGGGAAGGAGCAATTAAGGAGAACCATCAAAGAGCTGAACTAATAAAGTGAAAATATATTGATATGTATGAAAATAAAAAATATAACATTATTTTATATACTATCTAAAATATTTAAAGTGTGAAAAAACACATCATTATTTTTACCATCAAACCAATATTGTTACAGCAATTTAACAATATTCAGTCTATTATTTGCAAAGATACTGTTATTTTTGACTGCAAAATAATGGCCTAGTGACATGGAAAATTCTTTGTGCTTTGATTTAGAGGAAACTCAAGTAATTCTAAGGTAATTCATTTAAGTTATTGTTGTTTCTAAATACTCTTGCCTTTCAATTCATTCCATAACCAACATTTTACAATATGCATGATCATATTAATAAAGCTCATGTTCTACTGCTTAACTTAGGGTGTTTTCTCTATTTCTTATTTATATTGGGATGCTAGATATAAAATAAAATTTGAATTTAAGATATAAAACATGATGTACTAATATACAATATAATTATTCTAGTTGGAAGGATGTCTGTAATCTATCAATTTAGCAAAAATCTCCACTACAATAATAAGGAATATTTAAGGGTGATAACAGAAAAATGCTAATTTCAGCAAATCTTGGAATAAACAACCAGTACTTCAAGTGTAATGAAACTCTTCTCTGAATGTTTTTGGTCCTGGGAAATATGTTACATGTAGGAACACTTGAAGATCTAGGTGTTTCTTCTAGGTGAGTTAGTTTTCTTTCTTTCTCTTTCTTTCTTTCTTTCTTTCTTTCTTTCTTTCTTTCTTTCTTTCTTTCTTTCTTTCTTTCTTTCTTTCTTACTTTCTTTTCTTGACTGTCCTGGAACTCACTTTGTAGACCAGCTGGTCTCAAACTCCGAAATCCGCCTGCCTCTGCCTCCTGAGAGCTGGGATTAAAGGCGTGCACCACAACTCCTGAAGTTTAGGATCCCCTGCCTAGGGAACAGTGTTAGCTGGTATTCTCACCTCAATTAAGTAGTTAAGAAACTCCATCATAGGTATTTCCTCTGTTTCGGTTAACCTATACTTCACCTCATCCATAAACAACCTTTCCCCTAACCACTATGCATATTCAGCTTAAACCTTTAGGTATATTCAACTCTTCGTTATTTAAAATCACATATTTTCTATTACACCTCTTAATACATATTTTATTTGAATAATAGCACCACATTCTCAAAGTAGTTTCTTCATAGACAGTTCGGGTTAAAACTTACTCTGGCACATCATCTCCCCATCACCATAACCACATTAACTGGTTTAACCATCCTTCATACAGCATTTCTTTTCTTTAGTTTATTTCACATATATTCCAATGCCTCCCCCTCCCCATAAATGCTCCCAGGGGTCTCTTCCTAGAATTTTATCTTCCACTTCTACCCAAGATGTGTGAACACACAGTGCTTGCCTTTTTTGAGGTGGAGTAAGGAAACACCTTTTTATCTGGTTTCACTGATGTACCTCCAATTATTATTCTTTCATTACAATGGAGTAATATTTAACTGTGTATATATACCCTAGTTTTCATATTCACTTTTCATTTGATAAGAATCTTGGTTGAATAAAAGAGGAATAAATGATGATATGCAGGTATCACTTTGGTAAGAGATAAAGTCCTTTGATTATATGCTTGATCATATGGAAAATTTATTCATAAATTTTTATTTTATTTTGAAATTTTTATTAGGTATTTTCTTTATTTACATTTCAAATGTTATCTCCCTTCCTTGTTTCCTCTCAGAAAAGCCCTACCCCATCTCCCATCCCCTTGCTTCTATGAGGGTGTTCCCCTACACCCCCCAAACTTGCTCCCCTGTCCTGGCATTGCCTTGCACTAGGTCATCGAACCATCACAGGACCAATATTCTCTCCTCCCACTGATGTCCACAAGGCCATCCTCTGCTACATATGTGGCTGGAGCCATGGGTTGTTCCATGTGTGGTTGGTGGTTTAGTCCCTGGGAGCTCTGGGGGGGTCTGTTTGCTTGATATTGTTGTTATGATTTTTAAGTTGTTTATTTATTATTATGTGCACATGTGTGAGTGGATGTATATATGTGGTCCACAAGCATTCAGTAGACTGCAGAGATCAGAAGAGGTGTCAAATATCTTGAAAGTACAGTGGCAGGTATTTCTGAGTCAGCATGTAGGTTCTGTTGATTTAACTTGGGTCCTTTATAATAGTAGTAAGTATTCTTAACTACTGAACCATCTCTCCAACTTCTATTTCAAGATTTTTGTGCACCCTTTAGACAGATTTTCAAAAGTGGCTTCATTAGTTTGTGTCCCATTCAGCAGTGTACAAAGTTTCCCCTTTCCACATATCCAAGCCAACATCTGCAAACATTTGTCTTACTGAAAATGGCCATTCTGCCAAGGTTGAATTAGAATCTCTATGTAATTTTAATATGCATCTCTCAAAAGGGTTTAGTTAATAAATATGTTTTAAGCTGTTTTCTATCACATTGTACTAAGATTTTCTGTACAGTTCCAGGGTATCCTCTTAAATGTAGGTTGTCTGTTTTCTTTGTGTTTACTGTTTTGAGATTTTTGTTTTGTTTTGTTTAATATTTTGATGTAGTCCTTTGTCAGCTGTATAGTGAGCAGACATTTGATCCCACTGTGTGGACAGTGATTAAACTCTTTCGACAGTTTCCTTTGATAAATAAATGAGTTTTAACTTCGTGAGATGCCATTCGTCATTTGTAAGTCTTCAAACCTAAGCTACCTATGCCTATGAGTAGAAATGTGCTTTTTACTTCTTCCTCTAAAATCTTCAAGATCTCAAGGACCTATATAGAATACTTTTGGATTTACATTTTGAATATATGAGAGATGGCCTAGTGAGAAGTAACCAACCTTGTTACCTACCTGAAACATAACTTCAATTATATGTGTGTATGTTTTGTGTGTGTGTGTGTGTGTGTGTGTAGAAACTATATTATATATGGAAATAGAAAGCAATTATAGCAACAATTATTTCAGATAGAATACATTTAGGTTATATTACTACATCTTTATATATTTTTATACTGCCAATAGGCAAAATGGATAAAAACTGGCTATTCACATTCTTGCCAATCTATTTGTTCAGGTGATGGCTTTACAAAGTAGAACATTCTTTCCAGTATACTTCTTTTATTTTTAAGTGGAAGGTAGTGTTTAATACTGAAAACATATTACTGACAGAGTTCGAGCATAACATCCTGTGTCTAAGTACTAGTATTTAAAAAATGCAGTTCAGGTTAAAATACATATATTTTATTTCATTGAAAAACATTATGTGTAATTATGCAGTATATTTAATATTTTATGTACTTGCATAATATATTTTTTCACAGCTTTGTGACTTTTCAATATTAATGGATACATCTTTGTAATTTAATGAGGCTTTGTTATTGCCATTCATCAGTAGGTATTTGAGATACTATATAAGGAAATCAACAACAATGGTAGCTACTACACTTTGTGACCTCAGAGCAACATTTTGAGATGACTGATCACACTCTAGGGATCATCACGTTAATGTTTTGTGTTTTGAGGTATGTGTGACTCTATGTTTTGTGGTATGTGTGACTTCTTATCCCTTCTAATAAAAAAACCATTATCATATGAAAACTAGTGAATATTTTTATATAAACCAGTTACATGATACAGCACATATTAAGGACTGTGGTGCTTCAAACTATATGGATATCATAATAAAGCCTGATAATACTTGAGAATCATAGTGACAACATTCTGAAAAGTATATCAATCCTATTGATAAATGAATCTATATTGTTTATACTTTTTACTCAGTAATTATCAGCATGCACTTAATAAGATTTTAAAACAATACTTGTGCTCAATTTAAGCAAAAACTAAAATGAACATTTAATTTAAAATGTCATGAACATATATTTATCAACATAATAAAGTTATCTATTTACTCAGATATTTATAAACACTGAGGGTACAACATGTCCACTACTAGTTTCTTTTATAAAGATAATTTAGAAATGGAGAATTAGCCAGGCGTGGTGGCATACACCTTTAATCCCAGCACTCGGGAGGCAGAGACAGGCAGATTTCTGAGTTCGAGGCCAGCCTGGTCTTCAGAGTGAGTTCTAGGACAGCCAGGGCCACACAGAGAAACCCTGTTTCGAAAAACAAAAAAAAAAGGATAATTACCTATTTATTTTTATTAGAAATAGTTATATTATGTCAAGGATGGATACTTGGCTAAACTAATTTTAACATAAATGATATGGAGGACAATAAAACATTGTTTTCAGTAATTAAATGAGTATGTACAATTAATTAACTGTAGATGTGATATCATCAGAAAATGTTCAGTTACATTATTGAAAATATTTGCTGCTTAAAAATAATCTATACTTATTAATATTAAAATGATTTTATATTTAAGAGAATTTGAAGATAGTATAAAATGTATTTTGAAAATACATACCGAATTTTGAATATTTGAACCATGAGAATACATACAGTGAACAGTTTATTTCTGTCCAACAATCTAAAGAATATTTAAATAATACATTTGAAGGTTTGATAGAGGACCCTATGTATGTAGTTGCCTACTTTCTTGCTGTGACATCAAAAAATGTAAAAAATACTGAACTTCAGCATCATTGGTTGAATAAAATAAGTAATTGGTTGAGATATTGAAACTGTGAATGATACCACTTAAATTTCTGTAAGAGTTAATGAGTCTTTGTAAAATAATATATAATATATTATTTAACAGTTTTAGATATAATACTCATACAAAAATATTATAAGAATATAACCTCTGTGACATACTGATAGCAAACTTTAAATTCTTGGTACTCTAACTTATCAATAATACTGTTTTGTAGATTTAATCCTAGAATTGAATTTCTGAGTAATAGAGAATGTATGCTTCACCTTGAATGGCTATATGTAATGAAAATGAATGCACTCTTTGAAGTAGGATATTATCTCAGTAACATAAGATAGAGAAAGGAAGTGGAAACTTCTAAGTTCTTTGAATGAAAAGTCAGTTATGTCAAATGATGTTTTGCTGGGGCACACAAGTAATAGGATGTTTTGCTGGAGCAGACATGAGAGAGAATATTTTCCTGAAGCAGACACGGATGAAAGGATGTTTTGACATAGAAAACACATTAAAGAACCCAGAATGAAGGAATATAAATATGACCCCACAGGCAGTTGGTGATGAGCATTAAGCATTGGTTTGGTTTTCTTCACCTTGGAATTCTTCACTGGCAACACAAATGTGTAGGTTCACCTTACATAGCATTGTTGATCTCCATTAGTGGTGAGTCCAAAAAGTGACTTGCCAAAGAACTGTTCCTGAGGTTCCAGTGGAAGCTTGCTGCTTCCCTGGCCTTACCTCAAGCCTTTTGGCAAGGCTTGAGGTCAAACTATAGCTGCTGGTTCATACCTGCTACCTGCATGAAGGACTGGACTGTAGCTGCTGGTTCCTGTGTGGTATCTGCCTGCCTCAAGGACTAGTCTGCAGTTGCTGAGTCATATTTGGTATTTGCTATGGGATTGAACTGCTGCCAAAGATAACTGACCTCACCACCAAGGAACTATTGCTGAGCAGGTCTACTTCCTCCATATCCTAATAGCTTTACTCTTCTAATACTTCATCTAGGTGGTGGTGGGGGGAGGGTTAGATGAGGGGTTTAACTCTATTAATAAAAATAGTCTTCAAAAATTATGCCTTCAGAGAACCCTTTAATTTCTTCTTTCATATACACCTGTATATTAAGAGAGTAAAACTGACTATATATAAAAATAGTGTTCATATTCTATAACCTCAAATGTAACAACAAAACGTGGCATTCTGAGGATGAAACAGTATATTCTAAACTATCTGAATGAATCTTTAATTTATGGTATAATAAGATATAACATTTATTTCATGCATTTCATATATGTGCAATTTTTGTAAATATTTGGTTATGTTAGTCAAAGATTGCTAATTTTTAAAGAAAAATACAATTTCTGAGTGAATAAAATTATTGGATTTATAGTAATTTTAAAAATTTAAGCCTAAGAGAATAGAAGTTATAGTGGCTCATAAGTGCTTCTTCCAACTGTTAAGTTAATGTTTTATGACATCATTATGAAACTTTTTTATTCCCATTGGAAAATTGTCCTTTATTTTATCTTCCTGAATAAATAGCCTGAAACAATATACTTTGATAACTGTTCTGGCTGAAAATCGTATCTGTACCCTGGTGAGAGATGTGGTCCAATTTAAATTAGTATTTCCAGTAAATATAGAAAAACACTTCCCAAAAGATATTTCAGTAATGCTCCATCAACAAATGATCTATTTTCTAAGTAAGGCAGAACAATTTGTATTCAAGTCATTTTGCCATCCCATTAAACTTTACAGCATATGGCATTTTCTTCAAATGAAATGGAACAAGAAAGAAGAAACATTCTGAAAAAGGAATAGTAGCCACTTTCACTTATATGCTAGTTTTTTCCCTTGTATTTTATTCTGGTGAAAATATTCTTTGTTTTTAATCCAAACACAAAAATAAATACAGCTATGCATACAATAATACTAGAAATGTCCTGGTTTATGGTGTTGTAAATTTAATTTTCAGACATAAATAATACTAAAGCAAACATGAATGTGTTCACGTATTTTTGGCAATGATAATTAACTGAGGCACTTGTCGTGTATTGATTTAATTTATTGAAAGTTTATGATATCTCAGCCTTTTGTTTTTCATGATGAACTAAATAGAAAAGATTACTCATCTCAAATTTCTCATACTGTATGGAGACTGAAAAGAGGGTTGATACAGAAAAGTAAATGTATCTAACATTATGTTTTGCTATACAGTGAAATGGTCCCTCTATATTCAAGGAAATTAACAAGCATTATTTTTACAATTAAATTTTTTTATCAGAACACTTAAATCCACTAAGTGCATTTCTAAGACAAGAAGAGACATAGTGCAGGAAGTGTAGTTCGTAGTTCTGATCAAGAATGCGTGACTGGGATATTCATGGGCCCTCAGGGTGACCTGAATGTTATCACTGTGTAATATAGATACTGTCAAATTATATATATATATATATATATATATATATATATATATATATATACACACACACACTTTCTTTATAAAGGAAGATTATTTGTACAGAAGACTAGGAATAACACTGAAATTCACAAATGCTCAAAGTGCAGCAAATAAGTGCATGTGAGATTTTAGTTCTAAAAAAAAACACTTCTATATTACATCTATCCATACCTCCACTGGTGAAGAAATATCAAGGAGAAATGGGGAGAAGAAAGATTGTAAGAGTCAAATATCTAATATGACAGAGTAAAACACTAACTTTAGAATAAGACAAGAGTGCTGTAGTTGTAAACCAGCACAAAATGTGTTTGCCTATAGAAGGCCTATAGAAGTCCAAGGCATTCAAAATTTTTGCATGGTGGGAGAGACATTCTTGATTCTTAGCTATAAATGAGAGGCTATTGACATTGGTGGTTTTGGGGTCTCAGAAGGTCAATTTTCTTCCAGTGTATGACTCACAGTAAGTAGACCATAGCCCAGTGCATGGCTCACAACTTAGTCACAGCACAGCAAAAATTGGACTTAGTGAGTTACAAACAAAGATAAACATGAACTTGTAGAATTGTAAAAAAAAAAAAAAAAAAAGGGAAATTATGAAAAGTTTAGATGTGTATGTTGAAAATATATTATTTTGATCTATAAATCTTTCAAAAATTTGTAACATATATTTTATTACAAACAATATAATTTAATAAAGGAGACAAAATAACCCAGAATAACAGGGAATTCAGGAAGATATTTTATGGCAAAGGAATATTTTAAAAAGAGGATTTCTGTAGCTTCTTGAGAGGATTGTAAAAATGAAAAGCTCTATTGTACACTTCAAATTTTTGAAGAAATATTTCTGATCTATCAACAAAAATCAAACATGAGAAATGCATTAATTAACTAGATTTAATTATATTAAACTGAGATATAATTATTTTAGTAACTATAAAGAATTTTTGTCAGCACTAATTATATTTTAAAAATTAAATAAACAGGAATGACCAAATAGCTCAATGAAGTGTTCAAATGAAAATATGAGGATATGAGTTAATATCCCTGGAGCCCAATAGATGTGACCTAAATTTTTGTGTGCCTATAAAACAAGCACTGGTAAAGCAAAGAGAGCTGGATCACTAACCAGCTAATATTTTTTAATTCAGAGCTATAGGGTCATTGAAAGGCCTTATCTAAAAAATAAAAGGTAGTGAAAAATAAAGAAGCCTGCAGTCTACCTTACAATTCACATATGCATGCCTATTGTTAGGCACGTATAAATAAGTACACACATATGTGCACACAAATGATCATATTGTAAACTAAATAAATAAATAATAGCAAACATAATTCAATATCATATATATGATATATGATATGATATATGATACACAATATATGGTATACTGTATACTGTATACCATATACAGTATATGATATACGATATATGATATATGATATATAAATCATCAATATACTTCCATTTTCATAGAATAATGTAGGTAAACATAATTCTCTTGGAAAAAAAATAACAGCGTACCAAGAAAAAGGAGCATGAACTCTTTAATCACACCAAACTATACACTTCTCAAACTGGTCTCTTTAAAGATAAAAAAATATGTAGAAAAATGAAAACTCTCAGTTTAACATATGATAGTATGGTCTCAAAAATATGAGCATAAAGTCAAAAGGAAAACAATGAGTTTTCAAAACAATAGAATACACTTAAATAGAAGGACAGATAAAGCAATCTAGAAATTCACAGCATTTTATTTAAATCAGAAAATTAAATAACTTGTGTACTTATTCAAGAAATTAGTACAATGCAAAGGTAAAATAAAAAAAAATATTTGTTTTGTGAAGAATTTCAAATTATATAGAAGAAAGGATTAACAAAGTTAACATAATAAAGCATATACCAATGGGCATGGTGGTGCATGCCTTTAATCTCAGCACTTGGGAGGCAGAGGCAGGCAGATTTCTGAGTTTGAGACCAGCCTGGTCTACAGAATGAGTTCCAGAACAGCAAGGGCTACACAGAGAAACCCTGTCTTAAAAATAAAGCATATACCTAAGAAGTAATATATGAACTTAGCAGGTTGTATTTAATAACATATGTATATACATTTGAGAACAATTAATAACAAACAGAAACTGTGACATAAAAAAAAGCAGATGGGTATAATCGGGGATTGGAGGAAGGAAAGGGAAGGAACAAGAGAAAATAAATTATAATCATAAAATAAAATTAAATGACATACATTTTGTCAGGAATGATAGTGAAGCTACACATATTGCTCAGAATTGACCAACAAAATCCAAAAGTCAACTTTATTCAGCAATTCAACATTAAATATATAATGAAAGAAAATACTTTCAACATTTTGAGATATTTGTAATTCTTTAATTTGCACATTAAAATATTTCTCCTATACAATAATATTGTCAGTAAATTCATAAACATAAGTGAATGTAAAGAATTTTTCATTTCAGTACATATGAGAGAAGTATTGTTTGAAATGGTATCCTATGGCCTAGTTGGTCCTCAATGGGAGGAGAGGTCCTTGGTCCTCTGAAGATTTTATGTCCCAGTATAGGAGAATGCCAGGGCCAGGAAGCAGGAGTGTGCAGGTTGGTGAGCAGGGGGAGTGGGAGGGGATAGGGGGTTTTCAGAGGAGAAACCAGGAAAGGGAATAACATTTGAAATGTAAATAAAGAAAATATCTAATAAAAAAGAAAGAAGGAAATGGTATCCTAATGGAGTAGAGGAATTTTAATGCAGCAAATGGCTGCTCTGGCAAGGGATCACAGATCTGGCTGGAATGTAGATATGCCACACAATTTAACACCCTCTGGCTGGAATACACAACTTTGATCTCTGTAGCTGGAATACACATATGCCTTTAGTATAGACCTTTAATCCAAAACAATGATATCTAATTGAGGTGAAGACAAAATGATAAACCAATGGAAGATTCAACAGAATGATCCATAGATAGGATATATCTAACTCTCAGGAGGACAAGACAGGAAAGATAGGCTACTTCAAGAGCAGAAAGAGAAAGAAAATTTCATTCAATTCAATTCAGTTATGCCAAGTTCAGGTCAGAACAGTTCAGTGGAGTTCATAAGCTGTATTTCCATATAGAGTAATTCAGTCAGAAGCCAAGAGAAGACCATTTGAATCAGTAGCTTGGGGAAGAGTTTGAACCAAAACAGCTGAGTTAATTAAACCAGCCAGCAAGAGTTCAGAAAGAGCTAGAAAGAATGTGTTTATGCAGCAGTAACTTCTAGTCCTAGGTTGAAGCTGAAGAGGCTAGAAGCTGAAGTCTTCAAGTCCCATGCTTGTAGAAGTTGAGATTGTATCAAGGCTAGAAGCTTCCAGGCCTAGGCCTAGGGTTAGTTAAAACAGAGAAAGAAACACTCTGGGCTCAGTTCAAACCATGTATTCTCACAGTTTGAGTATGTCTCTCATTCCATTCCTTCATTTGAGGAAATAATAGTGACATTTACATTTATATTATACATTGAGAGGTAATTTAGAATAATCAAAATTGGGAAAGTACTGCATAAAACAATGTGATAGGTATCCAAACCTCTAATGTGTCATATTTATAAACATATTTTTAAATTTATATTTGGACTATGCACAACATCATATTATTTATAAGAAAATATGTGGGTCCTTAGGATCCAGTTATACAACCAAAGATGCTCCAACATATAATTAGGACATGTGCTCTACTATGATTATAGCAGCCTTATTCATAATCTCCAGAAACTGGAAAAAACCCAGATGTCCCCCAACAGAGGAATGAATATAGAAAATGTGGTACATTTACACAATGGAGTACTACTCAGCTATTAAAAACAATGACTTCATGAAATTCACAGGCAACTGGATGGAACTAGAAAATATCCCGAGGGAGGTAACCGAATCACAAAAAAAATTCATGGTATGTACTCACTGATAAGTTGATATTAGGCAAAAAAAAGTTTGGAATACCCACGGTACAACTCACAGTTCATATGAAACCCAAGAAGAAAGATGAATGCACCAAACTGTGGATGCTACAGTCCTATTCAGAAGGTGGAAGACAATAATCTTGGGATGTAGAGGAAGATAGGTATCTGGGAGTGAGAGAGGAGGAAGAGGGAAAATGGGGGGGGGAGTTCAGATATGGGAGGAGATTGGGAAGAGGGTCAGGAATTTTAAAGGAGGTGTGTAGCAGATGAGGGGGAATTGGGGGTAGCCACTAGAATGCCCAAGATGCCTGGGACCCAAGGGGCTCCCAGGACCCATCAGGAAGGACATTAGCTGAATAGACCCAGCAAAGAGAAAAGAGCAAACCTGTAGAGACCATACATATCTATTGGATAGGCACATTGCCTGGTTGAGGGATTGTGCCACCCACCCACCTCAAAAATATAAATCCAGAATTCCTGCTGTCAAAAGGAAATGCAGCAACAAAGAGTGGAACAGAAACTGAAGGAAAGACCATCCAGGGTTCCATTCTATCTGCAGACACCAAACATAGACACTTTTGTTGATGCCAAGAAGTTCTTACTGACAGGAGCCTGGTATAGCTGTCTCCTGAAAGGCTTTGCCAGAGCCTGACCAATACAGATGCAGATGCATGCAGACAAATATCTTACTGAGCACAGGGTCCCCAATGGAGAAGTTAGGTTAAGAACTGAAGTTGCTGAAGGGGTTTGCAACTCCATAGAAAGGACAAAAATATCAGACAACCAGACCCACCTGAAACTCCAAGGGACTAAACCACCAATGAAAGAGTACACATAGGGGGACACATGGCTCCAGCTGGATATGTAGCAGAGGATTGCCTCATAAGCCATCACTGGGAGGGGATCCCCATGGTCTTGTGGAGGCTCAATGACCCAGGGTAGGGGAACACCAAGGTAGGGAGGCAGGAGTGGGTGGGTGGGGAAGCATCCTCATAGAGGCAGAGGGAGAGGATTGGGAGTTTGTGGAGTGGAAACATGGAACGGGAATAATATTTGAAATGTAAGTAAATGAAATAACCAAAAATGAAAACAAATAATTTTTAAAAATCATAAAAAAGAAAATATTTAAAGAAAATTAATCAGTGAAAGTATTATAAAACCTCATAAATTGTTTACGAATTGTAGGAACTGTTTAGAGACACAGGAGAGAAGCTAAAGTAACTTCTGCCTCATTTTGTATGGAGAATTTTAACATGCATGAAAACACTGATTTCAGTAAAGATTCCAAGAAATTAAAAAAAAAATCAGAAAATACAAGTTAGAATTCCCACCATTTCAATCGGGATATGAAAACAACATATATTTAACATATTCTGAATGACAAAAAGCAAACAAACCAAGAAAAACTTCAAGAAAACATAAAAAGTAAGAATAATTTGCGTTCATAAATTGGTGTCAGGCCAGGCGTGGTGGTGCACGCCTTTAATCCCAGCCCTCAGGAGGCAGAGGCAGGCGAATTTCTGAGTTCGAGGCCAGCCTGGTCTACAGAGTGAGTTCCAGGACAGCCAGAGCTATACAGCCAGGGCTATACAGAGAAACCCTGTCTTGGGAAAAAAAAAAAAAAACAGCCTAGGGAAGATAAAACTTTTATATAACAAATTCCAATCACATGTTGTCAAAGCAATTACACTTAAAGTTAAATAACACAGAAAATTAAAATAAAAGACTTCAAAACCATTATATCTGAACTTATATGAAAATCTAACAAATATTGGAAGTTATAGAAATTAAAGTGAAATATTAAAAATAACACTTCAAAATATTATTAGATATTAGGAAATTCTCAGATGATAGGGTATTTTCTTCCATTATTTGTAAAGAATAAAATGATGCTAATATTTTTTAGAGAACATGCCTATTATATGTGTGATTTATACTCTTAAAGTAATAAATAAGCCTTTGGAAATTTACACAAATGACTTAATTCAAGAAGCAAGAATACACTTGGAGGTCATTATTTGAAATAATAGCTCTAATAATAAAAGTGGAAATATAGTAAATGGTAAACATTAGGAAAATGAAGAAGTTAAGATCTATTCATAAGTTGGATTCTTGGATTGTTACTTACAATGTACCCAGAGATTTTTGTATGGCATTGGAAATAATCATAATCAAATAAAATAGTTTTATATGTGTGTCTTATGCTAATCTATACATATTTTTAAAAGAGAATCTATAATTTCTACAAGCTTACATACTGTAAAGAAAATGCAAAAATATTGAATAAAGCCAAAATGATCAAAATGTTTATGTTCAGATATTCTAACACAAAGATGATTTTCTGCATGAACCATAGCCTTTAATACTTAAAAAATTACTTATTTGTTTTAAAATGCTTGAAACTTTAGTAATTGTCTAATAATTATTTTAGTTGCCAATTTAAATCATATTATAAGAATTTAAATGTTTATGCTTATAAATAATGGGTTATAGTACTGTACACCCTGCCATAAAAGTCTGTGTAATATGTAATAAGCTTCCAAAATGTGAATATTAATATGAAATAATACCTTTTCTCTCTTATTTACAAGTTTATCAGAAAAAAGAAAATCTGCTTTATTATTTGAACTAATGTAGTATATCACAGGATTAAATTGTTCCCTGATAGCCACAATGTATTCTTAAATAAGGTATGATAAAGTATTAAATATCAAATAAATTATAACTAAAGTAAATAATTTAATAAAACATAATTTATATCTAATCTCATCAATTGAATAAAAATACTTTTCATAGATTTTAAAAATTATATATCTAGGCTAGTATGAAATTGGTAACTAAGATATGGCTAATGGATGGAACTTTATACTATCATCCTGAGTTAAGTAACCCAATCCCAAAAGGACATTCATGGTATGTACTCACTATAAGTGCATTTTAACCACAAAATACAGTATACCCATACTATTTTCCACAGACCCAAATGTGGTAAACATGAAGAAAGTCACAAGTAAGAATATTTAAATCTCACTAAGAAGGGGGAATAAAATACTCATAATAGGCAGATGGAGGGAGGGAACTGGGTGGGAGATTGGATGGGAGAGGAAAATGGAGGTGGTTAGAGTCAGGTGTCAGAGGGCCAGGAAAGATGTCCAGATGTCCATAAGAATGAATGGAAATCTTCAACTTATATGACTTCCCACTATGTGAAGGTGGGGTTGATTCTCCAGGATGAAACAGAGACCTGGGATAAGGGACGCACCCAAGAGTGAATATGGGTAACCCTAGCTTTGACCTACAGCATTGGGGATATGAAACTTGAAGAGATCACCTCCTATAACCAAGCAGGAACCCCAGTGGAGCAATAGGGACACCAATCCACCTCCAAAATTTCACACAAAATTCATCCAGTCTACAAGAAATGCAGGTATGGATGCTGGAACAGAGACTGAGGGAATAGCCAAACAATATCTGGCCCAACTTGAGACTCATCCTATGGGGAAAAACCAATCCTTGACACTCTTAATGATATTACTCTATTATGCTTGCAGACAGGAGTCTAGTTTGGCTGTCCTCTAAGAGGCTCCACCCAGCATCTGACTTAGACAGATATAGACACCCAGAGCTAAAGAGTGGATGGAGTTTGGCAACTCTTATGGAAGAATAGTGGGAAAAACTGTAGGCCCTGAATGGGACAAAATCTCCCCAGGAAGATGAATAGAGTCAACTAACCTGGACTCTTGGGACTCTCAGAATCTGAACCACCAACCAAAGAACATATTTGGGCTGAACAAAGGCCTCCTCACATACGTAGCCATGTGCAGCCTGGTCTTGATGTGTGTCCTGAGCAACTGGAGCTGCAGTTACCACAAAAGCTATGTATGTGGGATATGTTCTTCTATCTCAGTTGCCTTCTCTGGCCTCAGTTGGGGAGGATGTGCCTACCCTTGCAGAGACTTAATGTGCCAGAATTAGGGGATATACAGAGAGTCCCTACCTGCTCAGAGGAGAAAGGAAGGGAAAGAGGGTTGGATTGTGGGAGTGGTTGACCACAAGTGGGGCTGTGAGAGTGATATAATGTGGATACCTTGTTAAAAATATGAATATTTTAGTTCTGTTGGGTTATTAAATAACAAGGAAAATATCAGATCAGGAAAGGACACAGACATTCAGGAAGGAGACACTATGATGCTGATTTAGAAACAATTTAGGAAGTGACTTAACAAAATAATAAAAAAAAAATTATTTTGTTTTCAAAATGTCAAAGTGAGGAAAAGCAAAAATTCTGACCTTTTTAATTACATGAGAATGTCAATTCAACATATATTTATAGTTTCTTTCTCTCTAGTTAAGAAAAAATATTTTCTTATTAGAACCATACATTAAAAAGTTTTCTCAGATGTCAATTCAGAAATATGTGTAGTTATTCCATTTTCAAAAGAAACTAAGAATTTATATATTAAAGATCTTAACTAAAACATCACAGGAAAAATAAAACCTAAATGTGAATGCCTGTCATCCTAAAAATTCAGAGGCTAAGAAAGAAAGATCATGAGGTCAAAGATTCCTGGGTCTATATTAAAGTTTAAGTATAGTCTGGAATATAAAGAAAATCACCCCTTAAACAAACAAACAAACAAAATTTCTGGGGATATAATTTATAGCTGGAGTCCTGGTTTATATGGCATGAGCAAGGTTAGGAGTTGAATTATTCTTCAACACTACCTCAAAAATGAAAATAAAACTGTAATAGCAAGTTGTAAAATTCTCTTCCTCTTAAATGTGTAGATACTGTTAAATAACAATAATACATACATACATTTTTTTTGTGAAAAATGCAGAATCCAGCTAATAGATTCTGACTCTCAGAGATATGTGTAATCAGCTACAAACTCTGAATGAATGAGAATGTGTTACTGTCACTCACCACAAATGCTTCTGCAATCTCAGTATGATATATGCAAAACATATACCCAGGGAGTTCTCTGGGATGCAAAAGAGAACATAGAAGTATTTTTGTAATCTTTTGCCGTAAGCAACAGATTTCTCTCATGATAGAATTAAGGTGTTAATATCACAAGAAATTCTAACAATAAAGAAACTATGTATGAGCTCATTGAGAACAAATTATGGTTTATACTCATTTCCTCTCATCTCTGACTTGGTATGAAGCAAGTGAAAGGCTATCTCTTATTTACCTTCTTTCCAAGTTGAAAGACAATGAAAACTCATATCTTTCAGGACAGGAAAGAGAAGATCTGCTTGAAGAATGGGTGCCTATTTGAGCTGTTTCAGAGCACTGACAAACCTGGCATACTCTAGATGCCTAGGAATTACCAGGAACATATAAAGCTGCCAAATTGTTGCAGCTGCTTTAAAAATCATGTTAGAGTAGATAGACCAGTTTCAGAATGTTGTTCTGTTCTTTTTTGTTTGTTATATTTTCTTTGTTGTTGTTTTGCGATTTTTGTTTATTTATTTACTATCCCCATCATTGCCCAGCTTCCTGGAATGAAGTAAAGTTTATAATACATGAACAAAAAACTTCATATTTTGGGATGGATCATTTTGGAGCCATTTTCTGTCTTACTGAACTACTATGGCTAGACTTCACTAAGCAAAATTTCAGAATTTAAAAGGGCTTTGTATTTGGTGCTTCCTATCACTTTTCCATAATGTGTACATTAATCACATTTTTTTTTAAAGATAAGATTCTGTTTTATCAGATCTGGAGGAGGCTGTGAAGTCGTCTATCTCTTGCAAGCCACCAGGCAGTGTCAGATCCTCTGGTTAATTAACTTACAATTTGATGGGCAAGAGGTAATGACAATCTTCAGTGTCTAAAAACACTAACCTAAGAGATCAGTTTATAGTATCAAAGGTTAAGTACAAGAATTGATTGTCATCTATATGTAGATAAATATGCCTTTATACCTTATACTTGATGAGTAACTTTTTTGAGTTGAGAAAATAAGCATTAAAAAAGAAATAATGGCTGAAATTTTCCTAAACATGATGAGAAATGAATATTCATAAGCAAAATTCACAATTGGTCTCAACAGTATGAACGCAAAGGTCCAAATGAAGAAATCACAATCAAAAAGGAGAAGAATTATTTGATGACCAAATAGTGACAGTATTAATGAGTTCTCTTAAGACTATGCATTATATTAACCATGTGTCAGGTAATATAATCTAATGCCTATATTGAATGCTCAAACTGTAAAAATTAACAAATTTTCTATAAACTACACTTCCAACATATTCTGCCTAAATATAAATGTAGAAATCAAATATATTAAGCAATTAACAACAGTTTGTAGAAGATAATATAATAACATACCACAATAAAAATGTGACTATTGCCTTTTCTTCAATTTCCTTCAATTTATCTTACTGCAGTTATCATATTCCCTTTTCCTCAGATAGAAGATAACGCACCATCTATATGATGGATTCAAAATAGCTTATTAAAAGCAAGGAACCCTGGTTTGCTTCTTTGAAAATTCTAATTAATCAGCTGCAGAAAAACTACTCATTATTTTCAGTGACTTGTAGAAAATGGTTGACATTAGTAGTTACAATAAAAATATTTGAAAAAACACAGAGTCAAGGAATTGCAGAAGATCTAAAAAGATGTCCTAATGACATGCAGATGGTAGAATAACAGAGAAATAGGGTATCAAATGAAGAAGGAATCCAGTAAGCATAACCAGTTCAGAAATCAGTATAGAAGGGGAGAATTCACCCAATATTATATCTGTGCAATGGGGTAGTATTGATATTCTTTGAATTTCCCAATGCTTTATATATAGCACTGAATCTTGAGATGGTCTTTTCTAGGCTTGTTTCTTTGGAAATAAAAGCACTCTCATTTTCATTTCCATAGGAACTAACATCATATATTGCTGTCTCCTCTTTAACGGTGGGGGCATGTTGGTTAGCTCAAGAAATTTAGAGAACTAAGCAGGGGAGGGAAGTTTGTGTTAGAATAGCATTGTCATCAATATGGATTAGGGGTAGTCTGATATATGTTACCTATATAGCATATATTGTTCTTTCACAAGCATGTTGAATCCATAAAAAGCAACATAAACCTAAACATGTTGGTGCAGCAGCCAGGCCCAGTTTGCATGTGAGGAAAGTGTCAGAGAAGATAGTAAGATATGCTGATATGTTCAAAACATAATGTTGTAATGTATGAAAATATAGAAAGGCATGTGAATTTCTGTACTTCATTCATTTATGTAATTTACTAATCAAGGTAAAATAAAATTAAAAATTCTTGAGAAGGAATAATTTCCCTTTAATAGTTCTATATTTTCAAAACTATCCACTGAAATTAAGCAAAAAATAACCACCATCTCTGTGATGATTAGCATTTGTTATCAACTTAGTTGTATTTAGAATTTGTCAAATCAATGAAGCACAACTCTATCTATATCTATAAAGGAATGTCCAGGCAGAAGTAGTTAAGAGCTGAAGAACAGACTTGAATGAGGATGGAATTCTCACAGAGGTAGGAGCTAGGAAGAAAGAAAACACAAAATGAAGAAAAAATAAAGCAGATTAGAGCAAGCATTTTCTTCTTTTTTTCCATTTTTTTATTTGATATTTTGTTTATTTACATTTCAAATGCTATCCCAAAAGTTCCCCATACCCTCCCCCCGCCCCTGCTCCCCTACCCACCCACTCTCACTACTTGGCCCTGGCCTTCCCCTGTGCTGGGTCATATAAAGTTTGCAAGACCAAAGGGCCTCTCTTCCCAATGATGGCCGATTAGGGCATTTTCTGCTGCATATGCAGCTAGAGACACTAGAGTAAGCATTTTCATCTCAATCTCCACTTCTTAGCTACCATTGTATAAGCTGCTCTTCCATGTCAATTTTCCTCACCAGGATGGACAGATACACCTCTGGAATCATTAACAGGATTCTATCATTTATCCATTTAAATGTTTTGTCAAATGTTTAGTCACAGCTGCATATTACTAAGCAACTATATCTTAAAAGATTAGGAAATACAATAATTATTAACCTTTGTTACAGGAAATTATTAGTGGGATTCTTTCTGTTATATGAAATAATGGTAGATGAGAAGATAATACATTTGAAATGTAAAACTTGTTGGTAAAAGTAAATACATAGACAAATTCAAAATAGCATGATGGTTACAGAGTGATATGTTTAAAATTTTTAAAATCATAGAATAGATTCTAAAAGATAAAAGAATAGTTAAATTATATCTATAAATGTAAATTTTGTTTATAAGATATTATTGTCGTTTCAGAGGTTTGCTGCTGAATAAGATCAGTTACTAGCTCATTCTGTACTCTGACTAGCTGGATCAACTCAGTTTTTCTGGCTCAATCTCATCTTTAACCTGACTGATTTAAACTCATTTCTCTTGACTTCTCACTTAAGTGCTCTGCTTAGTTAAAATCTCTGACAATTTATTCTAATCTTCTTGCTCTTTCTCACTCTAGCTCATCCTCTCTTTGCCTACAACCTGTCTCTGTAAATCTGTCCTGATAAAACTGCCTTCTCTCCCCATCATGTTCCAGAAATCTGCGGGGTTATTTTAAATCATCTCTTTCCTGTCTGTTCTCATGAGAGTTTGGCTTATACTCATTATGCTAAATCTTCTTATTTGTCACTTTGTCTGCCCCCTAAACAGACATCTCTCTTTGGAATTAAAGGTTTGTCCTACATACATTTCTATATCCCAGCCATGTTCCATAGACTTAGAAGGCTTTGGATATGATCCTTTGCCAGAGCAGTTATGGATTAAAATTACTCTACATACATATTGTTTATAAGTTCAAGAGTATAGATAAAGATAAATGACTATGTTCTTGAAGTATTTATCAGCTTAAAATAGGTTGATAAAACTGTAATATATTTTATGTAAGCCACCTTGCAATCACAAAACAAAAGTGTCCATAGAACATGCAGTAAAGAAATTTGGGGGAAAAAGAGTCTAGAAAAAGCAAATCATAGGTACTTACTCTGCTATAACATAGTAGTCTATTAAGAAGAATTTTATAGTATTGAAATGAAGAAATGATCTCTCCTAACAGCAAAGAGGCACTCAGTAGGAAATCAAATGCTACTAGGGCACCCTGCATCTGATGTGCCTATTGAAATTACTTTTTATTAATTTGTTTAAGCAATTATACAGCTTAGAAAATTATTGCTTGGATTTATCATTTTAATGTAAGTGATAGTACATGGAAAAATATGAAGAAATCAATAGAGTGACCTAGATATGCAAAGGGACAGTGCTTCATGCACTCTTGGGATGTAACACCCTCTATGAACCCACATGTACTTAACAATCAAGATGCTATAGCAATGGAATTTGGAGGTTTAATAGAAAATTAAACATGTGTCTAGTATTAAAAGTTTACTGAAGCTGGGCATGGTAGCACACACCTTTAATCCCAGCACTCGGGAGGCAGAGGCAGGCAGATTTCTGAGTTCAAGGCCAGCCTGGTCTACAAAGTGAGTTCCAGGACAG
>NC_034613.1:36554052-36570907 GCF_900095145.1 Mus pahari | reverse complement strand
AAAAAAAAAAAAAAAAAAAAAAAGTTTACTAAAAGCCTAACAAATAATTTATGTTCAGTAGTGTCAAGATAGGAAATTTTTAAAAGTTCTGTGCTGTGCTTCAATAAACAGTTATTTGTCAAATGTAATCAAATGCAACTGTAAATAAAATAATAGCTACAAAGCAAAACACCCAGAGAGAGACTATACAAGAGACCAAACCAACCAACCAACAAACAAAAAGCTTCTTAACATTCTATCAGTAAAAGATATACAATGATAAATATTTATCAAATAGATAACAATAGGTTTATATATACAAAGTATCTTACCAGCTTCAAGTATTGCCTGACTGTCATCCAACTCTAAACTATATATCTGTTCTCTCAACTTTTTTTGTTTTGTGTGTTTGTTTTTGTTGTTGTTGTTTTGTTTTGTTTTTTGAGACAGGGTTTCTCTGTATAGTCCTGGCTGTCCTGGAACTCACTTTGTAGACCATGCTGGCCTTGAACTCAGAAATCTGCCTGCCTCTGCCTCCCAGGTGCTAGGATTAAAGGTGTGTGCCACCATGCCCGGCTCGTCTCTCAACTTTATATAGAGATATATGAAGATGATCTAAATGAAACCATGAAATAATGGACAAGTCTGAGCTCCAATTGGATATCTCTTGTTGTGAAATGAAGCTTTTAGTAACAGTATTGGGTTACATAAAATTCATGTGTCAAAAAGTGTTCTAGGAGAACTACCAAACAGTGCAGGCTATTGTCAAATCTACAGGTTGTTCTCCCCAAACTGATAACAAAGCCCTATTTTTGAAGCCAACACATATAAGGCAAGTAGATCTGGTGCCCAAATGGACCCTTCTTTGTTTTAAGCTAGCATGTTGGTACATGAATGTAATATGTTCACTACCAAAGGAAAAATGAAAATAATCTATCCACAAACTCTTATCAAAAATGTCATTCTACCTACAAGATACAGCAATAGTGGCAATAAGTGTGTGGAATTAATAAATCAATATCTGATTTGACTTAAGACCTACTCCCTAAACTGTATATCAAAATCTGCAAATCTCCTTAGCTGAGACAGTATAGTTCAAAAATCTAGGGTAAAACCATATAGTTCTTTTATTTAAATTTAAAAAACAAACAAAAAAAACAATAGGAAAAATTACTCCTAATGGTGTTTTTTTATACTTGTAGATTGATGTGCCTTGTTTATCCATCATCAAAGCACCTTCCTTCTCAGCAGAGAAGAACAAATAAAAAAGACTTTAAGTCAGAAAATATGCAGAGAATGAGAAACTTTGGGACACTTAGCCCTAAATGGGACCTTTGCAACAAAACAATTTCCAGAGGGCTCTGAAAATCCTGTGGAAAAAGATGCAATAGGAGACTCTAAGAAAAGAAGGACTTCAGATGTGGGAGCTATCTTATATTGTCACTAAGGAAATCAGTGTAACAGATACTAAAAAATATGGAAATTGATATACCTGAAGATCCAGCCATATCATCCTTGGGCTTATACACAAAGACAATTTCTCAACTATGTTGATTATTGTCATTTGCATATATATTATGGCTCCCAGCTTAGTGTTTTATTATACTGTGGAATTCAATCATACCTTACTCCATATCACTTCAACAAACCTCCTTTCCAATTTGATCATTTTATTTTCTTAATAAACCACTAAATATAGTTACTGTTGAGCCCACATTGGTGAGTGTAAGGCCATATCCCAAAGCACAAGAATGTTGTCCATGGTCATGACATCAAAGAAGAATGATTCTACTTCTCTGACAACTACTCAATTCTAGTAGCTTTTAAGTAATGAATGGAGTCAGGAAATCATCATCAACACCTATGGTAGAATTTTTGATGCCTGGCTATTTTGCAAGTCTTATGTTGTTAGCTCTCTTCTGTGTCTTCCCTACCTTCATACCTTCCCATAAAACTCTTCTACAATTTCTGGAGCTCTTTTCTCACTGTTATTTCGTGCAAATATGTATATGCATATGCATATATTCCTAAATATAAACAATTCAGTACATATATTGTTACATATGTTTTCAAGTTTGACCATTTGTCATTGGGCAAGCAATTGATTTTTTTCTCCCTTGGTGAATCACTATATCTCCCTCTCACAGTTTTCCTCTGTTGCTAATGGTCATTTGTGAAGATTCCAGAATTGTGGGCTTTTTCTCTTCTAGTTTTAGAAATCCATTGGTGTCACCCTTGTTCAGGTCATATTTGGATAATCATATTGGTGAGAATTTTATGGGCAAGGATTCTGTACTGGCTAGTTTTGTGTCAGCTTGACTCAGGCTGGAGTTATCACAGAGAAAGGAGCTTCAGTTGGGGAAATGCCTCCACAAGATCCAGCTGTAAGGCATTTTCTCAATTAGTGATCAAGCAGGGAGGTCCCCTTGTGGGTGGTGCCATCTCTGGGCTGGTAGTCTNGGCTTTATAAGAGAGCAGGCTGAGCAAGCCAGGGGAAGCAAGCCAGTAAAGAACATCCCTCCATGGCCTATGCATCAGCTCCTGCTTGCTGATTTGCTTGAGTTCCAGTCCTGCCTCCTTTGATGATCAATAGCAATGTGGAAAGTGTAAGCTGAATAAACTCTTTCCTCCTCAACTTGCTTCTTGGTCATGATTTTTGTGCAGGAATAGAAACCCTGACTAAGACAAAATTGGTACCAGCATAGCTGGGTATTCCTGTGACAACCTGAACATATTTTAGGAAGGACTGTGGAAGGGCTTTGGAAGTTTGGGATATTCAGTCTTAAGAGCTCTGTCAGATGTTGTGTAGGAGCTTGGAAGATAATGTTGAGAACAGTGCAGAAGGTGGAGGCCTGGCTTGTGAAATTTCAGAGGGAAAATTAAAGACTCTTTTCAGGGCCATTGCTATTTTGGATTGTGAAGATTCTGTGGTTCTGGTTAACTGGGGCTGAAGAATCAGCTGTGATTAACAAGATACCAGAACAACTAAAGCAAAAACTTTGCATTACTTTGCATTACTTTGCATTACTTTGCATTATTGATGTTGGTTACCTGGAGCTAAGAAATTGGCAGTGATCAAGAAGAGACCAACATCATTGAGGTGACATCTTCTGGAAAGTGTTTTCTGAGAGCACAGAGGCTGTATTCCAGAGATAGCTAAGGTTGTACCTTGTCCTGTGTCTGGACTTAGTAATATGTAAGTGTTACCCAGGTGGTACTGGTTTTGAAGGCATGAAGGGGTCATGCAGAGCAACTGAGGCTTAGTACTGTGAGAGGTCATGGAAAGCCATTGGTGAAGGTGCAGCCTCAGTTGCAATTGATGGCTCAGGACTGAAGGGGTCATGCAAAGGAGTTGAGGCTTGGCACCATGAAGAAAACCTATGAGAGGTGATTGATGAAGTCAAGTTACAGTGGAAGACAGCAGCATTTTGAAGGTGCCAGTACCACAAGATGACTACCAAGAACAGCAGCAGCAGTGGAGTACAGGCGGGTAGAGCCTAGAAGACAAGCTGTGTGCTACAAAAGACAGGGATGGAAAAGTGACCCAAGCCCTTGGCGGAGCCCAGAAGATCGTGAGCTGGATCCCAGACAGGACAGTTGGAGATTAATCTTTGATTTTGATTGTGACTGTGTCCTGATATTTTTCCCTCTTCAAGGAAATATTTTAATGGATCCCACAGTTAAGAAACTTCTAATTGTAAAAAGACTTTGGATTTTAAAAGATATTGGATATTTTTAAAGGATTGAACTTTTAATATATAAAGACTGTGGGACTTTAAAAGTTATTAGATCTTGGGAATGAATAAGAACTAAAGGGTTGAAGCTTACTAGTGATGTGTTTGTGTGCCAAGTTGACAAGGGGCCAATTGTTCTGGCTGGTTTTGTGTATCAACTAGACACAGGCTGGAGTTATGAGAAAGGAGCTTCAGTTAGGGAAATGCCTCCATGAGATCCAGCTGTAAGGTATTTTCTCAATTAGTGATCAAGGAGGGAGGTCCCTTGTGGGTGGGACCATCTCTGGTCTGGTAGCTTCTATAAGATAGCAGGCTGAGCAAGCCAGGGGAAGCAAACCAGTAAGGAACATCCCACCATGGCTTCTGCATCAGCTCCTGCTTTCTGACCTGCTTGAGTTCCAGTCCTGCATCCTTTGGTGATCAACAGCAATGTGGAAAGTGTAAGTTGAATAAACCCTTTCCTCCCCAATTTGCTTCTTGGTCATGATGTTTATGCAGGAATAGAAACCCTAACTAAGACAGATTCTGAAATTATGAGGAGACAATCTCATAGCAAACCCCATGATCCTCTGTGTCTTACAATGTTTCTAGCCCTCTTCCACAATACTCTCATACCTATAGGTATGGGGGTGTTTTACAAATATATTCATTAGATCTTGGCTCTACAACTCTGCATTTTGATTTAGTGTAGTTTCCTGTTGTGTTCTATCTGTTCCAAATAGGCTTTTTGTTAATTAGTGTTGAAGAATTTGCTTATCTGTGGAAATACATACAAATGTTTATAAATTGCTTTTAGGAAACTGTCAGCCAATAAATAAGTGACTGTAGAATCCCCTCCAATAACCATGAATTCACTAGGGTGTATTAGTCAGGGTTCACAGAACTTATGCGTACTCTCTATATAGTA
This sequence comes from Mus pahari, assembly GCF_900095145.1. Taxonomy (NCBI): domain Eukaryota; kingdom Metazoa; phylum Chordata; class Mammalia; order Rodentia; family Muridae; genus Mus; species Mus pahari. The sequence goes on along the minus strand of NC_034613.1, from coordinate 36,566,287 downwards.
AAAAAAATGTGTTGATGACTTACAGTCTGCAGTCCAGTTCCCAACAATGGTCAGCAACAGCTGTGAATGGAAGTCCAAGGATCTAGCAGTTGCTCAGTCCAAAATGGCAAGCAGTTGAAGCAGAGAAAAAGAGAGCCTTCCTTCTTCCAATGTCCTTATATAGATCTCTTGTAGAAGGTGCAGTCCAGATTAAAGGTGTATGCCACCACACCTTTAATCCCAGATAACCTTGAACTCAGAGATCTCCCTGTCTTAATCTTCTGGAATTCATAGCTACTATCCCTCAAGATCTCCATACCAAGGTCCAGGTCAGAAACTTNTATCTCCCAGCCTCCAGTTTAGGGTCACTGGTGAGCCTTCCAATTCTGGATTGTAGTTCATTCCAGATATAGTCAAGTTGACAACAAGGAATAGCCACTAAAACTGGGTAGTATGCTAAGTTTTGGGTAATTGGGATTATATCTCTCTTGTTTAACAGGTCTTAAGGCCAAGTAGAGAACTGTTATTGACAAGATAGTCATGCAACTAAAATAATAGGGTTATCATGCCATGCTGGTCATTAGTATGATACATAAGTGCCTTAGCTGAGTATGCCTCTTAGGTGACTAATTCCTTTAGAAGTTTCCATAGCTTCTTCTGGTACCATGAAAACTAGTTCTCAGGGAAGAGACATTCAGGTCAATTCCTGTTTGATGGTTTTGGGTCTTGTTTCTGAAGTGTATGGTATTATCAACAATAGGGACTTATCTTCTACATCTGGGGTTTGACCAAGGATAATACCATTAAGATACATATTTTCAGAATTTCTTGAATAGCCCTGATCAGTAACTGAAAAGCCTGATATTGGGGGTTTTGCTAGGTAGTATTTGGTTCTTACCAGGAGTACCATCAAACAAATTAGAAAATTACACACACATATGCGTGTGTGTGTGTGTGTGTGTGTGTGTGTGTGTGTGTTTATGTGTATGTGGTATTTTTACTATTTGCTATTTAATCTATTTCCTTCCTTCTGTATTTGTGATTTCCTTTCCTAAGGAGTGTCTACATTTCCTACCTTCCTTTTGAGATTTTTTTAGGTCTTAATAGTATTCTTGTAGGGATTACAATTATATCCAATAATATATCCTCTGATTATTTGTTACCTTCCTCTGACTTCTTTTGTAATTTACCTCCTTCCAAGGGCCTTACTTTTCTCATTTGACCTATCAAATCACTTATGCTTTGAGAGAATAGATTTTAAATAAATAAAGTGGCACTAACACTAAGTTTTCTAGTTGTGGTTTAAACAAAAGTCTAAAATGTATAAAACAAAAACTATATTATAATGCTCTATGCATTTAAAATTTTTTTATTCTCCTTAAGTGTTCATTTCGTTTCAAACATCACCTTTAGTGCACTGACTATGTTTTACCTTAAAATCACTAGTCCTAGATAAACGAATGGTTAAATGACAGTTCTGCAAGCAGGTGAACCTGGGTTTGAATTCATAGCTAACCCATAACAGCCTTGTGGTTGCATGCCTGTGTGGGAACATGATTTGGTAACTCCAGCACTGGGAGGGAGAAATGGATACAAACAGATGTTGGGACCCAGTCTAGTTGAAAAATGCAAGCTATAATTCAATGTTAGTGCTTGCCTTCAAACATTATAAAATGGAAAGTGATGACTTTTAGCCTTCACACATGCATGAATAACTGAGCATGATTATATGGACATACATACATACATACATACATATATACATACATACAAACCTCATCACAAAGGGCATAGTCCAATAACTTTTAGGTTTTGACTCGTGATTCTTTGATAAAGATGCAATTTTTAGTTTCTACTTTCTCTTCCACTATGTTCTATGAGCCTTGGTTGTGTTGATGGAAGTGGTTACAGGGGCTTAAAATAAGATGTCAAATCTAGAACTGAATATTCAGCTTATAATATCAGTGCTGTGAGGAGTTATATATCTTTTTGTTGACTTCTACCCACTTCTAAATGAAGTTACTTAGACCAAGCTTGATAATGTTCCATATCTTTCAGTTTAAAGGTATGCATTTAGGATGCAGTTTGACAGCATGACGATTTAAAGAAATAACAATGTCAGATTATGTCTCTTATGGCCTGTGACATCCCAGAACATTTTTTTTCTGCAACATGAAATATCTTTGCATATAGTAACTATATTTTTATATATTTATCATCTAAGGAATCTATGTTGCTTTTATTCCATGACTATTTTAAATAAAGGACCAGTGAACATGAAAACATGAATTAACAACTATCTCTATAATATATATACCATATTATAGAGATACATTTAACGTGAAAGATATATAGGAGCTTAAAATAAGATGTCAAATCTAGATATCCGCACAACTTCAACAGCATTTATTGTCATTTGTTTCTTCAGAGTTTAGAAGTAGGGCTCTGAAAACTTTACAATGCAGAAAACTTATCACAAAAAACAGATGTTCAAATGCCTCGGGCATTAACTTTCTATCATGTGACATAATGTGAATTGCTAAGATGATTTACTGAAAATTGAAATTGGTGTTGATTAATCACATCAGATTATGTATGAGAGATTTTGTCAACATTTTGTACTTCATCTATAAAACTTACAAATATTAATGTGAGTTATCTACATCTTCATTTATTCATATTAATTTAAAACTGTAATCATCTTTTTATCCCAAACACACCTTTAAACTACAAACTCATGTTAATACTTGTGCACGATGGTTTTTCCAGCACCCCCTCTGCATGTAATGAATAAACAAATTAGAAACCTCACATTTAGAGTAGTCAAAATTATGCAGCCGGCATGTGTCAGAGAAAAAACAGGAAACTAGTTCTCCTGTTTTCCAGTTGAAAGCTCTTTTCATTATCCTCTCATTTCCTCTCTTTCACCCATCACAAGCTCCTTAGTGGTGCACTTTCATCCCCTGGGCCCCTTTCTAATCTCTGGAAATGACTAGTGACGGGTTAATTAAACTAATTCCTACTGATGGATATCTTATTATTCATCAATTTACAGTGTTAGTCGTTAGGCCCTTGAGATATAAACTAAAATAGAACCTCCGACTTGACTTCCCCAGAGATATTAAAAATCTAGTGGGAGAAACATAATTACAGTAATGTGATAAACGCTAAACCTAAAAGTGTTGAGTTTCAGATAGAGAACAAAGGAGAAAGATATCTGCATCTGTATTAGAAGATAGGATTAACACAAAGAACGTTCAATGTTTATGCTCATTTTAGATTGTCTATAAAAATTAAGTTTCCAGGGTATTGCATTTATAGTTCAGACACAATATTTCCAAACCCACTAGTCTCTGGGTAAAGACAGCAAAAAAGTATTGTGATCTACAGCACCACATTCTGATTTCTCAAAAAGAATTATTTCATCTTTCCTTCTCTTCATCTTTGAAATGGATAATTGTTCTTTTTCTAAATTCCATCCCTACTCAGACTGATCTGGTTGCCCCTGTTCATGCTGTCCATGCTCTGTGCCTTTCTAAAAAACACACATCAGTAGACTATGGTTCTTACATATAAATTTCTCTTCTCATTCATAGTTTGTCTTAGTGGTAAAAAGGACCAAGTGGCCTTGATGTTCCTGGCTAGTGCTAAAGTTTTACTGATGGAAAATGAACTAAAGGCCTTCTTCCTCTCAGTATAAAACCTATTGTCTTTGTATACTTACTCACCCATATATTAAACACATGTTTTAAACATTTTTTTCTGTGCCCAGACTTCTGCTAAGATCTGTTCCTACATGTAAAAAAAAAAAAAAAAAAAAAGAAAGAAAGAAAGAAAAAGAAACATCCCTTCTGTTACAGCACTCAAAGCATAGAGCTCCTTGGGACTAAACCAACAATCAAAGAAAATACATGGTGGGACTCCTGCCATGAGCTGCATATGTAGCAAAAATGGCCTTGTGGCCATCAATGGGAGGAGGGGCCCTTGGTCCTTCTTTTGGAATTTATGTTTCTATTTCCATACATGAGTTGTATTTATACATCATTTCTAGACACTCTTCTGTTACCTGCATCTCTGTGTATTTGTGTTCATGTTTTCTGTCATTTCCTCTTAAACTAAGAGCCTCTTTAATTACTATTATATATGTATACTTAAGAATCTCTATCTCTATCACTACCTATAACTTATACCTATATCTATCTATCTATCTATCTATCTATCTATCTATCTATCTATCTATCTATCTATCTATCTACATATTTATGGCTGGCCAGCTTTTTGCAGCTAGTTGATTTACTATAGGTTTTGTCTCTGGAGAGTGTGGTGGATAGCCCTGGGGCTAGTTATATTTGATATTAATTCCATTCTCCTATGAGTGGTTGTGAACAAGGAATGGGTTAGCACTCAGGTGATTTCTTGTAAACCTGCTTCCCACCTTAATTTGTAAAATAGAGGAGAGCTGATGATTGTGCAGATAAAAGGGAAGGTGGAGCAGAAGGTGGGGAGAGAAGGAGAAAATGGAAGAGAGAAAGGATGCAGAGGAGGAGGAAGAAGGACAAAAGTGGAGCAGAACCACAGGGCCTGGAGAAACTGCAAGTTTTAAGGGGTTTCATAAGCTGTGGAAGATGGTAGTGTAGTGGTAGATCTGCCCAATCTAGGCTCACAGCATGTAATCATATTAACTGTGCTGTGTTTTCATTTCCAGGGCATATTTGGGAGGAGATTTACCACAACAGGAGAATATAGATTTTCTTCTTTCATCAGTCATTATTTGCCTATTACTCTTAAACTAGAGCCAGATCATTTTGATATTTACTGAATCTATTTTGTTTTCTCAACTGCTGTTTTCACTGAGAAGTGTATAAATTTTAGAGATTTCCTGGGTTTAGCTTTTTGCCATATACAGAAAAGACTATCTCACAGTAGACTTCTTGGTTCTCTGACTCATATAATTTATTCTGTTCTCTTATTCTAAGATGGTTACCAGGGCTGAGCTCTATACATTAACGTGTAGATTTATTATCTGGTCCTGGGCATTCTCTAGTTAGTTCTCTGCATTTTGCCTATTTGTACATTTCAGTAATGGTTTCTAGCATAAAAAGCTTTTCTGAAGAGGACTAAGACCTCCAATTTTCTGTGAGCATAAGGATAAGAATTAACAATGCTGTTATAAATTACTGTAGCTTAAGAAGGGGCGGGGGTATAGGGAACTTATATAGGGTATAGGGATAGCATTTGAAATGTAAATAAAGAAAATAATAATAAAAAAAGAAAAAAAATTAAAAAAAGAGAGAGAAAAAAAAAAAAGAAAGTGGTAGTAGTAGGGTCTCCTCTAGGGTTCATGACCTTTCTGGGTATAGGTGGCTGAATACTTTCATAGTAAGAGACACAAATTACCTCTTAGCAAGTTCAGTTAGACTGTTTGTTGCATGGAGATATAAGAAGCACTGTTGCTTCTCACATGATACCTTCTTCTTTTGGACATTTGTGTTTTGTAGACTTTATATCTTAGTAGGACTATTGATATCTTCCTACCTTGTCAACTGTCATAGCGCTTTCAGATAAAATGAGAACTATTCTTCAAGGAGGAATCTTCAGTGATTACTTCATATTGCTTTCTCCAAATTCTTTGCCTACCATGCATGTTTGTCTTTCACATTAGGGACTTAAATTAAAGTTCTAATGGGAATCAAAGAGAAATTTAAAAACCCACATTATTTGGGAGTCCTTTCAAGCACACTGAACCACAACTCAAGGAGACAATCCCCATACCTAGCATTTGAGGTTTTGTTAGATACTTTGTGGATGATGCAGGGGATAGTGTTTCTCCTGTGACATTACTTTATTCAAATTATTATACACACATGCACCATATATATATATATATATATATATATATATATATATATATATATATACTGAATTTTTAAACTAATCATAAAATAATGCTTTTCCAAGTGCCTACCAAACAGACTTCATGTTATTTTTCTCTTCTCTATTCCTTTTCCTCAATTTTGCCCTCACACTTTTCCTTCCAGATAAAAATTTCTCTTTACTATTTCCCCTGCATAATGCCTATGTCATAATATTCCCTTCTCCACAGTTCTATATATATCTTCCTCAATCCTGGCCCCTTTTATTCAGCTATTCTATATATATCTTCCTCAATCATGGTCCTTTTTATTCAGCTAGATTTTATGAAAATTTCTGATCATATAATCTTATCTAAGGGCCTGGAGCTAGATTCCACAAATAAGAAAAACATCCATGGCTTTTCTTTCCTGGTTATCACACTCTCTAATACTTTCTAGTTTTAAACATTTATCTGCAAGTCTCATTTTATTTTTCTCATATCTGAATAAAATTACACTGTGTGCACGTACTATATTTTCATTATTCATTTGTCATTAGAAGGACATTTAGGTTGTGTATAATTCTTAGATCCTGCAAATAGACTGGTGATGAACATGGCTAAGAGCTAGCAGGTGATCTCCCTGAAATGAGTCTGCCTTAGAATATAATAGACAACAAATTGGCTCCAATAGGCAAGGCCCATCATAAGTCCATTTTTGGAAAGATTCATACTATTAATATGCTTTCCATCTTATTACTTACCATATATAGCAATCACTATGTATTAGCCTACTGTGATGAGGAGATTTCTGCAGAGATGTACTGTCTTGTAGTAATGCTATATAGACAAATAGATGACTTCTTAATTCTTAATGATGATCCTATAAGAATTCCTAAATTTTCAGTAATTATTAAACTTTTTTGTTAGCACTGCTATAAAATCTTTTCTGATAGTGAAAACTGCGAGGACTCTGGTAGCCTTTAGTGTCAAGGAAATTGCTTCTGATAGTAAGCAGTCACTTTACTATTCAGAACACATTTGAAGAGGTTGTAAAAACATTAACCAAAAGTCAAAATAGTGGACTAATGATTATAGGTTCTAGAACAGAAGATCAAATATTGACTGTGTTTTTCTATAAAAAACTTCAGTTATAACTTAGTTACAGATTTTTTTTTCTCCATGAAACTGTGGATCTGTGACAGGTGATGAATGTTTAGCCAGATAATTACTCCTAATGGATATGCATGTAACTATTCTCTGTTGTAAACTTCTTATTTGATTTATGTTTTGAATTTACATGTAAATTTTCCTTGAACTTTTTTTACCATGTGATCATGTATTGCTGAAGACAATGAGAGAGATGATCTTTCCCCTGTTACATGCTTTCTTGTGGAGCTATCATAGGAAACTACAACTTAGAAATAAGTTCACTGCTCAAAGTGTCCCTTTACTTCCCTGTGATTTCTACTAGCTTACTAAAAGTTAGAGCCAGACAATTCCTGAAGAGAGAGATCAAAGGCTGCATTACTCAATTCCTGCTGTTTTAGGATGTGGTGCTAAATGCCAGCGACTGCAATTTCCAGCCTCAAAAGAACACAGAAGGCAGGTCAGTTACAGTAGCAAAGTAACTTAGATGAGTAAACTTTTTATTATAATATGGCAACCCTAAATATCTCATAAGACAAAGTCTCACCCCTGCTGAAACACTTTCCCCTCCACCACCTCATGAGGAAACAGGAAAAAGAAATAAGACTTGGACTGGCTGGCTCCCTGTGAAGCAGGACTTTGGACTTTATTATTATTATTATTATTATTATTATTATTATTATTATTATTATTATTATTATTACAGCCCAGTCGTTATCACTCTCCCATACCCAGTAAACCCTCCTACAAGTTCTCATAACATTCATTCTCCCCCATCTCCAAGAGGATGTCCCTACCCCACCAGAACTGCCCACTGCCAGGGGCCTTAATTCTTTGGTGGGTTAGGTGGATCTTCTCTCCCTGAGGGCAGACCAGGCAGTTCTCTATTGTATTTGAGTCTGAAGCCTCATATCAGCTAGTGTATGGTGCCTGGTTGGTGGCTCAGTGTCTGAGCGATCTCAAGGGTCCAGTTTAGTTGAGACTGCTGGTCTTTCTATGGGGTAACCCTCCTCCTAATCTTCTTCTAGCCTTTTCCTAATTCAACCACAGGAGTCCCTGACTTCACTCCAATGGTTGGGTGTAAGTATCTGCTTCTGTCTCAGTCAGCTGCTTGTTGGGCCTCTCAGAGCCTCAGTAATAGTGCCAGGCCTTGGAGCCTACCCTTGAGCTGGATCCCAATTTGGGACTCTAACTGGACCTCCTTTCCTTAAGTCTCTTCTTCATTTTTGTCCCTGCAGACCTTTAGGCAGGAACAATTCTGGATCAAAGCTTTTGAGAGTGGGACGGCAACCCTATCACTCCACTTGATGCCTTATCTTTCCACTGGAGGTGGACTCTACAAGGTTCTTTTTCCCACTGTAGGGCATTTCATCTAAGGACCGTCACTTTGAGTCTGGAGAATCTGTCACCTTCCACATACTATAAACTGGGCCAGATGAGTCAGTCTCTAGATGTTCAATTCTTCAGTGTTTTCTCCACACTTTGTTTCTGTAACTCCTTCCATGGGTGTTTTGTCCCCTACTTCTAACATGGAGCGGAATACCCACACTATGGTCTTCCTTCTTGTTGAACTTCAGGTGGTTTATGAATTGTAGCTTGGGTATATTGAGCTTCTGGGCTTCTGGGCTAATATCCACTTGATTGCATATCATGTGTGTTCTTTTAGTGCATATCATGTGTGTCCTTTTATGATTGGGTTACCTCACTTAGGATGACATCCTCCAGATACATCCATTTGCCTAAGAATTTCATAAATTCATTGTTTTTAATAGCTGAGTAGCACTCCATGGTGTAAATGTACCATACTTTCTGTATCTATTCCTTTGTAGAGGGACATCTGGGCTCTTTCCAGCTTCTGGCTATTATAAATAAGGCTGCTATGAACATAGTGGGGATCCATCCCATATAAAATCACCAAACACAGAAACTTTCGGGGATGCCAACAAGTGCTTGCTGACAGGAGCCTGATATAGCTGTTTCCTGAGAGGCTCTGCCAGTGCCTGGCAAATAGACAAGTGGATGCTCACAGCCATCCATTGGACTGAGCATAGGTTCCCCAAAGAAGGAGCTAGAGAAAGGACCTAAGGAGCTGAAGGGTTTGCATCCCCATAGGAGGAAGAGCAATATGAATTAACCAGTTCTCCAGCACTCCCAGGGATGAAACCACCAACCAAAGAGCACATATGGGGAACTCATGGCTCCAGCTGCATATGCAGCAGAGGATGACTTAGTCAGACACAAATGGGGGGGGGAGAGGCCCCTTGTCCTATGAAGGCTCTATTCACCAGTGTGGGGAAATGCTAGGGCCAGGAAGCAGGAGTGGGTGGGTCGGTGAGCAGGGGGATGGGAGAGGGGGAGGGTGTTTTAGGAGGGGAAACCAGGAAAAGGGATAATATTTGAAATATAAATCAAGAAATATCCAATAAAAAACTGGGCCAAATTCTATAATTGTCCAAGTTGGGTGAGAAATTAACACTATACTTTGCTAATAGTGTTAAAATGACTCTCTATGATTTATCATTGTAGCCTTAGATTCATTTCTCAGGATTTATCAGAGAAGCTTTTGTTTGAAGTGTATGATGGATACTATAAAGAACCATAATTGAACAAGGTACAGAGAATAACATTCTTGAGTGCTCAGCCCTAAATGGTACATTTATATCCACCCTATGCTTCTAAACTCATGCAGCATTGTGGAAAGATTGAAAGAGTCAGATGTAACAAACATGTACAATGAAGCAGTAGTTTCTGGACAAGACCAAGTTGTAGTCCATGAAAACTCACAACAGTATGAGTATTTGTACAAGACTTGGATAAGATCAAATCTGCCAAAATTCTTCAACAAAGTTCTTGCCTTAAATTGAGGCATTATTGTTATTTCCTGACAGGGAAATTAGTCAGCTTTCTTTAGGAATATAATCCTGTAGATTATTACATGTTCTCAACTGTATGGTCTTATTTATACTAGAGCACATAGAGCCAACTTAGTAAAAGACAAAACACATGAAGTTTGGAGGGTAACTGTTGGAGGGTAAGATATTAATTGGAGGGAAGATGCTGAGAAGTATATTATATCAACAAATATTACATACATGTGTGAAACTCTCAAAAATAAAATATTAAGTTAAAAAGAAATATAAAATATATATTCATAGCATATTAATATTATATTATCAGATAATGGAACTTTATCCTTAATATATTAGCAGAATTACATTAAATTTTGATATATGCTCAATATATCATAATCATGATAGAATAAAATTAATGCGGAAACATTTATTATGAACACCAAAGCAATGAAATCTATAGACTAACATACTCAATATACTTAATAAATACCTACAACTCTGTGTTTTATAGACCTCATTATTTTCTGTTTTAGAATTGATGAAAAAGACCAGAAGAATTAAATGATGCATGAACATTTAGATGCTTCATTATCAATTATTCTTATAATTAACTGTTCTTATAAATTCACTTGTTTATTCACTTTCTCTCTTTCTCTTTCCCTCTGTCTCTGTCTCTGTCTCTCTCTCTCTCTCCCTCTCTCTCTCTCTCTGTGTGTGTGTGTGTGTGTGTGTTCCTGTTTGTGTGTGCTACAGCACAAATATCAAAAGTAAAGGAAACTAGCAGGAGTCAGTTTTCTACTTCTATCACGTGGGTCCTGGGAATCAAACTCAGGTTTATTCAGATTTAGCAGCAATCCCCTTTACCTGTTGAGCTGTTTCATAGGCCCTTGAAAATATGATTTTACATAATAATTGTATTACTGACATTCAAACTTATGCTACTTGGATTTAAATACAGTAAGTGTTGTTTAAATGTCTTTTTCAATTAATTAAAAGTGTGTTTCAGACCTTTAGATTCTCTAATTATATTCTCACTGTTCTTGCTGCTACTGCATTTTTTATTTTCTTCTCTTCCTCCTCCTTCTCCTTTTTTTCCCTTCCCTTCCTTTACCTCTTGCTACTTCTCCATCTCCTTTCTCTTTTCTGTATTCTATTCATACTTATTATTCTTCATACTATTTGAGCAACATGTTTTATAATAGATTCACCTTGAAAACATTACCCTAGGGCATATCCATTTAAAAATACATTTCAAATGATCCAGAACTATGTTGCAAGAAATATTAAAAAAATTAACCTGCCACCTCTCAGTGGGGCATGTCTGCTGCTTGCTCTTGCTGCTCCTCTCTGCTTCCTATGCCAAATGATCTCACTAACTCGCTCAGTCTCTTGGCCTGCCAACTCTCTGGCCCCTCAAGGCCACAGAGCTCCCTTGGGGCCATTTCTACGTCGAGGGATGTTCCTCTCACTTCCAAGCAGTGCCCCATACACTCCACAATCAGCCATCTCAATACCTAGTTACCTGACTCTTAAAGATTAATTATCCAATCAGATTTATATTACAATAAGATCACAATTTACAAGACGCCAATACAATAATTTCAGAGCCAATTGATAAAGTTTTAACCCAATTATTCTAACTGTGTGAAAATCTTAGTTACTTGTGGCTGTTTAAAACCACATGGGATAAGGAACATCTACCTGTTCATCTGCCTCCATGTAGGCTTCTCCCCTTCTCCCCTCCTGCTACCTCTCTATCTCTCTCCCCAGCTCCTCCATCTGCCTCCCTTTTCCTGTCCAATCACAGGCCTCCCCCTGCCCTAATGTGATTGAACAGGAGAATCCTGCAACAGAACTCTATGGACATAGAAATGGAACAAAATGTAATAGGTCAAATACTCTGTTTTAATATGAAAAGAAACCACTAACATATCTTAATATTTGTATAGAACCATGCAATCCTGATGCAGTTATTTCTTGGCCAATATAACACTCCTCTCCTTATAAAATTTTAGTGTGTCATTTGTTAACGTCTCTTGCTTATAAAGTATCTTCTTCCTGATGCTAATTATATTTTTGGATTAACTTTGCAGTTTAGTTTAATTGCTTCTGCTTTAATTTGAAGTGGTGCAGTTTGGAATCTGCTAACAATTTAAGACTCTTTTTGAAAGCTCAAAAGAATGCATAAAGAAGTGCCTGTCTAAAAGTATGGTTTTTGATGACTTGATACTTTATTTAAACTTGGCTTCATATACATAGGTAAAATAGGCAATTTAGACTTTGAAAATGTGAACATATAATTAGTTAAGAAAGTAAAAGTTTTCCCATCATCTTCATCATCTCCTCTCTCTCTCTCCTCTCTCTCTCTCTCTCTCTCTCTCTCTCTCTCTCTCTCTCTCTCTCT
>NC_034613.1:36552469-36553812 GCF_900095145.1 Mus pahari | reverse complement strand
TCTCTCTCTCTCTCTCTCTCTCTCTCTCTCTCTCTCTCTCCCTGCCTCAAACATTATAACATAGTTATTCAAAGAATTTATTACATTTGGAATAAACAGAAAGTCCTGAAAATTATGTATATTTAATACTCATGGTGATACAAGATTTCAAAAACACACACATTTTGTGATTTCCGCTAAATTTTGAAGTAATTTTTAGCAGGTCAGATTTATTCCATACAGGATTACTTTAACATGTGGAATGAACGATAAAAAGGTAATATATATTAAACAAAGAAGCATATACAACTCATAAAAAACTGCTGTTCTCTTACGAAGACTTATCTTTGGACATTAATAATTTGTCCTAGCCTGCCTGGACAAGGCCTCTTAAGGCAATGCCATGCTAAATTTTTACCAGGCATATTTCAGACCTTACATAAAAATAATTGGCCATATAATCTTATTCTTACAAAATAATATGGCTTACATAATAAATTGGTATTTTCAAAGATTGTGCACATCAAATTGTAAAAAATTTGTTCTTAAGTGTCCTCAGCTTCTACCTACTTCCACCTAATGGTGTTAATTCTTAAGGACTTAATCAATTACTGCAAAAGGATGCTCTTATTTCTAATTAATAAATTAATAAGCAATGCAACTAATACTTTTTCAGGCCTTCTGCTCTATAACAAAAACAATTACAAGTATAAGTTAACCATTGCTTATATTAAAAATTCTTTATATGTTTGGTGTTCTAAATTAATTTCAAACAGATATTGAAACTGGCTATAACAGTCAAGTAATTCAAATGTACCCATATCACTGTGACTTTTTATAAGTTTCAAGACAAGGTACTGTAAAACTTTAAAAACTTTATCTTTTTAACAAAGAAAGGGAGGAATTATCCCTGTGCACATTATNTAAATCTCATTTTTATTTTTAAAATTTTAAAATTTGGATGTCAAACTTACTAAATGCCTTATAGCATCCTAAAACTAGGCATACTCATGTCGAGGCAAAATACAAAGGATCTACTTATTGACATATGGCTTAATCCTAAACAGCTACACTTATGGAGTAGAGGAAAAGCTTGTGTTTTCTCCACAGAATTCTGCAAAGTATGACAACTTCCAGAAAGGTTTGTATGACCTGTGAGTTAGCTGAGTAACAGTGAGTGCAATAAAACTGATTTGGGATTATGTTTTTAACACTCCCTTGCTTGCCTACATTGGTTCCAAATTGGACAAGCTAAGCTGCCTTGCTTCAAGTCTTTAACTTTTAAAATAAGAACATAACTTCTGTTAGTGTCCATGTGTCTCTGTTTAGTTTCTGTTTCCAGGATCTGTCCATTGGTGAGAGTG
>NC_034613.1:36538026-36552458 GCF_900095145.1 Mus pahari | reverse complement strand
CAAAACAACAAGGTGGTATGAAGTAGTGCAATGTACTTGAAAACCATCAAAGCAAAAACAAATAGGTTTTTAATGAACTTGTTTGTCATAACCATGTGGATAAGATCCAATGTGGAAATGCTGGGTTCCCAGGAGCCAATGGAGATGACCTTAGCTGAAATACCCAACAAAGGGGAGATAGAACCTGTGGAGACCACCTCCAGTAGACAGGCATGGCCCCCAGTTGAGGATGGGGCCACCCATTTATCTCAAAATTTTAAACCCAGAAAAGTTCCTATCTGAAGGAAAGACAGGGAAAAAAATGGAACAGAGACTAAAGGATAGGCCATCCAAAGACTGCCTCACCTAGGGATCCATCCCATCTGCAGACACCAACCCCCCCCCGCCCCAAACTATTGCTGAAGTGCTTGGTGACAGGATCCTGATATGACTCTTTCCTGAGAGGTTCTACCAACACCTGACCAATACAGATATAGATACTTTCAGCCAACCATTGAACTGAGCCTGGGGACCCCAATGGAAGAACTAGGGGAAGGACTGAAGGAACTGAATGGGATTGCAATCCCATAGGAAGAACAATATTAATTAACTGGACCACCCAAAGCTCCCAGGGACTAAACCACCAAGCAAAAAGTATGCATGGAAGAAGCCAGAACTCCAGACACATATGTTGCAGAGGATGGCCTTATCTGACATCAATGGGAGCAGAGGGAGGCTTGATATGGACCAGAGTAGGGGGATGCTAAGGGGTGAGTNGGGAGTGGGTGAATGAGTGAAGGATCACCCTCATAGAGACAAAGGGGAGGGGGGAGAGGGAGAATGGGATGGGGGTTTGTGGAGAGGTAACCAGAAGGGTGATATAATTTGTATTGTAAATGAATAAATGATTAATAAAAAAAGAAAAAAATAGAAAAAAAATAAAAAAATAAAATAAGAACATTAGAAACTATAAAATCTATCTTATAAAGATCAGTCATAGGAGGAGTTATAATGATTCTCCTCTTTCCTCCATTGTGACCAGTTACTCTAAATTCAATTTTAGACTGGTCTAGTAATAATTCCAATATTAATTAAAAATAGCTAAAAATCTTTATTAANTAAGCAGAGTTAAATCTAGCTCAGCCTTCTCTTGTAAGGAGCTCTCAGCAGTTCTGTAATTCTCAAACCGCCCCTCCCCACACACACCTGGAAGCTATTGTCTGAACCTGAGAGTTGCTAATTTGCAACTGGCCCTTCCCAAAAAAGTTTGTTATTCTGTTACTGTTCAACTGTTTGGCTTTTGTTTCTGAGCAGGTCAACTACCCCCAAAGGTGTGCAGCCAGTGCTATTCAGACTCATCTTCCTACATGGAGCAGTGGCAAAAACCCTTTGGCATCTAAACATATATATTGTGATTTGGTGTGATTTTTTTTATAAATAAATTGGAGGCCAAGGTTAACGCCCTTAATAAGTGGTGCTGGCTTTAGGGCAAGATGTTTAAAATATCATGGTTAGGCTAGCTACTAAATGTCATGCTTCCTTCCAATATGTTTGTGTCTCACCATTACCTTATAATACAACCATTGATTGGAAAAAGACTAAAGCTCATTTGCAGGGAGTTTGGAGAGATACTGATATCTCTCATGACTTAGTTCAGTTAAAGGCATAAAATTTCAGTTATTAGCAAAAGTCATTTGGACACTTAAAATATTGATAAATTGGCTACATTCTGAAACTTCGGCTAAAACTAAAATTAATAGGGAGAAAATGCCACCGCCACTCTAGTAGTGACTCACATCAGGCCTAAAAACCTAGAGGAGTCCTGAGGAAAAAGAATCTCAGAAGACACTCAGCCTCCTAGAATCCTGGCATTTCCAATCATATGTTACATGAATCCTATCCGCATGTTAATAATGCCTCTAACAGCCAAGCCCAGGACATAGCTTATAGTAAAATACCTGTGGAAGTTACATTCGTATTCTAGTATTTACCAAGGCCTAGGAAATAGGGAAATTGTGGTATTGCTTTAGCAGGAACACCCAAAATCAGGGTTTCCCCCCCCCCTGCTGGGCCCAAAGGAATCAGCATAATTGAGGATTTACTGGAGAACCCCTGGTGGTGGGATGTAAATTCTGCCTACCCTTGCACCAGGCTTCCTCCTCAAGCTGCCTGGTCCCACCCCTAGACTAATAAATCAGTTCGGGAAAATCTGCATCAGGTGTGGCCACTAGCCACCACAGTTTCTGGGCAGGACAATAGAGCATAAATATATTTTGTGCCAGTCCAGCTAATTTTATTAAATATTAAGGGCAGAAATGTTGGGGTCTCCTAGCTCTCTGTAGCTACTGGACCACCTGCAGTTATCCACCAAGCCTACCTTACTGTTTACACTAATCACTGTCCTTCAAAACNCAGCCCCCTGCAGGCACTAAGATCCACCAGCAGTAACCTTCAGATCCACCAGAGCTGCTCTGCTGTTGCTGCATCTCCACCGCCTGCTGAGAAGACCATTAGTCCCAGAAGACATCCTTTGGACCCGCACACAGACATTCACCTGTGCCTTCTAAGACTGGGGGTTGGGGACTGGGTTTTTTTTCCCACACTATATAAAATGAGTTCCTACATTAAACTTCGAGCCTTGATCAGTAAAAATATTGTCTTGGCTCCATTTTTCTCTCGCACATTCCATTTCAGGCCACCCTGACTCTCAGGATGAACCCAGACCGGATTAAAGTGAGTTTTGTTGCAGGTAGAAACTCACACTCCACCAGTGCCTGACAAATACAGAAGTGCATGCTCACAGTCATCCATTGGATGGAGCACAAGGTCACCAATGAAGGAGATAGAGAAAGTGACCATGGAGCTGAAGGGGTTTGCAGCCCCATAGTAGGAACAACAATATGAAATAACCAGTACCCCCAGAGCTCTCTGGGACTAAACCACCAATCAAAACAACAACAACAACGACGACAACAACCAAACAAAACAAAACAAAACAAAACACATGGAGGCACTCATGGCTCTAATTGCATATGTAGCAGATGTTTGCCTAGTTGGTCATCAATGGGAGAAAAGGCCTTTGGTCCTATGAAGTTTCTATGTCCCAGTATATTGGAATGCCAGGGCCAGGTAGCAGGAGTGGGTGGGTTGGGGAACAGGGGGTGAGGGAGAAGATAGGGGATTTTTGGAGGAGAAACTAGGAAAGGGGATAACATTTGAGATGTAAATAATGAAGATATCTAATAAAAAAAAAAAGATTAAGGCCTGCTCTAGAATGTGGTGTACCTATCACCATGTCATTTCATTAAATATAACTGAATTTTACTCTCCTAACATTTATTAAATAACAATAGCCTCACAACTGACAGAAATGATTCTTGTCTTCTCATCCATACTGGATTTTTTTTCTGACTTGAAATTGTGTAGTTCACATGCTGTCATAATCATTTTGAGTTCAAATGTGTTTATGCCTTTTAGTGTCTCAAAACCCTGCTTCTATAATGTTTTGGACTAACTTTGTATCTAACAATTTATATGTACCTTCTCTTTCAAAGGAACCTGTGCTTTGCTAGAAGGATATGGTAAAGATGTCCCATTTAGGACTGAGCACTTAACAATCCTGTAGTGTCTGTTCATAACCTACAATACGGATATTTGCACCCTCATATTTAATGTAGATTTATTCATTATAACAAAGAATTTGAATAAATCATGTTGCTCATTAGCAGATGAATGGGTGATAAAAATTATACATATATTTGTATATATACTTTTATGTAGAATAAGATTTGTCATGGACTTATATATCTAATTCATTAGCCATTCATATACATAAGATAAAAGGAAAGGCATAATTTAAAAAAATGAATTTGTAGTAATGTTTCTAATAAAAGAAATTGGAAAATTCAAATCATCAGGACATCCATGACATGGTCTCATAAAATCAGAAGATAAAGAGAAATTTATATATACACAGTCAACATCTTAACAATATTTTAGTTTATATGTGGGGTATAGTCTATATTATTGCAACTTAGAAGTTATTTATTTGCATTTATTCCTATAATTTGTTGATAAGAGATGAATAAATTTTTAATTACACATGTAACATGCTATTTAATATAAATATAATTATGTATTTGGTTTATTTTCCTATTTTTGAGTACTTTGCTTAGTTCTGGAATTTTAATACATCTAAAGTATAAATTTTGCTAAAGACATAACTAACTCATCTCTACCTCCTGATTACTACAAATTTTGACCTTTTTCTTGCTCCAAAGCAATTGTATTCTAATTACCAATTACAATATGTACATACTTTTTATTTGCCCCTTTTTTCCTACTACATCAAGGTCTGATGAACAAAATTCTATTTTTATTTATTTGTGGATATTGCATTTTACTCAATAGAATAAAATATTCCTCATTTGCTATCCATAGGTCTATTTCTCCTATACCTCTCATGGATATGTAAATATTCTTTTATAATTTTTTTGGGAAATTATCCACTCAAAACTAAACAAGGGACAGATTGTCATGTTACTTTAAATTTATACATGTTTTTACCTTCTTTTCAAAAGGCATTTATTTTAAAAATATTGAATATTTTGAGAATTTATAATGGTTATACTTTTGAGGTTATTCTGATTTGGCTTTGTTTTAGGGTGAGGTAGTATATTATGGTGGAAATACAGGTGAAGAAAGAACCATTCACAGCATAATTGCTAGGAAACAGAGAAAGAATAAAGACAATGGGCTTGTAGGTAGTACTGGAGTTCCCAAATATGACTTCAATTATATATATATATATATATATATATATATATATATATATATAAAATATATATATATATATATATTCCAAATAGGGATACATCTTAGAAGTTCCATACCTTCTAAGTGTATCATTAGCTGGGTAAACAAGCTGATAATTAATGAGCTCTCTGAGGTATTTAAGTTTGGCTAACATATACAGGCACACACAAACACAGACACACATAGACAAACAGAAACACATGCAAACACACACACACACAGACACAGACACATACACACCATTATATTTTCCAAGGACAACAAATATATGTCACAGAGTTGTGAAGACAATTGAATTTTATTCAATAATGGAGTATTCTTTCCAATGTCTTACTATGTTTCATTGATATTGATATTGCTAATGGATGGATCTCCAATTCCAAGGAAAGACATTTTATTGCCAACATGAGAAAAGATTATACTTTAATGTTTGTCATTGAATACAAGTAACTCTTTTCTTCTCAGAAAATATTAATATTATAAAGAACAAAGTAAATTTTCCCTATGTTTTGTTTGGAGATATCTGATCAAAGGTAAATTACACTCTTTTTCATTAAATAAAAAAAGAATGAGCTTAGTTATATTATGAAACTTGAAAATATTTTTAAAGGAAAATTGTAGAAGATAAAAACTTAGACAAAATTTGAACTGATTAAAAATTCCTAAATGTGTGGAACAACAATATGAACTAACCAGTACCCCAAGAGCTCATGTCTCTAGCTGCATATGTAGCAAAAGATGGCCAATTAAGCCATCATTGGGAATAGAGGCCCCTTGGTCTTGGAAACTTTATATGACCCAGCACAGGGGAAGGCCAGGGCCAAGAAGTGGGAGTAGATGGGTAGGGGAGCAGGGTGGGGGAGGGTATTGGAAACTTTCGGGATAGCATTTGAAATGTAAATAAAGAAAATATCTGATAAAATAATTAAAAATAAAAGTCCTAAATGTAAAAAGAGTCTATTGATCACACTAGTAGTGAAGTGAAGATTGATACAGATACTTAATGCCTTTCTCTTTAAAATAATTTTTGTAAGCTTTATTCACAAATGATGCACCCACATCACTCACTTACTCCCTTTTCCACTTCTAAATTCATGATTTCATGTTTATTATATTTACACACATATATAAACAGTTTTAGTTTGTCTTTATCTCTTCTTCTGAAATACAGTAGATTAACCAAGTTTATAATACTACATTTCTTCACTACATAAGGAAAAGTAGAAGTTAAATTTATATGTTCATTCTCATCAATATGATTCTGAGCTGAGGTTCCAGGAATTTTGATAAAAATCAACCATTACCAAGGTAATAATTATAGTGACACCAGTGTATATATTAATTAAAGCTTACTTGTTGGTTATTTTGTATTAGTCACCATGTAATATTGTGCTTACATTCATCATTTCTCTGAATTATTTCTCTTATTTCTCTAGCTCTCAAATCTACCCATGATGCTGCTTTTATTTTTAATCTCATTTCTGAGTTATACAGATAATAAAATTATACTTGCGGTGTTAATTGCCACATTAGTGATCACTGAGATAGAACACATTAGTTGATGTTATTCAAAATAAGTTTAAAATTACAATTTGTAAGACATATCTGTATTCTAAAGATCAATTCTGAACTATCAAACATAGGTACAGTGGAGAATTCTTTATCCAATACCCTCATTTCTCTCCTAAGAGTTGTAAATTAATTGACTGTTAGTGCCTGTGATATTAACTGAAGTTAAATAAGTATAAATATTGAATAATGACTAGAGAATCCTTAAAACAAAATGCCCTTAAGGGACAAGACTCTGATCTTTTAATGCAGCAGGTCACCACTACACATTTGTTTTGGTTTTTGTATTCTTCTTAGTAACCCAGTTGAGAGCAGCATTTTATTCAGTACAATAAAACAGTTGATAGTAATTCAAAATTATATATTCTCTAAGATCTGTGGATATTTATCAGAGTTGTACCCTTAAATCTATGGATAATTTCTTCCACGAGAAATTATTTGATACGTAATCATTGAACTAAATTATGTGGCACAGGACTGAATACCTTGTCTGACCCCAGTGGGGAAGGATTCACTTAGTCCTGTAGAGACATGATGCCCCATAGGAAGAGGATGCCCAGAAAGTGTGTGTGTTATCCTCTCAGGGGCAAAAAAGAGGTGGGATGGGGTGAAAAACTCTGGGCTTGGGGGACTAGGGCTGGTGCAGCATTTGACATTTAAATATATAATAATAAAAAACATGATCCTGAGAGAAATAATTAATGACATATCTCAATCTATGTGAACTTGGGTGTAGATTTGTAGATGATTCATGTCCTTTTATGTTTATCAGCAACAGGTTTTCACTACCTTTGCAGTATCCATCCATCTTAATGCTACTTCTTATTTATTTATTTATTTATTTATACTCCATATATTAATCTCCCCTGTCCACCTTCTGATACCACCTCCCCACCCCCTGTTACCCCGTGGATGTCCCCACCCCCAACCTCACCTGACCTCTAAACTCCCTGTGGCCTCCAGTCTCTTGAGGGGTAGGTGCATCATCACTGAATGAACACATACCCAGCATTCTTCTACTGAGTATGTGTTTGGGGTCTCATATCAAATGATATATGATGCCTATTTAGTGGTCCAGTGTTTGAGAGATCTCAGTGTTCCAGAAAAATTGAGACTTCTGGTCCTCCTACAGGGTCACCCTCCTCCTCAGTTTCTTTCAGCTTTCCCTAATTCAACCACAGGGGTCAGCATCTTCTGTCCATTGTTTGGGTTCTTGATGTGGTGATTTAAAGAAATATTTTCAGTATATACTCATTCATGCTGTTTTTCAAAGAAAAAACTGTTTTATTAAGTCTGTGTTATATCGCTTCTCGGCCTTTTGGCTAAGATCAAGTGAAGTCTGTGTTATTCATTTAGTTTCAATGTCAATTACTTTACCTTAATTGATGGTTCCTTGCCATATATTAGATTTGGATGTAGCCTCTATTTCTTATAGAGTATAGAAATGTATCATTAGCATATTTATTTTGATCCAATTGATTTTTAACTTTTAATAACACATTAATCATTTCATATAGTGTATTTGGGTCATATACACCCATATCCAAAACTCCTCCTATATTTATCTTCAGCATCCTTACCTGACTCTGAGTTTTCATTTTTATTTTTAAACCTATCAAGTTCATTTGTCTTTCCCCAATTCTCTTCAGTGTAGGGTCTTCTCTGAAATATGGTAAATCTACAAGGGGTCATACCACTAAAGGAAACTGACTCTCCCTCTCCAGAAAGCTCCCAAATGCTCAAAATTACTCATCTACTGGTTGGACAATGACCCATTGCAACTTTTCAATGAAGGAAGTGTGTTTGCCCAGGTTTGAACAGGATCTTTGTACACTATTGCAATTTCTGTAGGTTCCTATGCACAGCTTCCCTATAGTGTCTAGAAGACACCTTCTTTGTAGTCATTCCTTACCTCTGAAGTTTACATTCTTCTCATCATTTCTTCTGCAATAATAACTGAGACTTGGGAGGAGATGTAGTACATATATTCGATTTAAGGTTTGATATTTTACATAATTTATTTCTGTGATTCTGTGCTGATGTACCTGTTAATCACCATCTAGTATAATTAGAAGCATCACCAATAAGGGTTGAAAGATACACTGATCTTTCTGAATGATGACTAGTCACTAGGAATCAACTTAATACTAAATGTATTTAGATGAATAATTAGAAGTTTCTCCCTGAAGGTCTATGACTTGCTTAGCTATGGGTTCTTGGCTGGATACTGGTGCTAGGTAAGGGTTAGTTACAGGACTTAGATCCAATGATAATGAAATTGCTTACTACCATTATTTTAATGCTACAATTATGTAAGTAGGTATGACCTGCCAGGCAAGTTTGTGTTTTATTTCTCCAGTTCACAGCTGTATTAGATTGATACTTTTATTTTCTAGTAGCATTCATAGGACCTTCCATTCCTACTGAAGCTATCCACTAGGAATGAAGCTTCCATGTCAGTATCAGCTTGGTTTCTCCATTTTTATGACTTATATATATGGTGTCTTAAATAGTGAGGTATTATCATGGATTTCTGGAATGTAAAGAATAAAACTGGTAATAACCTGCAATGTTTGGAAGGTTTATGGAATCTTACTTGCCAACAACTCCAGAACTGGTTACACATTCCTGTCACAAATAAAAGGATTTGAAAGCCTTTCTTATCTAGTAATATAATTGTTATCATATTATATGGGAAATCCACATTAATCCTTTTTGTATTCATTTAAATTAGCTGAAAGTATAATTTATCCTTCTCCTTAATCCTACATATACATTGACTCCTATCCTACATCCTAATTTTTCCTTTCCTATTCCATTATTCAATCTCTATATTGTTCCATTCAGTCTCCCCTCCATTGAAAATGTTTCCTGATTCTAATAGATAATTCAAATGAAACTCACACATCTGAAGATTCAAGGGCAATACCCACAAATGAGAGAAAATATTAAACATCCATCTTTATGGGTCTGTGCTTCTTCAATCAGAATGATTCTAATTCTATACATTACCTGAGAATTATATACTTTCATATTTCTAATGAATACAATTCTATTGTGGAAATATACCATATTTGTATTATCTGTTCATCAGTTTATGTGAGTCTACTTTTATTATTTTTCTACCTATTTTGAATATAACAACAATGGATATAGATAAACATTTATTTGTGGAATAGGATGTCTAGTGATTTTCCCTTATATTCCCAAGACTGATAGAGCTGAATCATTTGGTAGATCTAGTTTCAGATTTCTGTAGAACGTCCACATTAATTCTCATGTAGACTCATCAGTTTACACTCATCCCAGCAGGGAATAAATGTTTCCCCTTTCTAAGACACATGCCAACTTTTGTCTTAATTTGATTTTGTTCTTGCTCATATTGTTTGTTTACTGCTTATGTCATTCATATTGGGTTAATATGGACTCTCAAAGTAGTTTTAATTGATGTTTCCCTGATGGCTAAGGATGTTGTACATTTTATAATGTTTCTTAGTCATTTCTACTTCATATTTTAAGAACATTGTTTAGTTCCATATTCTATTTTAATTGGGTTACTTATTTTTGATATTTATATTTTTGATATCCTTGTACATTCTAGATATTAAACCTCTCAAATTTATAGGTGGTAAATATTTTTCCAACTCTCTAAGTACCTTTTCATTCAAATAGTTGTCTTTATTTTATATTTTTTTAAATATCTGTAAAGTTACATTTATTGATTCTTGAACTTATTGCCTACACTATTGACAACATGCTCATCAATGCCTATCCTGGAAAAATGAATACAAGAGTATTTCCTATTTACTCCATTATCATATTTAGGATAGCAGTTCTTAGGTTGATGTCCTCTTGCTACCAGAAACTTTCCTGTTCACATAATTGGTGTGATGAAAAAGCTAATACTACATGAGATTTCCTTCACAATGTCCTCATCTCACTCTAGGCAACCAGATGATGTCTTCCAGAAGCCACTACCTCCTCATTTTTCCTCTTGCTGTTTCTCATATTTCCTTAGCTATGACCTATCTCCTATCCACCTGTCTTGGAGACACAATTAGATTACCTTCAAAGCCTCTTTCCATTCTAGCCACCTGAAACCATATTTCCAGATTTTGACCTCTTTTTGATCCTTCTCTCTTCATTTGGGACTCACTAATGCTTACCCCGCTCCCTATAAAGAAATGTCTAGCTAGTACCCATGGATGTGAGACCCAGACTAATCCAAAACATTGCTGATTACCTTGTTGGGAACTTCCTACTGTTTTTAAACACCCTTTTGAGAAAGAATTAGTCCACACTGCCAGGAAAAAAAAAATCCAAGATTTTACCCAGGATATTAATATCTATAGAATGTAATTGATAACTAGAAGGCATGGAAAAGATGTTGTAGCCTCGGGTCACAAACACAAAGGGGAAACTGATATCTCAACCATGCTGTGAATTAGCACACTTTGAATACCTTAACTGTGTTCAAAGGAGGCCATGACAATGAGGTGCATAAGAAAGTCAATTTAAGACAAATAATAAAATTTGAATTATTTTTCAAGACACTATCCGAAACAATAATGTGAATTACAAATCTAAAATTCCCATTAAAAAACACAATAAAATACCTAGCCAAATGCCATAATGAAAAACAGAAAAAGTGATAGGTAACAAACTAGAGGAATAGGATCACTTAATAAAAATCAATGAACAAAACAAAAATATGAATGGTGCATGAGAAGGTTTTGAGCTACTAGGAAAAGAACTAATCTCTGAAACATGGACATAGAAGAAAGAGGAGAATGCAATGCTATAGTTATAGCAAAAATGAGTATGTTCAGAAAAAACATATTCTCAAAACTAGAGAATGAGTTGCCTATTTAGGTGCAACAGGCCTACAGAGCACCAGAAAAAAAAGAAAAGGAAATTTTCCTGGTCTTATTGTAGTAAAATATTACAAAAACCAGAATGAAGACCATTTAAAGTGATAACAGAGAAAGGTCAACATACCTTCAGTGCCAGGCATTGAAAAACAACACCAGTTACTGAAAATAAACTTTTAAAGCCAGAAAGGCCTGGAATGCTGTACTCTAAGGTAGGAAAAAATTGTCAAGCCCTGTTATTTAGCTAAGCTACTTATTAAATTTGGAGAAGTAAAACTTTCTAGGATAAAAACAGATAAGTGAATAATTACTTTTAACTCATCCCTACAGAGAATACTATAAAAAACTACTTCAAGCTAAAGGAAAGGATAAACATACAAAAGAGGTTACATGGCACAACTAAACAATACCAGAAGGATTTTAACAACAATTACAAAATGAACAAGATGAGAAGATTTATAGCACATATTTCAATTAGTCCGAATACTAATAGTCTAAATACTTTTATAAAGAAAATAATTCAACATAATGGATTAGAAAGCAAAATGTATCATTTTTTCCAAGAAACACACTTTATCAAATATTGATAGAACTTTTAAAAATCATAAATTTTATTCAAAAATATGTCTAAGAAACAAGCAGGTAACACTATTATAATATCAAATAAAACAGACTTAAAATGGGAATTCCTCAGAATAGGTTATCCTGGACATTTTATTCTAATTAGAAAAAAAAAACACCAGAAGGATATTATTCTAAATTATGTGCTTCAAACAAAGGGCCCTCTAATTTCTAATGGGAAATGCTGTTATATTTAAACCAAAAAGGGGAACCAAACTGTCTTAGTAAGGGTTTCTATTCCTGGACAAAACATCATGACAAAGAAGAAATACTATAAAAATTGAAATATTATCAAAAGTGATCTATGTCTACACACTTATTACAAACATTATCAAGATCCAGATGAAATTCTTCACAGAAGTACTCAAATTAAATGGAAACATGATCAACTAGGAAACGACAAAGCAACCATTAGTAGAAAGAACAGTGTTGGAGATAGCACAACACTTAACTCTAAATTGTACTAAAGGGCTGTAGAGAAAAAGGACATCATACTACCGGCATAAAAGCGTATCCATAGATCATTGAAGCACATAGAGGAATTATTCCTCACATGGGTAACCTAATATTAACAAATTATTCGGAAATACTGTCTTCAAAATAAAATTTATTCAATAAATTTTGCTGGGAAAATTGGATAACCACCAACAGAATGGAATTAGAGCCATATAACTCATTATGCACAAAATCGATCCATAATGGACTAAAAACTTTACTTCCTGGAATGATTATGGGACATTCAATATTCGGTATAGACCGACTAAATGCTCTTCAATTATTGTAAAAAAAAAAAAAAAGGATGTTTTATGTCCAGATTCTTTTCCCCCCTTTTATTAAACTAGACTTTTTTCAAATAATATTACTTGATTATGATTTCCTCTCTCTATTCCTCCTAGTTCCTCCCCATATACTCGCACTCTGAGTCTACCCTTTCTCTCATCAGAAAACAAAATGGCTTCTAAAGAGTCATAAAATAAGATGAAATATAATAAAATATAAAACATAAAATTTCATACATCCGAATAAAAGAAAGTAGAAAACATAATTTATCTTGTGATCTCTCATCAGAGAAAAAACATCAAGTCAGTTTTATAATTTATCTTGTGATATCCGTGCCCTTTAAATTTTTTGAGTAGTCATTTATTTTCTGTTTCTTTGTGTGACCTAACATATGTGTAAACATTATATAAAATAACTGCTTTTGAAATTTAAAAATCCTTATTGTTGAATAAGCATATGCTAATAATATAATCAGGTACCATCTAATGCATAAACACAGACTTTTCACCTTTAATGGAATGTGCTTTCTTGATGGACCTTAGAATGCTACTATATTTGAACTGTTTTGATTTTTAACTTCCTTTGTTCTGTTAGTTTAAAGACTTACAAAATTGCTACCTAATTGAAATTGGGGGTTAATGAATTCTTTGTTCCCTAAAGAGTTCATTAATATTTGGCTCCAGAATAAACTATGTCTCATTTGATTGGAGGTGAAATATGTGTTTTTTCCTTCTTATGATAAAACATAAACCATGAAATACTGAAATTACTAGAGGGAACCATAGGAAAAGTATTTCAGAATATACATATTGGCAAGAACATTTTTAAAAACAGAATTCAAACTACCAGAGAAATGGTTAAATAATTAACACATGATTCTTTATAAAAATCAAAAGCCTCAGTATTCTACAAGAAAGTAACAACAAAGACAGAAAAGGAGTCATTGTTTCTTCATAGGAAGATCTGCAAAAAGAAAACAAAAACTTCTACTCAATAAATGGTAAATGTAATGAACAGATAACTTCAAAAGACAAAACAAAAAGGCACAGTGGAGAGGAGATAGGCTGAAGAAAACTTGAGGGGTAGTATGGGAAGGTGACAACCTTTGGAATGTAAATAAATAAAACAATTTTAAAAATGATTTATATATAATTTTACATTGTTAAAATCATTAGCCAAAAGATAATTGCAACCTGAAATTTTTCAGCTAGAATTGCTTATTTTATAAAGCAAACAAAGAACAACTAATGTAGGTAAGAAAATAACATAAGTGGAACTCTTATTCAATGCTGTTTGGAGTATAAATTAGTAAAGCCATTGTCAAAAGTAATTTAGAGGTTTCTCAAAAGTTAAATTAAAAATAGTACTCCTGAACCTATTCTCAAAGTCCTTTATATTCCATAGGAATGATACTTTCAGTATTTATAACAAGGAAACATAAATGGACTAGATGCATAGCAGCAGAAAAATACATAATTAAAAGTGGTAGATATACACAATGGAACTTTTCATTACAAGAAAAAGTGAAATTATCTAATATTTAGGAAAATAAATGGAATTAAGAACTATATATGACTCCAGTGCACTGCCGGGGAGAGCGGACTGCTGAGGAGAGACCCGGGTCTGGTCCCGGTCGTCCAGCGCCTGTCCCGCCCAAGGAGGGGTGTTCGCCTGGCGACAGTCCCCAGGCTGACCCGGCACCAGCACCTGTCCCCGCCCGAGGAGGGGTGTTCGCATCCAGCGCCTTTCCCCACCCGAGGAGGGGTGTGCGCCCGAGAACAGTACTAAGGCTTGGGC
>NC_034613.1:36532673-36537809 GCF_900095145.1 Mus pahari | reverse complement strand
CGATTGGCAAATTCATCTGGAATAATAAAAAACCTAGGATAGCAAAAACCATTCTCAACAATAAAAGAACCTCTGGTGGAATCACCATGCCCGACCTTAAACTGTACTACAGAGCAATTTATGTGTTGGCTAGAAACTCATATAACTAGATTTTCATGACCACGATTTTCAGCATCCAGAATTTCTTCATGAGGTCTCTTTTTAAAACAGTTCTTACAAAAGCATAGTATTATTGTCTCAAAAGAAAAATGCTCAAAAGGCCATGAAATGGGAGTATTTGTCAATTTTTTTTGTCTTATATTTGTTAACTTACACAAATGAGTTACTTGATCAACCCAGTCACGGAGGTGTAGACATGGGCACAGTTACTGTGTGCATAGTTTATGGGCATCCCTTTAAATTGTATTATATACAAATGAGTATTATTTTCATCAGCAGAATATTTTCAAGACTCATAAAGACTAAAATATATATTATAGACATCCATCTACATATCATTATAATGAACTTACATAAATCTGAAAAAATATACTTAATAATAAAAATGTAGTTATTAATTCATAATTAATATAAGGGCAGAATTTAGAGCCACCTACTCAGAATTTGTCTGAAATGGATGCTCATTAGAAATAAAATAAAAACTAGAATACAAAATGTACTCTGGTAAAAGATGGAAATTTTCATAAAGAATGCCATGATAATCATGAAAAGAGTTTCACTGTTTTAAAAAGGAAAATTATGTTTTAAAAATGAAAATTATTTTCTGAGGATACAGTAATGTAGGATTCTTCAACAAAGAAATCTTTCTTAGTAGGCTCTTGGTTTCCTTAAGAAGTCTGTAATGCAATTTACTTGTGAATAAATTAGTTAAATTCTTATCTCTATGAGCATTCTCACACAAATGCAACATTTTTCAGAGGGACAGTTGGTTGCTAAAGAAAAAATGTCACTTTGTCTGAAAAATGGAGACTGCTCAGTCACCTTCTAGAAACAAAATGCATTTGTCAATAGCAGTTTTTCAATTAACAATTCTTTCCCTTATATTTATATCAAGAGGGTTTTTTTTTGTTTGAATTTTGTAAAAGAAATTGGATGAGTATTTAGACGAAAGCAATCTTAGCTTATGTTCTTCAAGTAAGGCATAAATCTAATTTATTACACTTCTAAAATTCATTAGTAGTTTTGCAATGCAATGTCTATATCAATATAAAATCATATCCAGGAAATAAAGCCCACATCTCCATTCACCTAATATTTGGGCAGACATTATTATTTTTTACCTGCACATTTCAGCTGATCTTTCTTGTAGAATTAAATCTTAAACTGATACAACTAGGGATCCACAAATGTGACAGCTTCATGACAGAAATATACCAGGTGATGTTCAGTGATATTTGTAGAAGATTAAATAAATCTTACCTATTACTTCTTGATGTTTAAAAACAAAAGTGAGAATAAGGTCTTTGTTCTCTCTCAATGAAGTGAAAGAATTTACAACACAAAAAGTAATTAATATATTGGTCATCTATATAGAAGAATATGAATTTCTAATCTTCAACTGCATTAGACATCAAAATGGTCAATTACACTTATTTAGAATAGGAAATTCATTACCTGAACTGGAGACTGATTTACTAGAACTTGGGCGAGAATAAAGATAGACGCTTTTCAAACAGTAATGTGATGCTATTACAGGTGACCTTGGGTCTCCCATGACCTTGGATACTGCTTCACATAGTATAAACTTTCTCAAGATTTCAAAAATGTTGGTTGTTTCTCCTTATTTTCTCCTATAGATATTTCAGTAAATGAACCCAAGAACATGCTTGTCAGAGGTAAGGAATGAGACAAAGTTAGGTATCAATGTTTTGTCAAACTGGAATGTTCTAAGCAGCCTGGGAGAGCTTTATAATATAGGATGTGAGACAACATTTTGAAAAGATAGAGTATTGTAGGATGAACAATTCCACCAAAATGTTCATCTATTTTGATTTCATAGATTGATGATGGCACTATCAATATTTGCAAATAAATATGGTCTGGATATAATTTTAGTCATGGATATTTCAGCAATAATATTTAAATCAGTAGTGCTTTGAGTTATTATTTGCATATAAAACAATCAACTGGTAGCCTCAGCCTTCCAGCTTCATGTATATACATGCTATGTTTCACATTACTCCTAGTCTGAATATGAGAACTCCCTCTACATCTGATGGAGGATGCTTTGTGAAAGAGATCAGGAGCAACAATGTATTCTTCAAAATTGTTTCCAAAATGGAAGGGTAGAAATATGACAGCTTTTCAAAGTAGAACTTGATAGAAATCTAGAGAATTTTTACTGTTATTTGAAAATTTTTAGATTTAAATCAAATCAAAATAGATTCACCATATCTACAAATATGTTATATTTAAAGAAACATAGTAAATATTATTTCTGAGGAACACAAAAGATATCATGATATTTTCAAATAATACTTGAATTAATGGAACATTTGCTTTTTTGCCAGGGAAGACAGAATTCAAGAAATATTTTGGATAATTTTGAGTGTAATATGGTTAGAAACTCATAACAATTACAGTAAACATGTAGAAAAAGATCTAAAATTTAAAGATATGATTTTGTCCTGTTATCCAGAGGAAACAAGGTAAAATGTGTGCATTAACAGAATGATAGGTATAGCTTTGGTTATGTAGAGGGAGAGACCTGTATCATGGAAGGTACTGGAGTATAGAGCAAGAATGGATTGATGTCCAAAAGGCTTACTGTTACCATCGAGTTTACTGTGGTTTCCTAGTTAGCTTGTCTGTTGTTTGTATATAAATTGCAGGTGCTTGAATAAAATATACAGAATTTCATCTTTGAGAAAATAATCACATGAATTCCTCGGCTTGTTACGGCACATTCAACATATGTGTTCCTCTCCATAAATGGTTTGTATTTGCTTGCTTTTTAAAAAAATTATGGCCATATTTTTATGAAATATCCTTCAAATTATATTCTAGAACTCCCTTCTATTTACCCCAGAAAACTGAAAATTTCGAAAGGCCAATTGTCATGCTTCTAATTAACTGGGTATTTTTCATGAAAACCCTACAAATCATTGTAAACACTCTCTGGGATCTCAACATATAAATAAATATAAGAGTACTACAACATAATTGTAAAGTTCAGCTACACACCTTTCTGCACTTTGTGTAACTTCCATGATGGTGGGGCCTAGAAGCAAAATGCCATGGTTTGTATTAACAAATTTGCAGCCTTTACTAATGAGTACTTCAAATGAAAGCTGCCATTTCTTATAACAGGATTGCCAGTGATATTAATTTTGTTTCCTGATTGATTCTTGACAGAAATTGTGCATTGAAATTTTTGTTTGTACTGATGTTACTGAATTCATGAACTTTTTCAACTTATTTTTAATCCTCACTTCATTTTAAGAAAATGCTTCATTTCTGTAAATGCCTAAGACATAATACACTTATTTCAAATCCAGAAGACAGAAGATTGGTTGTAACTTGAATACCTCCTTAAGCAAATGCTTTATGGTATGAGAAGGTGCAATGGGAGCTGTCAAACAGTAGAAGTAACCAATAGCACTCCCTAGTTGCAATGTCTGTGAACTATAATATTCAACAGAATGGTATGATAACTCTCAGGGTTAATAATAATTCACATATGTTAGTAGCAACCAACAACTCTCTAATTGTATGCCCGTTCAATGTTAAGGAACTTGTGCCTAGTACTGGATGCCCAGCCAAATACCTGTGGCTAGTGAATTCACAGCTTAGAAGAGAACTCATTACTATAACTCTACTAAGCCAGCACAATTCCTAATTGCATTCTGAATACTTATATCCACAGATAAGTGTAGCTCTTGCTATTTTTCAAAGAAGCTTCTCATTGCAGCATATGGAGATCATTACAGAAAACCACTAGTCAAAAATCAGAGAAAAAGTGATGATAGGGTACACAGGCCCAGTTTATAAACCTACAACACAACTCCTGCATCTTGATCTCATGGCATATTGAATAAGAGATGCAGAAAATTGTATGAACAATTGTCTAAACAGGACCCAAAGAAGTACAACACTAGTTGAAATTCTAATATTCAAGAAGGAAATCTCACATACCCCCACTCACTCAAAGAGAAAAAAACTAAAGAAAATAATTGCCCCCTTCTTCCATTAGCTATTCAGTATTGTGCAGTGAGTCTTCAAATCATATATATGAAAGTCACACTAAGTATAATGAATAGGTTTTACTTATGTATTTAGGTGTGAATGCATACACACACACAGGCATGTGCATGTATAATACAATAACTACATAAAAGATCATTAGTTCCAAAGGCTGCAAGGATTGCAAAAGAAATATTAGAGAATGGAAACAGAAGGCATAAAATGATGTAATCCATGATCTAAAATATTAATTATCAGAACAATAAAATTAGAAAAATAAAAAAATAAAACACTTTCAACAAAATCAGATAAGTACTTCAGGCAAAAAGTGGCCTCACTTTTTTATGTTCCTTGATCGACAGATCTAGAACTCTGTGTGCATCTTATATAAAAGACTATGAAAATTATCTATGCTAAGGAGAATTGCATCATTGACTTTGATTGCATATAATGACTATTTTTATGTCATACAGCATGAGAGATTGAAGAGATAATGAGGCAGATGTTTTAAAAGACAAAATCATATTTAAAAAGAAAAATTCACATGACAATAGAGTGTGAATAAATGTGCACTGAAAGGCGGCTTCAAAAGAAGCAACCATTACAACTTATTAATGCCTAAAATCATATATACAATTCTCTGAAGGAGTTTTAATTAAAATATGCTAAAAGAAATACTCTATGATACAGTATGCTGGTTTTAGGAAGATCTAACAAGTGTCTTCCTTTGAGACTATTCTGAAAAAGCAATGGGGCAAACTTTCATCCTATAAGTATTTTCCATTAATTAATAATTATTTTAGAAAATTGTTCCATTTTTAAAAACATGTGTGCTAAATTGATCAATTACATGGACGAAGAAGAAGAAGAAGAAGAAGAAGAAGAAGAAGAAGAAGAAGAAGAAGAAGAAGAAGAAGAAGAAGAAGAAGAGGAGGAGGAGGAGGAGGAGGAGGA
>NC_034613.1:36511616-36532632 GCF_900095145.1 Mus pahari | reverse complement strand
GAGGAGGAGGAGGAGGAGGAGGAGGAGGAAGAGGAGATATGACCAAGTCATTTTCTTTTCTCTTAATTCCAAATCAGAAGAAATAAAAACAAAACTTTAAAAATACCTTAGACACTGATACTGTTTAAGGGCTAAATACAATGAAAATTTCTAAACAATTTCTAAAAGGTTGAAACTAATTTTCCTTTCTTGAGGCAGTACAGAAATAGAGGGCAATATTAATGCTGATATTTAGTGAATATTCTATTCTATGTCTTGCTAATATTTTAATTGGATTTCTGTGTAAGAACAATCAAAATACTCAAAACATGATGAAAAATAATGCAGTCACTGTACCAATGTTTAATTTTCTTTCTTTCCTTTATTGAAATCCTTCAACAAACATTACGATAAAATATACTAACTCCAGAATAGCAGAAGTAGTGCACACAAAAACAGCAGTAGCATATATGTTTGAAGCATTTTTTAATACCGTTTACTACAGCAAGGGCTTTATATTTTGAAAATTCATAATTTTTCAATTTTTTTTATCTTTTACAGTCCAGTAACTGCTCCCTCCAAGTCTGCCCTCCCATAGTTCCTCATCCCATTCTTTGCCACCTTATCTTTAAGAGAATGAGTCCCCCACTTAGCCTCCCCACTCCCTTACGCAAAACACATAAATTGCAATGTGCCAATTGAAAATTAATATACAATGCTTTTAAAGCCCCTAGTTTATTATTATATGAACAAACATACGAGGACATTTATACTTGTGTAATATAAATTTCATAATAATAAAGCTAAAATATAAGATGAGATTATTTACAAGAGGTTTTAGTTCAGTCATCTATTGAGACCATCATTTCATCAATTATATTTTGTGAACATATTTGGTGACTCCTAATACTTGTTTGACATCATGGATATTATATAACTTGCAATTATGTTTATTGTCTCCTAATTACAAGAATTTATTAGTTGGCTATATTTCAGCTCTTTTTGAATCTGTTTTGTACATGTACATATTAACATACGATCATGCTTTGTGTAGTTGAATTTCAAAAAGGGTTAGTAAGGTTTCTTTCTGCAGAGATATGAGGAAGTGTGCAGTCACAAATAAAGCTCTTCTAATTAGCCTTGAAAGCCAAACTTGCAAAGGGTTCCATGACTCTAGTTATATTTAGAAGAGCACTATATGTAATATATATTATATACTTGGGAGATGAACAGAGCAAGATGTTTGAGTAAAGTAAATTCATTCATTTAGAAAAGGATCAAAGGTCAGACTTTAAATTGTGGTAAATATCATGAAAATATAGTGGCTTAGTTTCTTTCTTTATTGTTGTAATAAAAGTTCTATGGCAAAAACAACCCAAAGAAGAAAGCTTTTTATTTGGCTCACAGTTCAAGATTATATATGGTCTATCACCACACAAAAGTCAAGGTTTCTGGAATCTGATGGTATTGGCCACATTGTATACAGTCAGAAAACAGAATGCTAAATGTTTGTGTGCAGCCACTATATTTCATTGGGTACATCCCAAGATACAAATACAGGAAATTGCGAGGTACAGTTATAGTGTGACCCTTTGAACTAAACCTCAGTTAACATAATGGGGGTAATACCTCACATGTATTCACATAATCTCTGTAAATCAGTGAGATTCCAGACCCTGTTAAATAGGAGCGAATCATAACCCTCATACATAACAATGTTTACATTAAACCACAAGTAATTACACTAATTCATTTTCATTTTTGTGTGTATATATTTTAGGAACTTAAAAATTATTTGCAGCATTTATGTAAATTGTCAATAGTTTATTAATTCCATTTGTAATAAATAATGTGATCTAAAATACAACGTGCTACAAAACTGCATATCAGAAGAGAAAAAAATCACGTTAATTTGGAACTTCAAGAAAGATTTCTCTAAGAAAATTTGTTGAAAAATGAGGTATTGGGGGAAGGGAATAGGGGATTTTGGGAAATAGCATTTAAAATGTAAATGAAGAAAATACCTAATAAAAATTGGAAAAAAACTGAAGTATAAAAGAAGAGTTGATACCCTTCATGTGAATTTAGCCATTAGAAAGTAATAAGTCCCAATATTATGGCAAAAATTACAGCTTATTTGTATTGAGTTAGATCAGAAAGTGAGAACAAGAGACAAAGAAATGCCTGTATGTGCAAAAGTCAGTTCAGGTGGGATATCACAGACACAAGATCAGAACTTTATTTTATTAGTAATGTGCATTACAACATAACATTTAGTCATGAAAGCTAAGTATGTATTTGAATTGAGTTTAGTGTGTCTGTGTTAGTAGATGGTATTGAAATTATTTTAAACACTCACCTTTAGAAAGAACAGAAATAGTACTCACAGTATATTGTAAAGTTTTAGTCTACAGCATCAAATATTGATAACACAAAAACTTTGTCAAGTATGTGTACAATAATTACAAATAGTGAAATAATATTTCAAGTTAAGAAATTAATGATGGTTGATCATTTTGATGTGTTCTTGGATTCGGTTTCCGAGGATTTTATTGAGTATTTTTGCATCGATATTCATAAGGGAAATTGGTCTGAAGTTCTCTTTCTTTGTTGGATCTTTGTGTGGTTTAGGTAACAGAGTAATTGTGGCTTCATAGAATGAATTGGGTAGAATACCTNCTGTTTCTATTTTGTGGAATAATTTGAGGAGAGTTGGAATTAGGTCTTCTTTGAAAGTTTGATAGGATTCTGCACTAAATGAATCTGGTCCTGGGCTTATTTTGGTTGGGAGACTATTGATGATTGCTTCTATTTCTTTAGAGGAAATAGGACTGTTTAGATCATTATGCCTAATCTTAAGCTGTACTACAGAGCAATTGTGATAAAAACTGCATGGTACTAGTACAGCGACAGACATGTAGATCAATGGAATAGAATTNAAGATCCAGAAATGAATCCACACACCTATGTCACTTGATTTTTGACAAGGGAGCTAAAACCATCCAGTGGAAAAAAGACATCATTTTCAACAAATGGTGCTGGCATAACTGGAGGCTATCATGTAGAAGAATGAGANTNGATCCATTCTTATCTCCTTGTACAAAGCTCAAGTCTAAGTGGATCAAAGACCTCCACATAAAACCAGAGACACTGAAATTGATAGAGGAGAAAAGTGGGGGAAAGCCTCAAAGATATGGGCACAGGGAAAAAATTTCTAAACGGAACAGCAATGGCTTGTGCTGTAAAATCAAGAATTGACAAATGGGACCTCATAAAATTGCAAAGCTTCTGTAAGGCAAAAGACACTGTCAATAAGACAAAAAGGCCACCAACAGATTGGGAAGGGATTTTTACCAATCCTAAATCTGATAGAGGACTAATATCCAATATATACAAAGAGCTCAGGAAGCTGGACTCCAGAAATTCAAATAACCCCATTAAAAATGGGGTACAGAGCTAAACAAAGAATTCTCAACTGAGGAATACCGAACGACTGAGAACACTTGAAAATGGGTTCAACATCCTTAGTCATCAGGAAAATGCAAATCAAAACAACCCTGAGATTCCATCTCACTCCATTCAGAATGATTAAGATTAAAAATTTAGGTGAAAGAGGAACACTCCTCCATTGCTTGTGAGATTTCAAGCTGGTACAACCACTTTGGAAAACAGTCTGGTGGGTCCTCAGAAAATGGGACATAGTATTACCGGAGGATCCAGCAATACCACTTCTGGGAATATACCCAGAAGATCTTCCAACTGGTAATAAGGNCACANGCTCCATTATGTTCATAGCAGTCTTATTTATAATAGCCAGAAGCTGGAAAGAACCCAGATGTCCCTAAACAGATGATTGGATACAGAAAATGTGGTACACTTACACAATGGAGTACTACTCAGCTATTAAAAACAGTGAATTTATGAATTTCTTGGGCAAAGGGATGTATCTGGAGGATATCATCATTAGTCAGGTAACCCAATCACAAAAGAAGTCACTAGATATGCACTCACTGATAAGCGAATATTAGCCCAGATACTTAGAATACCCAAGATACATTTTGTAAAACACAAGAAAACCAAGAAGGAAGACCATTGTGTGGATACTTCATTACTCCTTAGAATAAGGAACAAAATTCACATGGAAGGATATAGATACAGAGACAAAATTTAGAGCTAATATGAAATGATGGACTATCCAGAGACTACCCCATCTGGGGATCCCTCCCATCATCAGCCACCAAACCCAGATACTAATGCACATGCCAGCAAGATTCTGCTGAAGGGACTCTGATATAGTGGCCTCTTATGAGGCTATGCCAGTGCCTGGTAAACACAGAAGTGGATGCTCACAGTCAGCTATTGGGTGGAGCACAGGGCCCCCAGTGGAGGAGCTAGAGAAGTACCCAAGACGCCGAAGGGGGATGCAACTATGTAGGTGGAACAACAGTATGAACTAACCAGTACCCCCTGAACTTATGTCTCTAGCTGCATATGTAGCAGAAGATGGCCCAATCGGCCATCATTGGGAAGAGAGGCCCCTTGGTCTTGCAAGTGGGAGTGGGTGGGTAGGGGATCAGGGGCAGGTGGAGGATATGGGGAACTTTCGGGATAGCATTTGAAATGTAAATAAAGAAAATATCAAATAAAAAAAGAAAAAAGAAAATAATAATAAAAAAGAAATTAATGAAAAATATATGATGGAAACTTATATAATGTTTTTAAGAACAGAATTGCTATAAACTCCATAGAAATAGTAGTTATACAAGACAGAGTATCTTCTGTGAAGGAAACAGAATCAGGAAAACAAAAATTTGGGAAATAATCCAAATTAGAAAAAAAAATTGGAATGTTATAGATTAATTTTCAGTCTTTTTGTACTTTTACAAAATATTGAGAAAACCAGTGGCTGAGGGAAAATTTAACTTAAGGTTTCATTACACACACACACACACACACACACACACACACACACACACACACACACACATATATATATATATATATATATATATATATACTACAAAAGTAAGTAATCATATCAAATATGAGAAAAGATTTGCCTCAAAGCTGAATACTGAAAAAGATAATGGTTGGGATATTTGCCCTTGATTTGACAGTATCATTAGATTTAGAATCAACTAAACAGCAAACATCTGTGTATTCAAGAGATATCTCACTACAAAAGGAAGATACACACTGAAATGCACTCAGTTAGATAGAAAGGGGTTAGGAAATGAAGCAAAAAGAAAAATGGAGAAAATGAGATGAATACCAACATCCATCACTAATGTGGAATTATACTGTCACGCCTTCACAAATATCATGTATCTTCCCAAAGAAGAATCCTTCATTTCTTAAATTGTTTTTATCAGGTATGTTGTCATGGCAAAGAGAAAAATGACTCACATATCAAATGAAATTCTTAATAACCATTGTTACAGCATCCACCTGTATTACTCCCTAAGTAAGTTATTTGGCATTTACTAGTAGCATTATAAATAATTAAAGAAATTATGGATTTGAGTGGCAATTGGAGAGTTACATGGGAACAGGTAATGGAAAGATTAAAAGATGATTAAAATAAATAAAGCAATGTGTATGAAATCCTCAATAAATAAAGACACCAAAATATGAAATATAATAAAGTTTTTACTTATTTATGTATGTATTTGTTTATTGTTTTGCTTTTTGGTTGTTTATTTCTCAAGACGTGGTTTCCTTGTGCAGCCTTGGCTGCCCTGGAAGTAGCTCTGTGAACCAGGCTGGCCTCGAACTCTCAGAGACTTGCCTCCCTTTGCCTCCCAAGTGCTGGGATTATAGGTATGTACATTGAAATGATATATTTTGTATAATGTTCTAAGATTACTTTGTTTTAGAAAAAGAGTATATTGGAGATAATTTCAGATGGAATTCTCATTATAGAACTTCAATTAACTAAAATATTCAAAGTACAATACATAAACACAGTAGTATAAGAAAGAAAAAGCTGTATAAATTTGTTTTAGTTGCTTTTCTATCATGGTGATAAACATCATAAACCAATTCATAAAAGAATTTTCCTGAACTTATAGTTCAAGAAAGTGTCCATAGTGGTTGATCATAAGCTCTGCAGTAGGAACAGCAAATATGCCATATATTTTTTATTTAAACTTTTATTTCAATAGATTTTATATCATCTTTTCCTATACTACAAATCTTTATAGATCCTCTCACCCTAACTACTAATCTAGCTTCATGTTCATTTTCTCACTCTCTAAAATAAAAAAAAAAATGTCAGTACAAAAATATTGAAAATCAAAACAAACCAAAAATAGTAAAACACACACATACAGACACACGGAAATAAAGAAGCCAAAACAAAACAAAACAAAAAAGAATTTAAAATCCTATTGAAGTTCATTATTATTTTGCAGAATAACTCATGAACTGCTCTGTGAATCAACCCCCATCTCCCATCCCAACTCCTCACCCCCAGGATTTTCTTTTTTCATTTCTAAATTATTTGAACATATACATATTACTTTGTCTTTGAGAATTCCATACAATTTGTGTGTGTGTGTGTTTGTGTATGTGTGTTGAAAATCTGCACAGATATGTCTTCCAGTTTACCTCCACTCTCCAGAGTCGTTTTGGTTGATGGTTTTGTTTACTGTGGTCATCCTAGCAGGTACTATTTAGAGAATTTTGATTTGTAGAAACTTGTAGAGGAGTATGCATCAATATTTAAGTAGTAAAATAAATAACAAACAGCATGGAAAAATAGGGGCACTATATGTATGAGGTTGGATGTATGAGCATTAAAAGGACATTATTATAGATATAGAAATGTCTAAGCCATGATTTTGTATGTGAAAAAAGTGAGGGATAGTGGTAATGTTTGATACACATCTATTAAAATACTGTTAACAATTGATGTTCAATATAACAGGTACATATAGAAATAATTACTTAGGTAATAGATGTTTATGACTATATAGCCTTCTGGGGATGATGAACTCAGAGAGTTATGGGCAGGGTTCTATAAATGCATTCTATGCACAACATACCTTGAACTATTTACTTCCATTACTAGGTTTCATGACTATAAGCTGATGGAATTAAGATAATCTTGAAATAATCACCATATAAATTCCCCCAAAATAAAATTTAAAATATGATTTTATATATTGAAATATTAAAAAACTAATGAAATATTATTTTTTAAAGATGTTACAGGTTACGGTAAATAAGAAGGCACAGTAGAGCAACTAGGCTTCTGACACCTGTTATTAGAGAAATTATATCTTATATAAACCTCATAGACTTTTTTGAAGTGAAAATTTCAGGGTTGTTTGACAACTCATTTGTGTCATGTGATGTTTTTCTGGAAGCATTCTTTTGAAAAGGCATGTGATGTTTTTCTGGAAGCTTTCTTTTGAAAAGGCATGTGATGTTTTGTATGATGTTTAGAAAAACATAATGGAACACCACAAACTGTGACAGGATATTGTTGCATTGCTATGCAGAGACTTGCTCTTGCTTTTGGATCTTGCTGCAGCTACTGTTTCATTTTGGTGTTTGCTATTGGACTGCTGATATCCTTAAAATGAATCTCCCCAAGGAACTACTTCTATACAAGTACAAAATACCCTACTCCTATTGACCTTCTTTTTCCTCTACCTATGGTTGAGCAGTTGGGAGGGAGGCTCCATATGTAGTAGAAGTTTGTCTTATCTGGTATCAATGTGAGGGGAGGCCCTTGGTCCTATGGAGGCTTGATGTCCTAGTGTAGGGGAATGCTAGGGCAGTGAAGCATGAATGGATGGAAGGATGGATGGCGTGCACCCTCATAGAAGCAGGAGGAGGGGGGATGTAATAGGGACTTTTCAGAGGTGAAACTCAGAAGGGGAATAACATTTTAAGTGTAAATAAATAAGGTAACAAAAATGAATCCTAAATAAAGTAAGTTTTGAATGAAATCTAAGCCTACACATTTTTATGAATAACATTGTCATATATTGTTGATTGTAGATGATATGAGGATTTGCCTGAGACTGTGCTGGGTATGCAAAATTCCATAGCTGAATAAATAATATGATTAATAATGAATATGTAATAGCAACACCTGCATGATTTCAAGCATCAATCAATGACTTGATTAATGAGTTCTAGGGAAATGGGAAACAAAGTTTATAAGTGACATGAGAAGGAGACAAATGTATTATATTTAAAGTCTTCTATGGTATAAATGAGAAATGAATATATTAACATGTTATCCAAATACTTATTTTCTGTTATTTAGAAAATGTTAGCATATCACTCTTTACTTCTTGGAAATTTATTTTGACATAAACTCTCTTATCTCTGTTTTCTGTAGAATCAACAGCAACCTTTTGAGTAAGGGTAGTTTTATGTTAGCACATAAAACATTAGATTCATTTATACATTGTCAGATGTAGAAGACATATATTTTGTATTTCATATTTGGAAAAGAAGATTATCAAGTTTATGTTTAATAAGTTGTAGAAGAAATACAAAACTCCAGTTTAGCACATATCAGGAAGCAATTAATTAGACTATATAGCTTTCTTTATGGTCATCATGATGCATCATTCTATTTTAAAAAGTGTTTATCATGTTATTAATAATACATTAAACCTTTATCTACATTTGCTGGGGAATCAAGAACTTCAGAATGTTGGTTTTTTTTTTAGCTGTTTTCTTTATTTACATTGCGAATCTTATTCCCTTTCCTGGTTTCCCTTCTGAAAACCCCCTATCTCCTCCTCCTCCCCCTGCTCACCAACCCACTCATTCCTTCTCACTGGCCCTGGCATTCAGCTATACTGGCACACAGAACCTTCACAGGACCAAAGGCCTCTCCTCCCATTGATGAATACCTAGGCCATCCTCTGCAATATATGCAGCTGGAGCCATGAGTTGCACCATGTGTTTTCTTTGATTGGTAGTTTAGTTCCAGGGAGCTCTGGGGGTACTGATTAGTTCATATTGTTTTTCCTCCTATGGGGCTGCAAACCCCTTCAGCTCCTTGGGTCCTTTCTTTTGCTCCCCCACTGAGGACCCTGTCCTCAGTCCAATGAATGGCTATGAGCATCCACTTCTGTATGTGTCAGGCACTGGCAGAACCTCTTAGGAGACAGCTATATCAGGCTCCTGTCAGAAAGCTCTTGTAAGGTTGCCTATTTTATGTTTGCCCACTCAGTGCTTTGGGAAACTGAGTGAAGAGATAATTGTAGTACTTCATCTTGGTGGACTTGTCAGAAATGCCATGTACTGTCCTGCTCTTTTTTTCATATGATAAATATCTAGATAGGGGCATAAATGGCAGTTGTCCATAGT
The DNA here is from genome assembly GCF_900095145.1 of Mus pahari. Lineage (NCBI taxonomy): Eukaryota > Metazoa > Chordata > Mammalia > Rodentia > Muridae > Mus > Mus pahari. Next base: position 36,523,314 of record NC_034613.1, on the reverse strand, counting down.
TAGCTATGACTGAGAGGACAAATTCAAATATATTTTAAAAGAGTTGTCTAAAGAACAGATAATGTAAATCACAATTTCAATATATGTTTTCTCTTATTTTTGAGATTACAATTTAATTGCAATATTCTTTCTTCTCTTTCCACACTCCAAATCCTACTATAAACACCTCTCTACTCTTCTTTAACTTTATATTTATGGCCTAATTGTTCATACATGCATGTGCAAGCATAGATACACACATACAGACAGACAGACAGACAGACACACACACACAAACACACACACACAGACACACAAACATATAGATAATATGTTTATGTCCCAAATGTTACCTGTGGAGTCTGTGTAATGTTACTTGTTATATGTCTTCAGGGCTGACCATTTGACAATGGACAATAATTTCTGTGACCATTCTTTTTCCTCCACTCAGGTTTACTTTGTTGTTTGTCGTTGTGTGGGCTTTTCTCTGTGTACTATGGCATATTCATTGATATCCTTCTTGTTTAGCTCACATTTAGTCAGTTATGTTTCTGACACTTCATAGGTTACTAGGAAATACAAACTTTCCACAAATTACTGCCCCTTAGAATTTACAATCTTTCTACAATGTTCCCTAGACTTTAGGCATGGGAATTTTCTAATTCCAAAAGTATGAGTATTTTGATGTTAATATTTTTCAACCATTTATTTTTCTTTCTAGAGCCAAAAGATAAGGACGCAGCATTTAATTGAGCCCTATATAAAACTAGTAGTGAACTAAATTAATTGATTAAATTCCTAGATCTCCCTACAGTGAAGGAATTATTTCAACCGTTGGAATATACAGGAGAATAAACTATACCCACTATTAAGAAATAAGCATAATTGAACAGAAAATGTCTCCGATCCAAATAACAGCATTTTTCTTGCTTATTGCTTTGACTTATACAAACTACTTAATGACTCAAAAATTTCTCTGTGACCAGATGGTTTGTTTGTGATCAGTAGTAAGTCTGAGAAAGGAAAAAGAAAGTCACATGAATCTTAAATTTGGATAAAAGTTAAAGAAATTTCTTTTTAAGATATATGTAAGAAATTTCAGAATAAATAACAATTGCTATGAGAAGGAACCATAAACAAAATACAAAAGTGATGAACAAGATATCAGAAAAAAAACATTTTGAAGCAATTATTATTATTAAGTAAATGTCTAGATCATTCAGCATTGAAATTAAAAATAAACTTAAAACAGATGATTCCACATGAAGAATGAACTTTCACATTAGTCTTCTGGATAATAGATTAAGGCACACCAGTTCTTAATTAAACATAAAAAAATACAAAAAATACAAATAAAAGACATCCTGGAAGGCAGAGTTCTTGCTGAAAGGAAAGGAGAGGAAGGTGAGTAATAGGTCATTAACTTGGAATGTAATCGATGAGTTTTTGTTAGGAAATGAACAATTAGGGATCATCATATTTGCACCAAGAATATAAATGAGATAATATTGTCAAATCATAGCTGAATGGTCCCAAATATCATAGCTGAATGGTCCCAGATTTGAGGAGTAGAAAAGTGGAATATGGAAATTATCACCACACATTATAACAGAATGTTACAATTCGCATTGATGTTGGTGAAGTTGGAATGGCATGATACAGTCCCTAAGTGAACAAGGAAGTTTAAATCTGCCAAAATCTATTTAAGAAGTCCTATAAAATATCCTTTTGGAAAGTAAAATTCTTTAATGTTGAGAGAGCTAGGTAGCTAATTATATTTTTTACTTCTTTACTTTTCTATATTCTGTCATGATTAGACAAAAGTTTGTATTATGTTTCAGGATTATAGGTAATTATTATTATTATTACTAATATTATCATGGGTTTCAATTCTTCAGTTAAAACCATCTGGCAATACTCTGAATATTGACTTCTTTGAATATTGAGTTCCTTGGTCCATGTCTTTTTCTAAGATTAAGACACTTCAAAATAGAGCTCGGTTTATCAGTTAATAGCAGTTAAGGACATGGGTTCTATTCCCATCATCCAAATGTAATCTCTCAACCTTCTTTCATTCTAATATAAAGTATCTGTCACTTATATTCTCTGTGGGTATTACATCCATGCAGTGGACAAACACAGATGCAAGCAAGACACACATACACATAAAATTTGATAAAATTATATAAAGTTGTTTAATATTGTCAGGATTATATATATATTAAATAATTTATGTTTATTTTTCACATTTTCTAGTGTTGATATATGCAATAGTGCCTTTTGGTAATAATTGCAATATCTTGGTTCAATGTGGCAGTGAGATCACCAGAAAGTTCATATTCAGGAGCACAGAGTGTTTCCTAAATAATTTTGTTCCATACATCTCACAACTATGTGTAGTGATCTAAATTATTTTAGTCCCTTTGATAAAAAGGCATCATTTCTGTTTTATTTTTGATATCTGTATTCTTAGGCACCTATAAAAAATTCTATCATTTTATTTTATATAAAGTATGGAGTAATAAATGAATTAAAGGGAGCTATTCTGAATAAATGCTTTCATTTGACATACTGAGTAAAAATTTTTCTAAAGAACATCAAAGAAAATATGAAGGCTATATATAAATAAATTATATGACATAACATATCATATATATATATTACTTTTTATTTCTATATATATAAATGTACATATTATATCTGCATAATTTTTATACATACTTATATATAAATTTATATAATATATAATATATAAAATATATTTATATTAAATTCTATAATACAATATCTATATAGCATAATATATATAAATTTATATGTAAATTTTCATTTTTATTTGCTTTTAATTTGTCAGTTTTATTTTACAATGAACTAAATATATTTAACCAACCTCATTGTTCAAAAGAATAGCAAATTCCTACACTATATTTTGCCATTAAGAGACATACTAACTTTAATAACAATAATGCATATGTACATAAGATATAATCAGAAAATGTAATAGGTCAGCTTATCACCCTTATTGATTATACATTATTGATTATAGACATACACTGATAAGAGCTCTGAGAGAAAAAGAATTTCAGAAAATATTCATAGGGATAACAAAAGATGTGTACAGATTTGTTGTTCATATTATTTTTGGATACTGTAGCAACAAGATTAAAGCATTCTAAGAAAATAAATACATGTATTATAAGAAGTTTAAGAGATCATAATACAGAATTCTAAGCTAAATGAGGTCAATTTTAATAAATTTTAATGTCTTGTGGTTTTACTCAATCCTAGGAAATATCTAAACTTTCATTCATACTGTGTATGTGTATATAGATGCAAGTGTATGAATATATGTGTGTTTAAATTTCATAAGATAACATATGGGACTCATTTTCTCCTTTCACACAGTGGGTCCCTGAGATTAAACCCAGATCACTAGACTTGGTAACAAGTACCTTTACCCACAAAGCCATCTCACTAGCCCAGATTCTAGGAAAATTTAATATTGTTCCTGATTATTTTCAATGATTCATATAATATTCAATAATGCATTATTTAGATTTTATTATATTGTATATTTCCTGACCTTTCTTTTTCTATTTCTTGCTTGCTTGTTTGTTCTATGATAATATAGGATATATGAAGCTACTTAAATTTCCCTGTATTCAGTGAGATGTGCCTTGTGTCCTAATATATCATGAATTTTAGTAATTCTTATGTACTGCTGAGAAGTAGTTTATAAAGTTACTATTGAGAAAGTCATTTCAGTGACTAATACAGTGAGTAATACAGTGGATTTATTTTGATATATGATTTAATAAAATATGGATATGTGTGAAATGCAAACATAGTAAATAATGATGAAGACAATTTAATGGTAGTAACTAATTTAATAAATTGTTCAGGATGCAGGAAATGTTGAGATCCTAAAACAGGTCAGTTTTCTGTGGAGATTTACTTATATCATAGAATTAATACAAGTCAAGGTGAATGAGATTACCTTGCTCATTAGCAACTGATCTCAACTTCATTTTTTTCAAAGACAATGTTCATTAACATTATATGGCTTGAATTTTTACTATGCAAGGGAATCCCGAAATAAATATCCATGATAATCTTACACATTGCCACATGTGTCATTATCAAGATTTTATTCTTATAGTAAGAAAATGTCTGAGGCTCTTCTTTCTGGCAGTTATGGCTGATAGTGCATAGTGTATGCTCCAGGCTCCACCCCCCCAAAAAAAAACCTAAAAAATCCTTTGAAAAAAAACAATAATTTACAAAAAATATGTGTTGCTCCTGCTGGAGACCTTTTTTTCCTTTCATCTTGTCATTACAAGCAATTTCTTAATAGAACAAAATGGTAACCTACATATTAGCAAATAATCTTTACCAACCATATGTCCAACAGAGGGCTAATATCCAATGTATAAAAAGAACTCAAGAAGTTTGATTCCAGAGAACCAAATAAACCTATTAAAAATGGGATACAGAGATTAAATGAAGAATTCTCAACTGAGGAATCTCAGATGACCAACAACCAACCTCATTTCTGTTGTTGAGTGGCAGAGCTGTTGGTACTGCACCACATGTGTCCCCATATGAGTGAATAGATTATTTAGGGAGACCAGTGCTGAAATAGCTTGTAAAATGTGACATTTATCTGTTGACTATTTAGAAATCACTTGTCATCCTTAGGGCCCATCTGATTCATGTTTGTTCTTATTTTCTATCTTATTCTCAAAATGTTCATGAAAAAACTGAAACTACAATCTTTGCTGCAGCAAATATTACTGGTTATGTGGTCTTCTAGCAGAGCATGTCTGACCTACTATGGCTATACTCTTAGAGAAAATGGACTCTTCTTTTCCCAGTAGCTAATAATTTCCATTAACTCCACAACTAGAATTGGAAACATTTCCCTCTCTTACTTTTACACTATGCACTTTGGCTTAATTTTGTTTGCTTCTAAATAAAGTAGTGCCTTATAATAGGCAATGGTGGTTTTAGTTCAATTCACTTTTTAAATTGTTAGCGAAATCCACCAGTTTTATTCTGTGATAACTATTAATTTCCATTCCAAGTCCGTAAAATAATGACTTAGGGACCCAAGGTAATAGTCACCAAACTGTATTCAATGTATATTGTCTACACTATAAAACAAAATAAAAATTTAAATACAATTAAAAAGATTTTGTGGATGTTGAGACAATCTTATGTTAACACATTTTTAGAACTAATGTACATTTGTTACTTGTCTCTGGTGACAACATTATTAGAAACAATAAAATATAAAAATAATGAATTATTAACCCATTTATATGCTAGTATCAAATTTTTAATGTTATTTCCTCTGGGATATATGTCAATCATAAATCCATTAAAATCCCTAGGATCTCCCATTTTATTCAAACACATTCAGAAGATTTAGATTAAACTAAATATAATAATAGTCATAAATATCCATAATATAATGCTTCTTAGGGTCAGTAAGATTACTTGTTGGTCAAAAAAGTAAAGAAAAGAAAGAAGTAAAGAAAGAGAGGAAGAAAGAAAGAAGGAAAGAAAGAAAGAAAGAACAAAAGAAAGAAAGAAAGAATGAAAGAAAGAAAGAAAGAAAGAAAGAAAGAAAGAAAGAAAGAAAGAAAGAAAGCCAGCTGATTTTCAATTTCCAGACCCTAAATTAAAAAGCAGGTAGTATGCAAATGCAATTGTGTTAAGGACCAAACTTGTCTTACAGAAGGAGTGTTGAGGGAGTATGTTTGGGAGCAATTGGGAAAAATGCCTTGAAGTCAGTGATGTATACAAACTGACAGCTTTGTTTTCTGCTTGTGACAGCTTTCTACATAGATTTCTAGATAGCTCAGCTCTCATAGACCAAAGCCCAGGCTTTTTTTATATATCAATACAATGATTACCCTAGGTTCCCTTTTGATCTCCCCACAAATCAGCATTTTATAACTTTAGCCCCTTGATTCTTAGAAAAGCCAACAAGTACAATTTTTAACATAGTAAATCAGTTCAGAGATCTGCCTGTCTTGTATGAACAGACAAGTTAGCTGGGTGGGGTCTGGCTCTTGAGATCACCACTTCCTGGATCATGACTGGCCCTAAATTTGCTCTGTCCCAGGCTGACCTTGGACTCAGAAATCTACCTGTATTTATTTCTTTCTAACAAGCTGGGGTATTAGTGCTGCTGCCTTTCTTCCCTGAGGTCTGTGAAGCCTGACCTACATTTTATATTGCATCCTCATAGCATGCATATTTGAGAAATCCTGTTTATGTATTCTTGAACTCATCTTTTTAGAGTTCTTTCCCACAGTCTTAAGGGCTAACTGGAAGATTGCTGCACTCACCACTTTGCTGAAAAATATCAAACAGACACTCATCTCCAGAATCATGCTAGGGACAACATTACCCAATAACCATGGCAGGGAGAATATTTCCTGAAGGAGAAATATGATGTAAAATATATACATTCTTATACAAAAAAGCCTCATACCTATCAATAATCTACACCCTTGGAGGTACATGCCCTGCTAGATCTCCTCCAGGAGCAGGAAGTGTATTATTCTGTCCCATCTACAGCCATGCAGGGCTTGGCACAATTCCTGTAAGCTGGCAGCAAAATAGAAAATAAAGAAAGGAGTATCACCTAGATAACCGCAGTCCCACTAGACTTTGAGTGCAACAATATAAGGAAGATATTGTCTCAATCAAATGAAGAGAAGAACTTACTCCTAAAATTTTCTACTAGTTTTTCCATGCATGCTTTTGCATGTGTTTGCACATTTGCATACTTCTCCTCTAATCTCTCTCTCTCTCTCTCTCACACACACACACACACACACTAAATAGGCTGTTTATGATAATTATTTGATGGAAATGGAAAAGTTCTTTCATTGTTAGTTTTGCAGCATAAACTAACAAAGACATTTATTTCATCACCATAGGATATCCTCTTGGCATTCAATGAACATAAATAAATATACTTTAACAAATCTGTCCATTAAAATATTCTGACAGTATGAGAGATACTGAGAAATTAATGAATTCCAAATTATGTTTTGAATTATTGGTTTTGATGCCTCTAGTACCTCTTTTGTTGTTATTTTAGTTATAGGTATTTTCCCTTGGTTATATTTGATTTACTAAACAAAAGTTTTAAATATATATACATATATATATATATATATATATATATATATATATATATATATATATATAATTTTTGGACCACAGGAGGTTCACAGCAAATATTTAGTTTCTATATGTATTAAGACTGAGTGTCTAAACAAACATTCTGACTCTTGGAATTTTCATCTGTATTGCATATTTACACTCCCCATAATATGAAGAAAGTAAAGTTTTCTTAAGCACAACTAGATAAACTCCTTTCCCAGGGGACTATAATTCTATTGCCTTGTATTTCTCATTGCAATGCATTTAAATTTCCCAGCTGCACTTTTCCCTTGTGCCATGCTCAATTTCATTGAATGCATTTATTTTAGATTAGGACATAATAACATAATCCAACATGACTGATGCTAGTGAACATGATTCATTACTCCATTTCACATCAGTCTTAAAAAATTTGATCAGATGTGGTTAGAAAACTGTTTGTCAAGTGATAGCTTTCTCTGATCTCTTACATTGCATACATATGAAACTCCAGTAAATAACTTCAATATCTATATAAAAATATGTGGTGGATAAGTTCTTTGCTGAAATATTATATATATTTGTGGTTTATGTCCTTAAAAATGCAATTTACTATATTAAAGATAACAGAGAAGTGATAAACTGAAAATCAGATATTCAAATTGCGTCTTCTGCTTAGAGGTATGATTTTGGATAAGTAATTAATACATCCAGTTACTTAATTAAAGGGCATCACCTTAAATTATTCTATAATTTATTTTCCTTTTATTTTCTTTTGAAAATGTATATAAGCATATACTAGATAATGCAGTGGCATAGATTAAAGTTGAGAATAAACTTATTTTCTAGCAATTAACTTAGTTTCCTTGTACCTAAAATATTTATGTCTTCAAGGCCTTGTACCAAATGCAGCAATATTCATAAGTGAATTTTTTGAAGAGATTAGATAACAGCTCTGATTTTGTTAATGCATTAAACCATTGATCTATTTATCATGTTAGAGACCTTTGAGGATGAGGAAAATGGGAGGAGATATATAGTTGCAGAACATTATTTTTATATTTTGAGCAGATAAATCCAACAGCAGACCAGGCCAAGATGTTCCACGTGAGAGAGGTTTATTATGTGGGAATGGGGGAGGGGCAGTGAAGTGAGTAGAAGAGTAGAGAAGAAAAGAGAGAGAAGAGAAGAGGAGAGGATAGCAAGGAGGGGGTGGCTTCCTATTTTATACAGAAAATGACATCATACTAGTGAGGGCAGGAACTGAGCCAAGTGGATTATGGGATTGAAGGTCGTTGTCCTGGCAATGCAGGTCAAGGGTCACATGATTAGGTGTTTAGGCTGGGGCTTGGAGTATCCTGGTGCTAACATTTCTCCCTTCTTGTTATCATAAAAGAAGGGGAGAAAAAGAGAGGGGAAACCAAGAGGGAATAGGGGCATCATGTCTCTTAAGCTACTTCCTGCTGTTTAGGAACATCATCAGTTTTCAGGGTATATCTGGTCTTCACCATCAGAGTTTGTATGCCAATCGTCTGAATCAGGTTCTTCTATGGACAGTGATTTCTTTGTGGGCAGTGGCTGGTAATCCTGTAACAGGAGCTGAATAACAGCTTGGTTAGAAATTTTTGTACTTGTCACTGAAGAAATGTAGAGGTAAGATTAGTAAGACAAGGGGTGATTGAGACATATTGCATCTGGATATGGATAGTACTTACTGGGAACTGGGCTGAGTTTTGTGGTAAAGCTTACCAGCAACTCCTGTTTTCCCACCTGGGGTCCCATGGGTCACAGATGTAGAAGAAGAGTGTCTTTCAGAATCAATAGAAGAAATGGTTAATCCATGTCCCTAGCATGTGTATCTCACAAGACCAGTATGGGCAGCCCCCATACTTGTCCGGTCATTTTCTGCAATAACCTTTTGTCTGTTCAAAGAGAAAACAGGTATAAAGGTCATAATATGCAGATAAAGTAACAGATATAGGGACGATGGCAATCTGGATCGGTTCCTGGCACCCAGCTATGGAGCAATTTCCTGATCCTATTTGGAAAGTCTGCTTGCTGTCAACAGATGTTTCTCAAACTTTGAATCTCCAGACATAGGGACTAACCTTGATGGAAATGAACAGCAGGGGAAAGATGAAAAAGCCACAAATAATCTGGTGTCTCATCCAGCGAGGTCAGGTTTGGCTGTCGGAGTGAAGCCTCATTCTTTAGGATGGGGACAAGACAGGTGGTCTTGTTGTCTTCCAGGGCTTAACAGAGCATGGTACTTAAAAGGACCCTGCCACTTTGGGGAGAGAGATGAAGGTTGATGACCTGGAGGAGATAAAAGGACTTGATCTCCAATATTAACAGGTAATGGTCAGGAAGCAGAATGTAGTCAAGGTAGGTGATGGTCAGCAATGTTCCATAGTGGAGAGAGAAGATGAGAGAGTAATGGGGTAAGCAAATTATCTGGAAGGGGAGAGCACTTGGTGAGAAGCCAGGAATTAGAACTGGGCATTCATACATGAGCTCAAGGAGGCATGAAAATTAAGGAGTCAAGGTTTTCTGAGGACAAGTGGTTGCCCATGCTCTGGAGGTTCCTGGTGTTCTTACTGGTGTCCCAGAGAACAACTCAGAAACCAAAAAGTAAATCATCCAGGCTAGAGTGCCCAAGTCATCCAGAGGACCTCTAGTGGCTACCCAGTAAGTCCCGGACTTACTGTGGAAAGTGCTCCACCCTGGTCAGGGATTTCAGCCAACCCACTGGGGACCTGACCCACTGAGGGCCTGTATGGAAAGAGCAGCTTCCGAGTGAGCAGGATCCAGATGGGTGGTATCTCTGCTATGTTGGCTGGTTCTAGCCCCCTAGTTCTTGGGCAGAGCTGGCCAGGCTCTGTTCCATGAACTGGAGGCTACTCCCCACTGACAGACCCTGCTGATAGTATGCCAGTATCTGCATGAGAGTTTTTAGTGAACCCGTAAAATGGGAGTGTGGAAGCCTGGCCTATAAGGCATGTGAAAATGGCTCAGCTCACTTGGTTTAAAGTTTCTCTGCCCTGGGACAGCAGCGGGTCACATGGTGGAAATGGTGGGAAGTTGTGCTCCTCCCCATTCCCCTGGCTGTTGTTGGGACAAAGGCTTAATAGTGGTTGATCCCTTTGACTGGGATTTAAAAACCCAGCAGGAGGTGGGGTCGCCAAGAGTTCAGGCTAGGAGAGGGCAGGAGAAAATGGGAGCCAAGCCACTGTGCGTGGAGAGAGCATGTGGCTGCAAGGCAGTGGGAATCTTACCGTGGATGTCCTGTTCTTGGTACCTGCTGCTGCATCTACTGGGTGCCCCTCGGGCCCACCAGGCACTGGTGGCTGCTGGCTTTCCCACTTAATCCAATCCCGGGTTTTGGCACCAATTTTATATTTTGAGTGGATAAACGAAGCAGCAGACCAGGCCAAGGTGTTCCAAGTGAGAGAGGTTTATTATGAGGGAATGGGGGAGGGGAGGTGAAGCAAATAGAAGGGTAGAGAAGAGGAAAGAGAGAAGAGAAGAGAAGAGAAGAGAAGAGAAGAGAAGAGAAGAGAAGAGAAGAGAAGAGAAGAGAAGAGAGTGAGGAGGAGGAGGCTTCATATTTTGTACAGAAAATGACATGACATCACACCTGTTAGGGTGGGAACTGAGGCAAGTGGATTGTGGGATTGAAGGTCATTGTCCTGGCAACACAAGTCAAGGGTCACATGGTTAGGCTGGGGCTTGGAGTATACTGGTGCTAACATTTATAACTGAGTCTGTGTCATTTTGAAACATATCATCAAAAAGCTTAGCATCTCCCTCTTTCCCTCTACTTTTCTCTCCCTCTCTCTGTTTTTCTTTCTCCTCTCTTCCTCTCTTTTCCTTCTCTCCATCTATTCTCCTTCTTTCTCTCTCCTCTCCTTCTCTCCCTCCTTCACTCTCTCCCCCCTCTCTCCTTCCTCCCTTTACTCTTTCTCCTCCTCCATCCTCCTATTTTGATTACTGGTGCTTATGAAACAAGTAGGTTGATTCTATCATAAAATCCCACAATGTAATCTGCCTCAACAAATTTCAGAACCAATGAAGTCAGGAAATCCTAGAGAGAGACAAATCTAATTGTGTGTGCCAAAACATGTCTTTCTCAAGAGAAATTGAATTTTTTCTTTATTACAACTATGTAATGCTGAATACCATAATTAAAACAAATCAATTAAATATGCTTGTAAACTCAAAGTAACTGATCTGAAAGAAAAAAATGTGTAAATACCTGTATATTCTCTACTGAAAACAAATATATCCTATATATCAGGCTCACCATTATTGTCATAGTTATCTTCTGTTTAGTGAATGTCAGAACTTACATCCTGCTTCATTGTCAATTGAAACATACATATCTATGTGCAGGCTAGGTTATTGAAAAGTAATAAAAGACACATTAATAAAAATAAAGTTGTGTGATCCTTGGTAAACCATGTAAAGTTGCAATTGTTTGTTTAAAATAAAATGACCTGCCAGGTGTGGTAGCACAGGTCTTAATCCCAGCACTTGGAAGGCAGAGGCAGGCAGATTT
>NC_034613.1:36507803-36511605 GCF_900095145.1 Mus pahari | reverse complement strand
AATGGAGGAGCTAGAGAAAGTACACAAGGAGTTGTAGGGGGCTGCAACCCTCTAGGTGGAACTACAATATGAACTAACCAGTACCCCCTTAGCTTGTGTCTCTAGCTGCATATGTAGCAGAAGATGGACTAATGGGCCATCACTGGGAAGAGAGGCCCCTTGGTCTTGCAAACTTTATATGACCCAGCACAAGGTAAGGCCTGGGCCAAGTAGTGGGAGTGGGTTGTTAGGGAGCAGGGGCGGGGGGTGATATAGGGAACTTTAGGGATAGCATTTGAAATGTAAATAAAGAAAATAATAATAAAAAAATAAAAAAGGAAGAAAAACCCTGTATATAAAAAACAAAATAATAATAATAATAATAATAATAATAATAATAATAATAATAATAATAATAAAATGCAGTTTAACTTGCTGATTTAAAAGTTATTGAAAGCATTATAGATTGGGCTATTACCCTATTCAAGCCAGAGTTAATGTTATAAATCCAGTGGCACATCTATTGGACTGTATTTCACTATCAACTTTTCAAATATAGATAAATATATTAGAAATCACAGTGTGAGCCAAGGTGTTGTTTTTGTTTCTTTTCTCTTTTTTTATTATTCATTGTGACAAATCACACACCTTTCAAACTATATGAATATATGTATTACTATTAAACCTATTTGAAAATAAGGTTTTTGTGATTGTCATAAACAAGTAAATATAGTGAGAAACCTGAACACTGTTGAATTGTTTTGTTTTCTCAGTTCTCAGCATATCCCCAGTTTTTCTTTAGCCATGCATTGATGATAGCCAATTGTTGGGAACTAAAAATGCGGGTCCTAAGGAAGAGGGGGAAGGGGAGGCCCATGCCCCACCAGAGTTCTACCTATGTTCTGGTCAGTCAGGTTTGGGAGGGCTGCTATCTACCTTCCACTCATCCCAGGATGGGCATTCAATCCTCTGGCCCACTCTTCAGGGGGTGGCAAGGGGCAGCCCTACCTGAGCTTCCCAGAGCTATTTTGCTAAAACCACCAGGGTTATGGGAGAGAGGGCTGAGGGCTGAGAGGTACCCAACACCATCGAGGGTGAGTGCAGTGGATCTTGATGAGCAGAGACTCTCTATGGTTTTAGAGCTTTATTATAGAAAGGCCTGGAGAAAGAGAGAAGGTAGAAGAAATAGGGGTGGGGGCCTAGACAGAAAGAGAGTAAGAGAGAGGAGAGGGGAAGAGAGAAGAGTGGAGAGGAGAAGACAAAGAGATGAGAGAGGAGAGAAGACAAAGAGAGAGGATAGAAGAGAGAAAACAGAGAGTGGAGATAAGGGGTGAGAGTAATGTGTAAGAAGTAAGAGAGAGTCAAGTAGGAGAGCAATGTGGGGCTAAACAGACCTTTTTTTTAGTATTCTGTCTTATCTTATTGTTGCTAGGTAACTGGGGAGGAGTTTAGCCTGAAGATCAGAAGCTTGGGCCATTGCCTACATGACTTCTAGCCATGCTTCTCTTGTGGGGGCTGTGGAGGGCGGTAACTTAGGCAGGAGCCAGATTTCCATGAGCATGTGGGAGCTGTGGAGGGCGGTAACTTAGGCAGGAGCCAGAGTTCCATGAGCATGAGGTCATGAAGGTGAACTATCACTGTTCGGGGTTCAGACCTCAGCTCGACTGGAGACCAGCCTGTCTATGCATAGCCCAATTCCCCAAATTCCATTATAATAGAAAGAGTAGAGTAAGTGCTTTTTAAAATATCAACCCATGTTACTCAGAGAAGGAAAAATTGCCAGAGGAAATGAATGATGAATTAACTTATTAAAAGGGTATGCACTGCTACCAAGCACTAAATAATAAGATAAGGCTTCTCTTCAAAAGAATAAATGTTTCATTAAAACAAATTACATACCATATTCTACAAATTCTGGCCCTCGGGTTTTGTGAATGTCACTAACCTTAAAAAATATGCTCAGTATCATTATGTCTCTCTTATTATGTTACATATGTTCTAGTAATGTAGATTTTTCCATGCCAGTAGTTTATTCGGTAAATATGAGCAAAATGATATGTAAGTTTTGGACATTTAAAAATCTAATACATTCTTGGAAAAAAATCAGAAACGAAAGTGTCAACAAATATCTTCTAAATTTAAACTGAATTGATGATAATAAAAATCTACAATCTTCAACATTACAAACTTTCTATCCTCACTTCCTCTTCCTCTATATGCATCAGCAGACTTGCTAATGTCTGTATGTACCAAAAGCCAGAGACTGTTGTCTTCCTCTATTGTTCTACTTATTTTTGAGAGAGTTTCATGAAACCTGGTGTTCAGTGTTTTAGGTAGATTGTGTATCTAGCAAGATCCTCAGATTTGTCTTTCTCAATGTGCCATAGCCCTGAAGTTATAAGCATGTGCAGTTCTTCCTTAATCAAATTTTGCATTGTAAAATAATAACAAACCCTTCCTAGTATGCTCCTACACAATACATTCTCTAACATTGTCACTGGATTTGCAATATATACAGTGTTACAGGGTATAGAAAATCACCCTGTGAATCCTCACTTTTTTTTTTTACTTGAAAAGCATGATTCAAGTTGTCATGTGGATCAGCTTTAGCATAGACTTTTAGTTCTGACTAGAATATCCACCCCAATTTTGTCTCTCATTTGAAAATAAACAGACATATTTTTCCCTTATTTATTTATTTATCTATTTATTTGTTTGTTTGTTTGTTTAATGTCTGGACCACTTCCCCCCTTCCTAGTCCTCCCTCACACAGTCCACCGCACATCCCCACTTCCCATTTTCCTCTGAGAGGGTAGAGGACACCCTAGGTGTCTTCAGACCCTGATATATTCTCTGCAAGGTTAGGCTCATCCTCTCCCACTGAGGCCAAATAAGGTAGCCCTGTTAGGGGATCAGATTTCACAGACAGGAAACAGTTTAAGGGAAAACCCACCCCTAACCCCCCCTCCCCCCCACACACATACACATTCCAGTTGTTGGGAGACCCACTTGAAGACCAAGCTGCTTACCTGTGACATATGTCAGGGACCTGGTTCCAGCTTGTTGCTTCAGTTGGTGGTTCAGTCTCTGAGAGGGTAATAAAAGGAGAAAATAAATGAAAATTAAAAATTGTAAAAAAAGATAAGCTTCTAAAATAAAAAAAGACAGAAAAAAAAGAAGAGAAAAGAAGAGAGAAAAAAGAAAGAAATAAGGAAAAGCACTGATATGACATTGTAAGTTAAAAAATTCCTAAACATACTGTTTAGTTGTTGTTGTTGATGTTGTTGTTGTTGCTGCTGGTGGTGCTGCTGTTGTTGCCATTTATTGCTGGGCATGCAAACTACCCTTAAAAACAATCTCTTATTTGACTTAAGACCCACTCCACATGACAGAACTCATTCTGGACACTCATTGTTTGACCAAGAACCAGAGACTAGAAGCCCAGGCATCTAGGGTAAAACCAAATACTACTGGTCTAAAGAAAGTCCAAAAGTAATAATACAATGACACCTAATGATATGCTTTATTCAAAGATGGGTATTTTATTTGACCATCTTTAGAGAGGCTTAGTAAATGGGAACAAATACAGAGACCCATAATCAGATATCACACAGAAAGTGAGAGCCTGTGGGAAGCCAGAATGAATCGCCACCACAAGACAGTGCTGGCTCCCTGTGTGTTTTCCTTGTGAGTAAGCAAAATGCGCATGTGCTTTCGGGGTTCTGCCAGTCACTGCTCAGCCCGGAGCATAGTTATGAGTTTCTGATTGCATATCCAATCAGGAGTTTCCACACTGTCCTAAGCATATGTAAACAATATCAAG
>NC_034613.1:36488487-36506724 GCF_900095145.1 Mus pahari | reverse complement strand
GGCTTGGGGTCTTTCGCTTTAGTAATTAACCCAACAATAAACGTTTGTGGAAGAAGTCTATTGTCGCGCGTCTCTTCCTTGCTGGCGGGGGAGTGGACAGCGACAAGAGCCCTTTGGACACATAGCTCTAAATGGGAGGTTTTCATTAAATCCTTCCTCACAGAGTTCAGGTAACCCCACAGAAGAAGAGGCAGAAAGGTGATGGAGGACACCAGGAGAACAAAGCCCTAGGAATCAACTGAGCAAAGCTCATATAAACCAATATAAATTCACTGATACTGAAACAGCAAGAACAGAGCCTACACACATCTGCAGAAGGTTCTCTGCCTACATCTTATAACTTACAGGCTAGTATTTTTATGGAATTCCTAAGTATATGAGCGAGTGGATCTTTAATTAATATGTCTAGTCTTGGGGCTGTTTTCCTTCTGTTGAGTTGCACTGTCCAACTTGAATATGATGGCTTTTTCTATTTTATTATACATTTTGTTGTGTTTCTTACCTCCTAGAAGCCTGTAGTTTTAAAATTAAAGACTGAAAATAAATGGATCCAGAGGTGTTGAGAGGTGCAGAGGTCTGGGAGTATTAGAGAGTTGGAAAATATTATCAAGGAATGTTGTAAAAAGAATAAATTTCAACAATCAAAAATATTTTTTTTAAAAAAAGAGTAGTTCATCATGAATAAGGCTGCAATGAACATAATGGAACATGGGCCCCTGTGACATAGTGGGACATCTTTTGGGTGTATAGCTAGGTCTTCAGGTAGATATATTTCCACATTTCTGAGGAACCTACAGACTGATTTCCAGATTGATTGTACCAGTTTGGAATCCTACAAGCAATGGGAGAGTATTATTCTTTCTCTAGATCCTCAGCAACATGTGTCGTCACTGAGGTTTTGATCTTAGCCATTCTGATTGGTATAAAGTGGAATCTCAGAGTTGTTTTTATTCACATTTCTCTGATCACTAAGGACTTTGAACATTTCTTTAGGTTCTTCTCAGCCATTTGAGATACCTGTGTTATGAATTCTTAGTTTAGTTGTGTACTGCACTTTTTTTATTGTGTTGTTTGGTTTTTTGATGGTTACCTTCTTGTGTTCTTTATATATTTTGGATATTATCCCTCTATTAGATGTGGGGTTAGTGAAGATTTTTCCCAATCTGAAAGTTGCTAATTTGGCTTATTGACAATGTGTTTTGCCTTACAGAAGATTTCCAGTTTCATGAGGTTCCACTTATCAATTCTTGATCTTAGTGCATGAACCAATGGAATTCAGTTTAGGAAACTAACCCCTGTGCCAATGAATTCAAGGCTCTTTCCCAATTTATCTTCCATTAGATTCAGTGTATCTCTTTTTATGTTGAGAACTTTGATCTACATGGACTTGAGCTCTGTGCAAGGTGAGAAATATGGTTCTATTATCAAATTCTACATACAGACAGCCAGTTAGACCAGCACCCTTTATTGAAGACCTTATTTGTAATAGCAAGAAGCTGGAAAAAACCCAGATGCCCCGCAACAGAAGAACTGATACAGAAAACGTGTTCATTTACAGAATGGAATACTACTCAGCTATCAAGAGTGAGGACATTCTATGTTTTGCAACCAAATGGATGGAACTAGAAAATATCATCTTGAGTGAGGTAACTCAGGCCCAGAAGGACGTACATGTTATCTACTCAAGTAGATATTAGCCAAAAATAAAAATTAAAAAAAATACAACATAACCAAGGTATAGCCACAAATCTCAAAAAGATCAATAAGCTGAACAACACAAGAGAAGATGCTTCAGTCCTACTTTGGAGAAGAAAGCAATTACATGTGGGGAGTGAAGCAAGGACCTGGGAGGGAAAGTGGGCACAGGGTGACAGGAGGGAGAGGGGAACCTGATCTGGTATTGGCGGAGGGAAAAGTACTGAAGCCCCGAGGACCAGCAGAAAGAATGGAAACAGGCAACCTCAGGAAATAGGAGGTTGGGGGGACCCTCCAAAATGCACCAGAGACCTGGGATGTGAGAGACTCTCAGGTCTCAAAAGGTGGGACCTTAGATGAAATACCTGACAGTAGGGAGTGGGAACATACAGAGCCCACCTCCAGCAGGAAGTGGGGACATCAAGTGAGGGATAGGGTTACCATCCCACAGTCAGAAACTCTGACCCATAATTGTTCCTGTCTGAAAAAATTACAGGGATTGAAATGGAGAAGAGCCTGGGGAAAAACGATCCAGTGACAGGCCCAAAGTGGGATCCAGCTCAAGGGGAGGACCCAAGGCCTGACACTATTACTGAGGCTATGGAACACTCACAAAAAGGGACCTAGCATGACAATACTATGAAAGACCCAACAAGCACCTAAAGAGACAGATGTAGATATTTGCACCCAACCAATGGACAGAAGCAGCTGATCTCTCTTGAATTAGAGAAGGCTTAAAAAAGCTAAGGAGAAGGGCAATCCTGTAGGAGGACCAGCAGTCTCAATTAACCTGAACCCCTGGGATCTCTCAAACACTGGACCACCAAACAGACAGCATCCACCAGCTGCTATGAGGCCCGAACATACAGAGCAGAGGACTACTGTGTCTGTGTTCATTCAGAGATGATGCACATAAAGCTCAAGTGATTCAAGGCCTCAGGGAGTTTAGAGGTCAGGTGAAGTGGAGGTTGTAGACATGCACATGGAGACAGGGGTTTGGGAATGAGGTATGGAATGTGAACAGTCAGAGATTTGACAGAAGGGGGAAATAAAATCTTGAGTGTAAAAAATTAATTAATGAATTAATTATTTTTTTTTTAAAAGTAGTATGTTTCCCCAGTGAGAATACCTTGAAGGAAATTAAATTATCACATGTAAGTGGTGATAAATTGGAGACAGCTTCTGGGTTAGAGATGGAGGTTTGTTTGGGCATTTATTTCTTTTTCTATTCTTTTTAAATTTTATTTTATTTTTAGTTTATCTTTATACTCCATATTCCACTCTCCATCCCCCTATTCACCCTACATCTACTCCACATCCCATACTTCCTCCCCACCCCACCCCATTACCACATGGATGCCCCTAAACCCTATCTCACCAGAATTCTGAACTCCCTGGGGCCTCCAGTCTCTTGAGAGTTAGGTGCATCATCTCTGAATGAACACAGACACAGAAGTCCTCTGCTGTATATCTGTTGGGGGCCTCATATCAGCTGGTGTATGCTGTCTATTTGGTGGCCTAATGTTTGAGAGATCTGGGGCATCCAGATTAATTGAGGCTGCTGGTCCTCCTACAGGATCGCCCTCCTCTTCAGTTTCTATCAGCCTTCCCTAATTCAATAAGAGTCAGCAGCTTCGTCCATTGGTTGGGTGCAAATATCTACGTCTGACTCAGCTGCTTGTAGTGTTTTTGGGAAGGCAGTCATGATAGGTCCCTTTTTTGTGAGTGTCCCATAGTCTCAGTAATAGTGTCAGGCCTTTGAACATCCCCTTGAGCTGGATCTCACTGGATCTTCTTTTTCTCAGGCTCCTCTCCATTTCCAATCCTGTAATTCTTTGAGACAGAAACAATTATGTGTCAGAAGTGTGACTGTGGAGTGGCAACCCCATCCCTTTCTTGGTGCCCTGTCTTCCTGCTGGAGGTGGGCTCTATAAATTCCCTCTCTCCACTGTTCAACATTTCATCTAATGTCCCTCCCTTTGAGTCCTGTGAGGCTCTCACATACCAGGTCTCTGTTGCATTCTAGGGAGTCTCCCCAGCCTCCTATTTCCTGGGGTTGCCTGTTTCCATTCTTTCTGCTAGCCCTCAGGCTTTCAGTCCTTTTCCCTCACCCAATACCAGATCATGTATCTTTCTCTCTCTCACCCCCAATCCCCCATCCAGTCCACTTTCCTCCAAGATCCTTCCCTCCCTCCCAACTTGTGATTGCTTTCTTCTCTCTTCAGCTTGTTGACTTTTCAAGTTTTCTGGAAATTTCTTTCATTTTAATTTTTTGTTTCATTTTTCTTTTGCTTGTATATTATGTTTTCTGATTTTGTATTTAATATGTTTTCTGTGTAGGTGTGATGTCTTCATGTGCATGTTCTTCTTACATCATTTCTTGATCTCCTCCACCTTTTATTCCACTTTGTACCATTTTGGCTTTTTTGCCTATTTGTTTTCAAAGAGAGAGAAAGGTGAATTTGTGTTGGATGAGTGGGCAGATGGGATGAGATAATGGAGTGGAAATCCTGATCAGAATGTATTTTGGGAAAAAAATCTATTTTCAATTATAATATTTAAAGTTTCATTTTATATATCTGCATTGGCATGCGCACACGAATAGTCTCCTGTGAAGACCAGAAGTGCAACATTTTCTTAGTATTAGACTTATGAATTGATACATGCTCTAATATGTGGGTGTTGAAAATACAAACTGATCCTCTTCAAGAAACACATATTCTTGTATGTTTTATATTTTTTTATCCCTGAAATCTACCACCTAAAAATTTTTGAAATGTACAAAGATTTTAAGATTCAATTTGTGTCAAACTTCTGTACAAATTAGTTAATTATCATACAGCATGTACTGTTAAGTATCTTATCTTATTCATTTTATACTTTTTGTGACTAAAATTAATAGCTTTTTTTATAGAAATGAGAGCATACTGTACTGATTTCCCTGTAGCTAATTTATATCACTGAAGATATTTTTATTCAATTTCAATAATTTTATAAAATAATAGTTTCCTTCTTCCTAAGGAAGTAGAACATATGTATATTTGTAACATATTAGCTTCATTCATCAACCTAATAATGTATATTGTATTGTTTGTATATCTTGTCTATCAATTACACTGATCTGAGTAGTAACTGGGTGTGATTATTGTTCAGACAAACTGATTTTGAGTGTGTGTGTGTGTGTGTGTGTGTGTGTGTACAGAGAAATGATTTCTTTTTTTTCATAATCAAAATTTGTTTATTATATGAAGCAAAATTAATATGGATTTTTTTGAAGACTGAAACTTCAAAACACTAAAATCAAAGTCAAAGATTATTTAAACATTAAAGAAGCATGAACCTACTGCTGCTTTATTAAGTAAGCATAGTACCTAGCCACATTTTAATATATGATCCTTTATTTAATTGCCTGAGTAAAATTTATAATGATGTTTATGATTGTGTTATTTTACCTTTTTGCAATGGCTCATAAGCATTTTCTTATTGATTGCACACCTATTCTAGAATTTATGAGTGTCTTTTTTGATTTTATCCATTTATATGTAAAGGGATATCTTATTATAATTCAAAATTATACCTCATTAATGATTAGTGATTATTTGACTTTTCATATATATGTTGGATTGAAATTATTTCAATGAGTACTATATATTTAGACCCTTTAAGATATTTTGACAGCACTGTTTGCTTTGTTTCTTTGAAATAACTAAATATTTTATAAAACTCCTTTTCAACACAGCCCTCTCCTACCTCCCTTTATATAAAATGAGCTAGTAGTCCATTAATTTTTTTTCTGCTTTAGAGGCATACTCAATATTCACAAAAGTATATATTAACAAAATTTCCCATATTAATTGTGTTATTTTAGGCTTTTGATAAAAATGAAATGATCATAATTGATTGCTTTTATTTTTCATATGCTTACGTTGTTTCAATAGTGAATATATACTTTTTTCCCTAAAATCTCTAAAAGAACCAAACTGTTTAGATAGGTTTTGATGTCTAAACATGTAATGCTTACAGTTTCATTGCTAGAGTCAAGATATCTTTACCTTTGTGAGTTATTTTTTACAATGTAAATGTTAATATTACCTGTATTTTATTTATGTGAACATGATGTTGAAATTTGAATTATGGTAGCCATGAAATTTTAGATCTATTAGCATAGTTATTATTCTTATTTCAAATACTACAAAAATATTTAAGAAATTGTATTTAATAAAGAATCAAGAAATAATAATCACCTGCCAGGCATGGTGGCACATGCCTTTAATCCCAGCACTCGGGAGGCAGAAGCAGTGGCAGTCGGATTTCTGAGTTCAAGGCCAGCCTGGTCTACAAAGTGAGTTCCAGGATAGCCAGAGATATACAGAAAAACCCTATCTCAAAAAACAAAAGAAAAAAAAAAGAAAGAAATAAAGAAAGAAAAAAAGAAAGAAAGAAAGAAAGAAAGAAAGAAAGAAAGAAAGAAAGAAAGAAAGAAAGAATAATCGCGTACTTTTGGAAGCATTACAAGATTTAATTAGCTTCTTCTAATATCTAGCCATATTAAAGTAATACAAGTGATAAGAGGCTACATAGAAAGACAGTAAACCAGAGAGAGAGTTAAGGATCAATCTAGCTTTTATTCAAATAATGTACAGTCATAAAAATTGTCAAGGGGCTCTAAAAGTAGCTGAAAATATTTTAAATGTAGCACCCACAGTGATGTAATAAGCTCTCATGGGTCACCATATATTACCCATTTTCATGTTGCTATTCTTTCAGAAAAAATTATAAACCATGAAACTTTGCATGACAATTCATTCTAAAATCATAGTGTTTAGCCCTTGGCTTTTAGATTTTAGGGGTTTCCTGCAGTGTAATTATATCTGATCATAAATATTACATAAATATTTCCAATATATTAAACTCATTCTGGTGTCTGTCAAAAGCCTGCTTCTGAGAACAAACCAAATTTCTTCCAATGAATGTCTGCCATTCCCAACCCCCAAATCATCTACTTTCAAGATGCAATGTCGTTTAAGTTTAAACATGATTGCAATGAGTGAAACAGAGATGTAAAAGAGAGTAATAGGTCCAAAGGAAAAATGATGCTCTGCATCACAGATACGGCATTTTGAGACTCCAGCATGCAATTCATTATGTGTGGAAGGAGGAATGTGCCATAAAACACTTGGGAAGATCAGGTTCCTTTGTTTTGCTTGCCTTAGCATAAATAACCCCTCTGTCACATATGACAATCTGATATTTACAACCCTTACCTTTTACTGTTCTATGCACCTTGTGATTTATAATTTCTAGGTAATGACTCTTACTTCAGTCTCATGACTAAACTAAGTATCATTTATTCAGCTTGAGGCTATCTGTGGAATATTAAGCATTACAAATTTAGGAGAGTAACTGGTGGCTTTGTGATTTCACACTTATAGTATATATGTTTTTTCATGTAGTATAATGTATTCAGAATCATTTTTCAAATAGCATTGTTTATTTAACACCTCTTAGCTCCATTAAAATTTTAGAATTTTTCTAGTTTTTTGAAAAGTGTTATTTAAATTTTGATAGAAATTATATTAAGTCTGTGAATCACTTTGAGAAGTAAAATCATTTGTGAAAACAGAATATCTTTCTAGAATTTAATATCCTCTACAGTTTCATTCCTGAGTGATTTATAATTTGCAGTAATTTTTTCCCTACTGCTATGGTTGAACTAATTCCTTGGTACTTTAAGGTTTTATATCTATTGAAATTAAAATTCTTTCCTTAATTTGCATTTCAGTCCATTTTCTGTTACCATAGAATAGCAATACTGGTTTTAATATGTCAATTTTTCATGCTGCTAATTTGATGAGTTTAGTTTTAGTAGTTTCTTGTAATTTTTGGAGTTTTCCAGATATAGGGTATGTCTTCTGTTAAAGGTGACAATTCAATTTCTGAGTTTAACTCATTGAGGAAATTTATTCCATTTCCTTTTTTAGCATGATTATTTGGATAGGTCTTCTAGCTTTAGCTGGAATAAAAATAAAATTTTATATAGAAATTTTTAAACCTTTCTGATTCAGCATGATTTTGGCTATTGAATTAAATACATACATACATATATACATACATACATGCATACATACATACATTCATGCATACATACATATATACACATTAATTATTACATGGGAGATATTCATTTCATGTACAATATATATATATATTATTAATAATAAAGAAATGATACTGATTTCATATAAATGACTTTTGTATATAATACTATTGCTACATTGTGTTTATTATTATTTATTTGTATATCACATTTACCAATTTGCATATAGAGGATCATCTTACCATATCTGGGTTTTACCTCTATTGATCATGATAAATAATGTTAGGTTCAATTCCCAAGTATTTTCTTGAATATTTTTACATCTATGTTCATCAAAGTTATTGGACTGAGAACATGAGAGATGGCTCAGCAAGTAACAGCACTTACTGCATGTTCAGAAGACCAGATTTTAGTTCCTAACGATCATATGGCAGCTCAGAGACTTATGACAATCCATTTCAAGGGGATCTGTCATTTTCTGGCCTCTGAAAACCCTTCACACAGAGAGTACTTGCAGACAATGTATCCCTAAAATTAAATAAGAATAAATGAGTCTTTGGCTTATGGACATTTCTTTCTCTCTTTCCTTCCTTCCTCCCTCCCTTCCTTCCTTCCTTCCTTCCTTCCTTCCTTCCTTCCTTCCGTCCTTCCTTCCTTCCTTCCTCCCTCCCTCCCTCCCTCTTTTCTTTCTTTCTTTCTTTCTTTCTTTCTTTCTTTCTTTCTTTCTTTCTTTTATTTTATTCACTTTGTATCCTGATCACTACCATTCCTTCCTCTCTTCACAGTCCCACCCTTTACAAATTTCTGCTGTGATTACTCACTCCCACAATGTCTCCACAAAGCTGCTGATTTTGCCCTTGAGTAACACCTTACCCTGGGACACCTAATCCAAGCAAGACAAGGGACATTCTCACCCATTGAGGCTCAACCAGGTAGTCTAGGTAGGGTGAAGGTGATCCAGTGGGAGGGAACAGAGACTGAGACAGCCATACTCTGATTATTGAGGATCCACATGAAGACCAAGTTGTGCATCTGCTACAAATATGTATGGGGTCTAAGTTTAACTCCTGCATGCTCTCTGGTTGGTGGCCCAGGCTCTGTGAACTCCCATTGTCCCAGGTTAGTTGACTCTGTAGGTTTTCTTGTGCTGTCCTTGACCCATACAGCTTGTATACTTCCATCTCACACTCTTTTTCAATATATCCTTGCCTCTGCCTGATATTTGGCTGTGGACCTCTGGCTCTGCCTCTGTACCCTACTAGAGGAAGCCTTTCAGGAGACAGTTATGGTAGGTTCCTGTCTGCAAGCACAACAGAGTATCATTAATAGTTTCAAGCGTTATCTCTCTTACATGGCATGGGTCTCAACTTGGGATAGGTGTTTCCTCAGTCTCTGCCTCATCTTTATCCCTGCACATCTTTCAGGCAAGACAAATTTTGGGTCGAAGATTTTGTGTGAGGATTGATGTCCCCCTCCCTCTACTGAAAGTCCTGCTTGGTTAAAGGTGGTGACCACTTCAATTTCTATATCCCCTCTAGTAGGAATCTTAGCTATAACCCTGCCCTTCCCCCCCAGACTGCCAGTCTCCCAGGCTTCAAGCTACTCACTGGAGATACCATCTGTCTATTTCCATTCTCACTCCAAGCCCTCTATTGCCTTCCTCCCCACACCTGATCTACAACACCACTTTCCCCTTACCCTTCTTCCACCAAGTTCCCTCTCTCCATCCACCTCCAATGACTATTTAGTTTCCCCTTCTGAGTGAGATTCATACATCCTCCTTTCAAAACTCCTCTCCCTAATTACCCAGTTTCTTTGGGTCTGTGGATTGTAGCAAAGTTGTCCTTCGCATTATGGCTCTACCATCTCGTGAGGACATTGGCTTGACTAGTTCATTGCACCTTTATTCATAATAGCCAGAAACAGGAAACAACCTAGATGTCTCACAACTGACAAATGGATAACAAAAATGTATTTCACTTACACAATGGAATGCTCTTAAAATCAAAGACATAAATATTGTAGGCAAATGGATAAAATTTAAGAATATCATCCCAAGTGGGGTAACCCAAACCCCAAAATACATGGATGGTGTGTATTCACTTTCAAGTGGATATTAGCCATAAAGTTTAAGATAAACATGATAAGATTCACAGATTCGAAGAAACCAAATAACAAGTAGTACCCATGGAAAGATGGTTGACTCTTTCTCAGAAGGGGAAATAAAACAGATATCTGAGGTGGAGGGAGGTAACTGAATGAGAGAAGGAATGTGGAACGGAATGACATGGGGGTTGCATATAGAGAGCTGGGGAAAGAGAATGAAAATCAGCAGTGAGGGGGCATCTCTAGAACATTCAAGAGTCCTAGGATAAGGGAGAGTTCAGGTTGTCTATGGAGATGACTCTAGCTGAAGTGGCCATTTCCCATAGAAAGATAGGAGTCTCACTGGAGGATTAAGGACCGTGACCCATTCCAAAAACTTCCACCCAAAATATTTCTTCCTTAGAAGATGTGCAGGGACAAAGAAAGAGCAAGGACAGAGGTAATTACCACCCAATGACAGCCCAAACTGAGACCTGTTCCATAGGCAAGAACCAATCCTTGACACTATTAACGATATTCTGGTATGCAGACAGGATCCTAGCATAAGTGTTCTCTGAGAGACTTCACTCAACAGCTGACTGAAACAGATGTATAAAGCCAAACAGTAGATCAAGCTCAGGAAGTCGTCTGGAAATGTTGGGGGGAGGATTGAGAAATGTGAAAAGAATAGAGACTCCACTCTCCCAGGCCTGGAAGACCAACAGAGTCAATGAACCTAGTTCCTGTGATTTCAGAGACTAAAGCAACATCCAAGGAGCAATCATGGTCTAGAACTACACCCCTGGCCCCACATATGTAGTAGATGTATACCTTGGTCATTATGCAGGTCCCTAACAGCTGCTGTAAGTGTTATCCTTGAATCTTTTGTCTGCCTGTTGATCCCTTTTCCCTAACTTTACCACCTTCTCTGGCCTCAGTAAGAGAGGATGTGTTAGTCCCACTGTGATTTGATGTCCTGGGATGGTTAGGTAGGTGCCTGTGATACCCAGCAGGAGCTCACCTTTCTTAGAGGAGAAGGGGAAGGCGAAATTCAGGAGGAGCACTGAGGATGATATGCTGATGTTGGGATTTAAAGAAAACAAACAGACAAACAAACAAACAAACAAACAAATAAATAGTATCAAATGCAAAAACAAAACAAAACAAACAAACAAACAAACAAAAAACTTATTTTGAGTTGAGATTTCACCGTACCAAAGTCAGAATGGTTAGGGTCAACAAATTATTTAAAAACAAATGCTGACAAATTTGTGAAAAGAAGACAAGATCCCTATTCACTGTTAGTAGTAATACAAAGAAGCAGAGTTACTCTGGATGTCAGTAAGGAGCATCCTCACAAAATTAAAAGAAAATCAACCATATGGTCCAGCTATAACCCTCTTGGATATGTCCAAATAATTTGCAATCCTAGTTTACAGATATTCACTAATAAATGCACATTCCCACACTATTTACAGTATCCATGATATAGAAACTATGAAATGTCCTCAACAAATAAACTAATACAGAAAATGTAGTGCATAAGCACAGTGGAATTCTATGAAGCTGTAATAAAAATGAAATAAAAAAATTTTAAGCTAAGTGGATGTACCTAGAAACGATCATCTTGAATGAAGTCCATCTAACTCAGAAAGACAAATGCTGTGTGCTTGCAGTTCTCAGATATGAGTATACAACATCAAATGACTACAGAAACCCATAATGTATAAAGGAACCATATGTATGAGGTGTGGCTTTGGAAGTGAATAGCAGAATATAAGTTGTATAAATTGGGTAATGGAATGAGGAGGAGGCACTTTTAACTTGTTGGGAGGGAGTCTAGTACAGAAAGAGAGAAAGAGACAAAGTCTACATAGCACCAAGTTTGTTTGATAAAGCCTCAAGAAATCATATTTTTTATATGAAGTTACAATTAAGTAACTTAATTTCTTTCTTCATGTGTGTGTATGTTTGTGTGTGTGTGTGTACTCATGCAAATATAGGTATGTCTCAAAGAAATTTAAGCTACTTGGACTGACAATACTGGACAGAAGAACCATAGACTAACAAAACTTCCAGTATTGGGCAGTAGAAACCTCCTTCCAAAATGATTGGCCAGGGTAGCCCAAGTGATTCTAAATAACAATTTAGATTTTTCAGGTAACACTTGATCCTTTCTCAGGCATTGAGGGGAAATCTCTTTGACTCAAGATGCCACACAGTTGAAGTAAATGACTCTGATGATTTGAGATGGAACTATCTTTAAAGCTTCTTTCCAATGGTCTACTTTTCATGGTTGTAAGAAATACTATTCAAACTGCCAAGAATCCAAATGAGCTGCAACATCTATGAATCACTACAATAGCAAACATAACCAGATATACATAAAATGGAATTATCGACACTGTCCTTTTTAAATTTGTAGTGTCCTTATCTGGTTTTGGTTCCATCATAATTATTACCTCCAAAAATTTTGCCTTTTATATCATTATTATATGGGACAAAATTCTAAGCATAATATTCATTTTCTTTGAGTCTGTAATAACTTCAATATTTTAACACTAGTTAAACGTTTGTTCATGGTATTTTTTTTCATTCTTTAAGTGTTGGAGGGAAGCCAAGCCAATGTTTACCTAAAATATCCTATATTTTCATTGTTGAAGTATTTATTAAGATTGTCCCCAAATCTTCCTCCTTCATCAGGACTAAACCAAGATGGCTTCTACATTAGCAGCCTATGTGTCATCACTATAGGATTCTACTTGACTGAACTGTCAATGAGTCATAACGGATGAGACAACTGTAGGATACTATATTGTCACAAACTAGTGTCATACCTTGAAAAATCTACCTGCCAAGAGTCAATGACACTGTTAGAACAAAGGCTCACCCTTCTGCAGACTGCTGATTACTGAGTTGGATTTCAGGCCAAGACCACTGTAAACATTCCCGTAACATATTAAAGAAAGTAAAATTCTTTTTTTTCTCATAATGACAATATTTAATTGGGCTGGCTAACAGGTTCAGAGGCTCAGTCCAGTATCATCAAGGCAGGAGCATGGCAGTGTCCAGGCAGGCATTGTGCAGGCAGAGCTAAGAGTTCTACATCTTCATCTGAAGGCTGCTAGCAGAATACTGACTTTCAGGCATTTTGGGTGAGGGTCATATAGCCCACACCCACAGTGACACACCAACTCCAACAGGACCATACTTTCTAATAGCACCACTCCCTGGGCTGAGCATATACAAACCATCACATTCCATTCAGTACTGCAGGATTACTTATGTTTTTAGGTAATTTCTGGAATCAGCTAATTACCAGTAACATATATGACTTTATGGGTTTTAGGGCTTTGTTCAGCACAAGGCTTTACTTGTCTAGCCTAGAACATCAAAACCAGTCTACCACACAGGTTCAAGTCCATCTGTCTTCCCCAAAGACAAGACATTTTTTTCCATGCTGATCTACTTGGCATCATAGAAGTCAGTATTAAAGATTTTCACCTTTACCATCTTAATTTATTCACTATTTTATATTTAAAGAAGATATTACAATCTTAACATCTGATTTTGTTAGCCACTCTGAGTTACTTTTTTTATTTTTTGAAGTTACTTTATTTTACTTCAAGTATATATTCAGTTATATGGAACTGTGGTGAAATGTTAAAAAAAGATATTACTCAAATGTTAAAACAACAACTAATTCTTTAAAGTTTTTGGTTGTTTCTATAAAAGGCTATTTTCAATTAAAGAGTTCTGAATTAGTGTTTCAACAGATATTTCCTTACATTTTAAAAACCAGCTAAACAAAAGTATCTTAGATTTACAAGATTATATGTTTATGGTGAAAATGCTTGTAATAGTTAATATGGCTGACTAGAAGGCTGGATGGCAGACAAAATTCTGAAAGGGCATTATCATACTTAGAAATACAGGATAGAATTAGGGTAGTACATTTTTTCACAAAATTTTCTTAAAGATATTTTGTTTTGTTTTGTTTTGTTTTGTTTTTTTCTTTTCAATTTCACTTGGTTGCTGCAAACTCTGATGATTTTTCCAGAATTTGTCTAAAGAAAATCATGGGGATACACAGCAGATATATGGCAGATAATTTGCTGCTTATGATGTAGAGTTGGTTTCTAACTTTTGCTGAAGCCATTGGAAATTTGCCTTTAAATAAAATGTGCCTTGCCTCAATAGAACCTAGAGATGTATACATTATAGTAGCCTTATATCTGGCAATGGAGTTTGATGTGATTAGAGTTGAATCTTTTTATCCAAGTTTGCCATGCCATGTGTTCTTAATTAGCATCATAGGGTTTTATTTATTCTACAATTTCGGTGGCAAGAAAATTGTTAGATTTGCCCTCTACTAATGAGATATGATGCCTTCAGACTCAAAAGACACTAATTTTCACATAAAAATTATCACTTTGAAATGTGTATTTTAAGGTGGCTAATTTAGATTGCTTAATATAATAATTGTAAAATCTCTAATCAACAATAAAATTGCATACATATATATTAGCTTGAATATATATATATATATATATATATATATATATATATATATATATATATATATATATATATATATATATATATATAAGCTAACATAAGGTAACAAGTGTTGAGCAATTCAAATCAAAGCAATATCTTTAAGTACTTTCAAATTCAACTAAAGAGAAAAAGGGCAATTAAACTATATGCAATGAATATTTTTGTTACCTGTTATCTCTGAAAGAATACATTATTAGAATTCTTATAAAAGCACCATCTTAGTTAGCGTAATTTGCACATATAATTATTTTAGTTACATACATGGACTTAGCCATTTTCTTTAAAAATTAATAGATGCAATTTTCTAAATTTTATTATTTGCCTTTTGTTTGGCCTAAAATAACACTAACATGTCAATTTTATTATGTTTAAAGCATGTTATCATTAATAATCCAAGTTACTGAAGAACATATATTTATCTACTTTGAGCTAATATTTTAGTTTTAGTTCACAATATTAAAGAATCTTGCATTTATATTTATAAATATCAGTCGTTATACTAACTTTAGTTTTGCTACAGTAAATTATAATCATAAGAGCTCTGAGGAAAAAAGAAACATTCTTCATAATAAATTGTCTCCTAATTTTGGTGAGTACAAAGAGTTTCTCTATGGAACATGCTTTACAAGTAATTCATTTTTTACTCCTTGAAATGTTTTGGGAGGTTTATAAAATATGAAGAGGAGTGATGTTGTAAAATTCTATCCTTCTATCCTCTATTGTTTGAGAATATAATTTTTTATTCTCTCTCTCTCTCTCTCTCTCTCTCTCTCTCTCTCTCTCTCTCTCTCTCAGGGAAGAACTAGGAAAATTTTAAGGAGAGCCAGATTAGAAACCAGAACTCATGTTTAAAAATAATAAAAGACTAAGAAATATAGAAAAATATAGAATATGTAACCTGTGTTAAAATTACAGTTTCACCCTCGAAAAGATTTCTTTCTATATTCATTAGTGGCCTTTTTGTTCTTTGTATAGAGCTGAACCCTTCCAGGGTTCCCATCCTCCATGTTAGTTTTTTTATTTAGCTCCTATTTAGGCAGTTAGGTTTGTGAGACTTCACGGTTGTGGCTTTTTTCATTCCCTAGGAGACAAATGTCAGAGCAAATTACCTGCTCCTGTCCTTTGGCTATTTAAATATTTCTGTATTCTCTTCTGTAATAGTTCCCGAGGTTTAAATGGTGAAGTTATATTGTAGACATATTATATGAAACAGTACTCCACAACTGTGATTTTTGAGTAATTGTGGTATATTGTAATAGTTTCTATCATTGGCAAAGAGGAGTTTCTTCACTGGTCATCCCTAAAATGATTTACATATAAATAAAATTATACAGACTGAGTATTATATATTTGTGTATACATGTGTCACAATATTAATAACACAAGGGGTCATTAATTTTAACTAGAGAATAGTGGGGTATATGAGAGGATTACCCATAGGTAAGGGAATGAGGATTTCAGTAATTATGATCTCAAAAATTAAAGAAAGAAAATTATATGTTTTCCTTATCTGGTATACTTGGACACTCTTTCTGAGGTGACAAATAAGTGTCTACTTTTTAAAGGCATAGAGACAATATCAGAAAAAAGTAAGTCTACTACCCTAGTCCAACTTGGCATGCCAATGAATATATTGTAGTTACTCATAGGACCTATGGGCAAGAAGTTTCTTAATGGAGGTTGAAATTACTCAACAATAGCTATATCACAAAAGTCCACCACAGCATAGATGCCATCTCAAAAAAAAAAAAAAAAAAAAAAAAAGATGGAAACCTGGAGCATACTGTACAATCAGCATAAACCTTAACAATTAGAAACTTGTCCATTCCAGGAAGGTTTGTTATACCACATCCACAGTTTGGCAGGTCTCTGCCTTTTCCAGGAAGCTCAGACAATCTGAGCCTCTTTGAGACACCATGGCTTATTTGAAAAAGCAGTAGTACTACTGATTATATATACCTAGGACAAAAGGTGTTCAGTGTATCTGATCTGTTTTATGATCTTCCTGAAGCTTCTAAATTGTTATTTTTTGAGATCAAGGAGCTTCTGGGTAGCAAATAATGTTTCACATCCCTTTAAAACTTCCTGAATCTCTGTTGAGCCTGTGCACTTGGACATCCTGTGCTGCCTGCCTGATGAGTCACTGGCCTCCCTGGCTGAACTCTGATTGGATCCAGGAGAGGGGGGAGAGATTATGTCAGAAGACTGATGAAAACAGGATGTGCCCTGGGGGGAGGGAGGAGAAGGTTTTTTTGAAAGAGCTGTTTTGGAAGGGAGTTGGAGAAAGCAGTGGAGAAAAACTGGGAGAAAGCAGTTGGGGAAAATCTGTTTGGGAGAAAGCTGTTTGAGAATGCTGTGGGAGAAAGCTGTTTGAGAATGATGTGGGAAAATGCTATCTGAGAATGCTGTTTGGGAAAGCTGTTGGAGAAAGAAGTTGGAGAAATCTGCCTTGGAGTTTGTGTCATTTTTTCCTTGTCTCTGCCGTTCGGAGTTCAGGTTTTGCAGCATATTCTCTCTCTGGTTTCTTTTTGGCAGAACTCAGAGCTATGAGTTTTCCTCTTAGGAATGCTTTCATTGTGTCCCATAACTTTGGGTATGTTGTGGCTTCATTCATTAAACTCTAAAAAGTCTTTAATTTCTTTCTTTATTTCTTCCTTGACCAAGGTATCGTTGAGTAGAGTGGTGTTCAGTTTCCACATGAATGTTGTCTTTCTATTATTTATGCTGTTATTGAAGATCAGCCTCAGTCCGTGGTGATCTGATAGGATGCATGGGATAATTTCAATGCTTTTGTATCTGTCAAGGCCTGTTTTGTGACCGATTATATGGTCAATTTTGGAGGAGGTTCCATGAGGTGCAGAGAAGAAGGTATATCCTTTTGTTTAAGGATAAAATGTTCTGTAGATATCTGTCCAATCCATTTGTTTCATAACTTCTGTTATTGTCCATGTGTATCTGTTTAGTTTCTGTTTCCAGGATCTGTCCATTGGTGAGAATGGGGTGTTGAAGTCTCCCACTNTTATTGTGTGAGGTACAATGTGTGCTTTGAGTTTTACTAAAGTTTCTTTAATAAATGCGGCTTCCCTTGCATTTGGAGCATAGGTATTTAGGATTGAGAGTTCATCTTGGAAGATTTTACCTTTGATGAGTATGAAGTGCCCCTCCTTGTCTTTTTTCGATAAATTTGGTTTGGAATCAATTTTATTTGATATTAGAATGGCTACTCCAGCTTGTTTCTTTGTACTATTTGCTTGGAAATTTGTTTTCCAGCCTTTTACTCTGAGGTAGTGTCTGTCTTTGTCCCTGAGGTGGGTTTCCTGTAAGCAGCAAAATCTAAGGTCCTGTTTGTGTAGCCAGTCTGTTAGTCTATGTCTTTTTATTGGAGAATTGAGTCCACTGATATTAAGAGAAATTAAAGAAAACTAATTTTTGGTTCCTGTCATTTTTATTGTTAGAGCTGGGGTTCTGTTCTTGTGGCTGTCTTCTTTTGGTTTTGTTGAGGGATTAGTTTCTTCCTTTTTCTAGGGTGTAGTTTCAATCTTGTTGTTGGTGTTTTCCCTTTATTATCCTTTGAAGGGCTGGATTCTTTGAAAGATATTGTGTGAATTTGTTTTTGTCATGGAATACCTTGGTTTCTCCATCTATGGTAATTGAGAGTTTAGCTGGGAATAGTAGCCTGGGCTGGCATTTGTATTCTCTTAGTGTCTGTATAACATCTGCCCAGGATCTTCTGGCTTTCATTGTCTCTGGTGAGAAGTCTGGAGTAATTCTCATAGGCCTGCCTTTATATGTTACTTGAC
>NC_034613.1:36464393-36487984 GCF_900095145.1 Mus pahari | reverse complement strand
ACTTCCTTTTGCAGATCCTTAATGGTTTTGTTCAATTCCATCCCCTGTTTGGTTGTGTTTTCCTGTAATTCTTTAAGGGGTCTTTCTGTTTCTTCTAGCTGTTTAGCAATGTTATCCTATAATTCTTTAAGGGATTTTTGCATTCCTTCTAGCTGTTTAGCAGTGTTTTCCTGTAACTCTTTAAGGTATCTTTGTGTTTCTTCTTCCTTTTTAGTAGTGTGTGCCTGTAGTTCTTTAAAGACTTCTTCCTGTTTAGCAGTGGTCTCCTGTAATTCCTTGAGGAATTTTTGTGCTTCCTCTGTAAGGGCTTCTACTTGTTTAACATTGTTCTCCTGCATTTCTTTGAGTGAGTTATTAATGTCCTCCTTCAAATCTTCTACCACCATCATGAGGTATGATTTTAAATCCGCACCTTGTTTTTCAGGTGTGTTGGTTTATCCAGGACTCGCTGTGGTGGTTGTGCTATGTTCTAATGATGCTCTGTGTTCTTGGTTTCTGTTAGTAAGATTCTTACATTTGCCTTTCACCATCTGGAAATCTGTGATGTTAATTTTCAAGCTGTCTCTGGCTGTAATTTGATCCTCCTGTGATTCTGTTAGCCCCTGTCAGCACTCCTCGGAATTCCACTCTCTCCTGTGTCCCCTTGGTCAGAGCACTCTCTGCAGGCAAGCTCTCCTCTTGCAAGGCAGGTGTCCAGAAATCTGGAGCTCTAATCTTCCTTCTGAGTCCTGGGGTCAGAACCCTCCCTGTAGGCAGACTCTCCCTGTGTGATCCAGAGGACCAGTGATCTCAAGGACCTGTGGTGTGGAGAATCCTCCTGAGCACTCAGCTGTCTCTACTGGGGTTCAGAAGTGGGATGGCAGGGGTGACCCTGATTGGACCGGACCCCCCCTCTGGGTGGGCAGTGTTCCTTTTTCCCTGTTCCTGCTGGCACAAGCCCCTGCTGGATTCTCTGGAATTAATTGTGTTCCATTCACCTGTGATCTTGAGAACTGTGATCCCGAGGACCATTATCCTAAGGATATGTGGTGTGAAGAGTCCTCAGGAGTGCTCAGCTGCCTCTGCTGGGGTTCAGAAGAGAGATGGTGGAAGTTGTATAATGTATTGTATATACATAATATATAATGTCCATTATATATTATGGAATAACAACATGAAAAGGAAATGAAAGAAATACCAATTATAAAAATTAATAAAATTATTATTTTTGGATAAATGAATAATACATAGAATTTAATGAATAATCACAATCCGTTAATATTCTTCTATGAAGACAATAGTATCCATTGTTTTTATCTTTCTACTCAAATTCTTTATATGACAGTTCAGTCTTTTCTCATGCTCACAATCCAGAAACCATTTTCATATTTAATTTAATGCATTCTCATTGTTTTTCAAATCCATGAATCAAATATTTATTATATGAGTTATATTCACAACATAATGCAACTAATGTTCAATAGTAATTTTCCTTATAATCTGATCATCAATATAACCTCATGAGGTTAAATATCCACTTAAGGATAATAGAATAGTTGAAAACAAGAATAAAATGATGAGATTAAAATGAAAGTTTTTCTTGTATATTTTAGATACAATCCTCTCTGACTGAGATAAAGTTACTAAACATTTATTTTCATGTGTGGTTTGCATATCATTCACTCAGGTGATGGTGCCTTTTGTTGTAATAGAAGCTTTTTTTATTTTATGTGGTTTTATTTGTCAATTTTGAACCTTAATGCATATGCTAACAAGGTCCTGTTCAGAAGTTATTCCCTCTGTTTATAAGATTAAGCATATATTCTACTTTCTCCTCTATCATATTTAGGGGACCATGTCTTATGTAAAGTCCCTGGTTCCATATGCAATTTAATTTTGCATAGGGTAAAATAAGAATCCACCTTCATACTTCTTCATGTAGTAATATAGTTTGGCCAGTAAAACTGACTGAAGTGTATTTTGGGTTCTTAGTTTTTGTTTTTATATTTTGTTTTGTTTTATTATTTGTCAAAAATCAGATGGTAATTGCTGTGTATACTTACATATGATACCCTAATTCTTAGATATTTTATTTACTTATATTTAAAATATTATCCTGTTCCCCAGTTTTTCTGGACACCCCTATACCATCTCCCCTCCTCTGCTTTTATGATGATGCTTATCTACATATCCCACCCACTCGAACCTCCTCCCAGACATTCCTCTACACTGAGGCATTGAGCCTTCAGAGGACCAAGGGCTTCTCCTCTTCTTAATGACCAATAATGCCATCCTCTGCTACATATGCAACTGAAGCCATGGGTGGCTCCACATATACTCTGAGTTAGTTGGTGACTTAATCCCTAATGCCCCAATTCTATACCCATCTTTTTCATTGGTTCTTGTATTATTCAGGAAATTTTTGTTGTATTGGATTTTTGTGTATATTTCTTATTGAAAATTTAGATTATTGATTAATTTCTATTAAAAATGTATTAAAATTTTGATGGAGATTACATTATATCTATCAATTGCTTTTGGTGTGCATGGTCATTTTCACATCAATACAAACAAATTCATGACCATGGGAGGACTAATTGTTTCCAAGCATGATTATATATATACTGCAATCCTTACAAGTTCTTTCTAAAACTCTTGCTAGTCATCTAGTACTTTCTAATAAGGCCCTATTATTGAAAACCCACTTGGGTTATCCAGCTGGTATTTACCTGGTAGCTTTATCCCTGACTAGCTTTTAGCATGCTGGGTAATGCTATACTTTGTACCTAAGAAAAGCAGTCCCCAGTTTTATTCATCTGTGTACCCTGAAAACTATAATACTGACTGGCATATGTTATAGCCCCAGGTATAAAGGTGGCACAAAGATCATTGGAATAACTAACCATTTTCTGATTGGATCTAAGGGCTTCTCTACAAGATGGAATCAATCACTTGTACATTTAAAGAGGTTAGTAACCTGTGGCTAGATAGGTCATGGGCCCATGTTGAGAGTCAAATACTATTATTTTTCTAAATAGGCATAGGTTTAACGTGATTCCTAAAGACATACTGTTGTATCCATGTATCTGAATCCTTTTCAAGCTTTGCAAGAAAAGCTTTGCCTTACTATAGATACCAGTGAACACAGAGACCCCTAACTGGTCAATGTGAAGAGAAGAGACTGTGGAGTTCTCAGACCTAAAAGGGACATGCATGCCACATCTCTCCTTCAATAATCAGGCATCTTTATGGACCTGGGAGTGGAAAGACTGTAAGAGACAAAGGTAGTAAGTACAGTGTTTTACAAAAACAACAGTGAAATTTCACAAAATCTACCAGAAATTGGGGTCACATGCATATGTTCTCTTTATGCTCCAGCCACAGAATATACCAGGAAAAGGAGATTTAAATAGATATGAAATCCTACCAGGACATAAACAGCTATGAGTATTGAAAAGCTCTGGTGAGAGGGAAAGTCAGTTTTTTTCTTTTCTTCCTTTTTAAATGTTAAACTTGGAGATTAACCATAAGTGAGGACAAACCTCATACTCAAAACATATTGCACAAATCAAACTAGACTCAATAGAGAAAAAAATTAATAAAAATGATCAAAGGGTTCAATGATGTTCAAAAGTTCTTTCTTTACTCCACATACAATCCATGGCATGTGCATGTATATACCTATAAGCACACACAAACACACACACACACACACACACCTCATATATTATATAAGTATAGAAAAACCATCTCATATATATATATATATATATATATATATTTGTATATATATAAATACATGTATATATATATATTTTTATATATAAGTATTTATATTTATTAAGCTAGGCTGAAGAGTAAATAAAAATTATATCAACACAGAGTATCATTGATCACAATGTGTAGACTGTACATGTTTGCAATTCTAGCACAATTTACATAAAAGATCACAATACTCAATACATCTAATTTTTATTATAGATCTGAAATATTGATTTGTCCTGAAAATAATCTAACAATTTAACCTTCCATTTCTCTTTGCTCTAATACAACAGTATGCACGCTAAAAGTGCACACATGAATTTATTTGAACACTATCCACATGAAAAACCTCTAAGTACTGAAGCACAAATAGAAATGATATGACTACAAATCAATTAATAAGAAACATGAAGAGCCCAGAGGATCAAATATGAAGATAGAAGAAGGACCAATCAGTATTATGAGAAGGTTTGTGGTTATAAGTATTGTACTTATAAATAATGATATATACAGTGGATATATATTCCCTGCAGATATAATTATTGTTCTTTGATAAAGCAAGGTAAGGTATGTAACTTGTAGTGTAGAATCATTAACTTTTTAAATCTCCTTCTTACTATAAACATCACTCAAATTACACACACACACACACACACACACATACATATATCTCTATCTATCTATCTATCTATATATAGTATTATTTTTAATCTATCAGGTCATAAAGATTAGAACCCAGTTTTTGGCCAGCTTTGAAATCCTTGTGCAACCCTGTACATAAAAACTAAGTTGGGCTAAGTTTTATCACAATATTTAGGTAATATCTATCTTACACAGTGGTTTTTTAAAGTATCGTGTACATATCCTACAAAAAAAGTTATTCTCTAACTGCATATTGACAGAGTTTTGAGAACTCCAGATAGAATGCATAGCTTAAAATAACCTTGCTCAGAAAACAGTTGTCCTTTCAGACTAGTGATGTTCTTGCTGTGGTGTCAAAGGAACTGTTCAAAAGGTTAAAGGTCAGCCAAGTTGTTGTTGAGAATCTCTGCTTCTCTCCTACCTACCACTTTTTAGTTTCACATTATAAAAGAGGAGATATTTTTAAGAGAAAAAAACATTTACAGAAAAACTATGATTTGACCATAAAAGGACACAACTCTATAAAATAGTAATTCATACACTAGGTTGGAAAATAAAACTTTAATTTGAGCATGGTAAGAATGATGAAAACCAAAAGAATTTTTCCACCCTCAAGAAGAAATCTCCATATTGTTAATTCTAGTTTTTAATTGATATTATTACAAATAAAAATTATTATACACTGAAATTAATCTTACACAAAGACAATATGGCACAATAATATTCTACAAATCTAAATAAAATTTAATAATTATTCATGAATCATCGATGCTGTTTTGTTGCATTATTTAATATCAAATATATTTATGCTCCAAAAGGTTATGGACTAACTACCAATATTCTTAACAAACAATATGAGCTACTGTTGATGTTCATGGCATACTTTTTAATAAATCCATGTAAGTTTTCCCCATGGTTAGAGTATCTTGTATTTTTAATATTTCAATTTCTTTTCCTTTTAAATTTTTTTGAATTTCTTAAAATCACTTGTATGTTCATTTTTAAAGTCCAATATCAAGAATGCACTATTATTTGAATTTTATATACCATTTAAAATATTTGGCATGTCACATAGTTTGAGATATTTATTTCTGCTGATGTGAAACCATGATGTATTATATCATACTCCATAATTTAATCTTTTTGTGTGTAGACATATATCAGGTTTATAACATTCCATCCCATTATCAGCCACCAAACCCAGATACTAATGCACATGCCAGCAAGATTCTGCTGAAGGGACCCTGATATAGCGGCCTCTTGTGAGGCTATGCCAGTGCCTGGCAAACTCAGAAGTGGATGCTCACAGTCAGCTATTGGATGGAGCACAGGGCCCCCAATGGAGGAGCTAGAGAAAGTACCCAAGGAGCTGAAGGGGGATGCAACCCTGTTGGTGGAACAACTATATGAACTAACCAGTAACCCCTGAGCTTGTGTCTCTAGCTACATATGTAGTAGAAGATGGCCTAGTTGACCATCATTGGGAAGAGAGGCCCCTTGGTCTTACAAACTTTATATGACCTAGCACAGGGGGAGGCCAGGGCCAAGAAGTGGGAGTGGGTGGTTAGGGGAGCAGGGGGTGGGGGAGGGTATGGGGAACTTTCGGGATAGCATTTGAAATGCAAATGAAGAAAATATCAAAAAAAAAAGAAAATAGTTAAATGTTTATGTATATTTATACATATCGTAGTTTCTCTCTCTCTAAATCTATATATATATTTATACACATCATATTTTCTCTGTCTCTGTCTCTGTCTCTGTCTCTGTCTCTGTCTCTCTCTCTCTCTCTATATATATATATATATATATATATACATATATATATATGCGTGTGAGTTTATTCTCACTATATACATATATGTATGTATGTATAAATATATATTTTATAAGTATACATATATAGATAAGACTTTTTTAAAGACATTTCTGAGAGTGATGTTCCTGGGTCATGTGCTATAGATTTCTATCAACTTATTTTTTTTATATTGTGATTAATCATATAAAAAAGCAATTTAAGAAAGGAAAGATATTTTAACATACAATGTGAAGATATAGATTATTGTGATAAGAAAGTCATGACTAGAGAAGCTTGAGTTGCTGGGAAATTTCTATGTCCAGTCAGGAAGTATATAGACATGAAAGCTACTGTTCTCCACACTTTACTCATTTTTATTCAGCCCAGGAACACAGCACATGTAATGATGAAATCAAGAAATAATGGCTGATTTTCATCTTTCTTTTGTCTTCTAGAAAGAGAAAATTGCATGGTGCCTCCCCTTACTATAATGTGTGTATTTTAGTATTACATTTTCTTTCATGCTAGGTTTGGATATCTAAAATTGCAATATGATTTTATATACTGATTTTAACAAGTCAGATTCTTGAAAGCTTTATCCAATTTGAACATCATTCATATATATATATATATACATATATATGTATGAATGATGTTCAAATCATAGAGTCTTTTCAAATTATCAGGTTTTTGTATTCTTTTTATGATGAGGATGTTTTGAACAATATTGAAATAGTTACATTAACCACAGTTGTTCATATAATAGAGAAAATGAAGTGTGAAATATTTTCTTTTTTAGTATATAAATAGATATTTTATTTAATATACACATTTACATCCTTATGGTGTAGTATACTTTACATATAAAATCATAGCAGCTAAAATTTTTTGACCATATGTAATTTTCTTTTTTTTTCAATTTTTTTATTAGATATTTACTTCATTTACATTTTGAATGCTATCCTGAAAGTCCTATAACCTCCCCCTGGCCTGCTCCCCTACCCAGCCACTCCCACTTTTTGGCCCTGGTATTCCCCTGTACTGTGGCATATAAAGTTTGCAAAACCACAAGAACAGTTTGGAAACAATTGTTTATACTTACATTGTTCACTCCATGTAAAAGAGCTTCAGTCACACAGCAGATTCACAAAACACAAAAATATTTTTTACAAGAGGAAATACTTGATATTTGCTTTAAAGTGTATTTGAGTTTAAGTATATAGTACTCCTCATATTCCGTTCTTGATTTTGCATTTAGAATAACTTTATTTTATTTATTTATTTATTTATTGAGTGTAAACTTTTTATTATTATTATTGTTTTCTTTATTTACATTTCAAATGCTATCCTGAAAGTTCCCTATACCCCACCCCACCCCTGCTCCCCTACCCACCCACTCCCACTTCTTGGCCCTGCCCTTCCCCTGTGCTGGGTCATATTAAGTTTGCAAGACCAAGGGGTCTCTCTTCCCAATGATGGCCAATTAGGCCATCTTCTGCTACATATTCAGCTAGAGACACGAGCTCAGGCTCAGGGGGTACTGGTTAGTTCTTATTGTCGTTCCACCAACAGGGTTGCATCACGCTTCAGCTCCTTGGGTACATTTTCTAGCTCCTCCATTGGGGGCCCTGTTACCTGATCTTTGACAAAGGAGATAAAACCATCCAGTGGAAAAAAGACAGCATTTTCAACAAATGGTGCTGGCACAACTGGCGGTTATCATGTAAAAGAATGAGAATTAGTCCATTCTTATCTCCTTGTACAAAGTTCAAGTCTAAGTGGATCAAAGACCTCCACATAAAACCTGAGACACTGAAATTCATAGAGAAATATTTTCAATATTGTGGCTAAATGTTAATTTTAGTATTTCAGTCTTTAACCACTATATTTCTACATTATTTTGAGTTTTCCTGTGTAAAATGCCATTCTTCTTTCTTAGTATGTGTTTTATTTCATTAATTGACAACAAATACAAAAAATAAGGATTTTCATATATACATGCTAATAAATTGAAGTAGATAATTTTACAAATGTATTCCAACTCTATATTACTCTATATTTCTGCTAGTCTAGCTGATCTATAGTGTTCCTACCTCTACTATCAATATCTTATTGAAATGTCATTATTTGTATATTCCATTTTCTTTCTGAGACCTAAGTCATGGACCATATTAATCAAAAATTCAACTTGTTTCTTTGTTCAAACTTGTTTCTATCATCTTCTTAATTTTTATTTTTCTCAAAAATATTTTTACTTCACTTTATTCATATTACTTTATTCAATTCACACAAGGTTGAAGTGTTTCAAGGTAGTAATCTGTACAAAACTGCCAAAGTTTGCCTATACCAAAAGAAAAATTAGAAAAATCATTTTCATTTCAGAATGGCTTCTAGTTCAAAAGCCTCAAAGGAAGAGAGTTTTGGTACAGGTATAAGTACAGGTGAAAGAAATTAATTAGAATCACAGGATATATTGAAGTTGCATTGTGAAGACTCCCTTTTCTTTTCTGTTGTAGCTAAATGCATTAGAACAAAAAATGATGACCTTCATAGATAAGACTGAAATGAACTAAAAATGCTTTCAGCTTCAATTTTACCTTGAAGGTTGATTTTTATCAGATCCCCTTAATGCATTTTTTTAAATGAAATCTGTCGGCAAGGGTAAACTTTTAATGTATTTTTCCATTTCTTTCTTAAGCATTGTCATCTCTTTGTAAGTATGGTTATTAAAGTAACTTAACTTAATCAGAAAGCTAATGTTTTATTTTAAGTATAACATAAATGTCTTGGTAACAATAAAATGTGTATTTTCTACTGTAATATCTTCATATATTTTGTATATTTGGTTTGCATAGTATCCTTTCTCTTCAATTAATGATTTCAGAAATATTTTAGTTTCAGATAAACTGTTGTTATATATTTTATTATTATTTAATCATAAGTAGTAGTACTCATTATTTTCACAAATAAAATTTAGCTGCATGCCATACTCCTTGTTTAGGATTGTACATTTTTGCCTCATCAATATTAGACACTATCCTACCAATTGATTCGAATTATGACACTTAATGAGCAGAACATTCTGTAACATAGAAAATATGCCCCTCATTTTCAACCTAAGAAGAACTGAAATAAAGGTTAGGTAGTGTACTTAGTCACACAGTCAGTGAGTAGTCATAGTTTGAAATTAAACCAAAGCAATTAATTCATTAAACTCTTGATGGAAATGAAGTTTTATGCAAGGAATAGCTAAGTGCTACAAGTGACTGATGGATGAAAACATCTGGTATTTAACTAAGTTAGCATGCTTTCTAAAATACATACATGACTAAAAGCACAATTATGCACTGATTCTCAATTCAGCCTAATTGACTTAATGTTATTTCTTTGTATTTGAGATTCTAATGAGACTGAGAAAACTTTTTCCATGAGATTTAAGTGTTTAGCAGGTCTAGCTCTGGGGTTCTGCACCCGTTCCCCATTGTGGAGCACTGTACACAGTGTATCCCATAAGCCAGAGGAA
This sequence comes from Mus pahari, assembly GCF_900095145.1. Taxonomy (NCBI): domain Eukaryota; kingdom Metazoa; phylum Chordata; class Mammalia; order Rodentia; family Muridae; genus Mus; species Mus pahari. The sequence goes on along the minus strand of NC_034613.1, from coordinate 36,478,283 downwards.
GGAACTCTGATGATAACTGCACAAGTCACTGACCTATGAATACAGCAGAATTGCATTAGGAAACATTTTATTCATTTTTTTGTCAGTAATGCTTTCTTTTATATTGGGTCCCTAAGCTATCCAGTCCCTGGTTCCTGACCACCCAATTAGTGTAGGGTTTGTGCTGCCCCCTCAAGGAGTAGGTCTCAAGTTAAACCTGACAAATTCAGTACCACCATTGCCCCAGAACATCTTGCAGGCTGGACAGATTGTTTATTTAGGGTTTTGTGGCTGGTATCTAGGTTTAACTTTTGGTAGCCTGGACAGTACTACCTTCCTGTACCAAAGATTCTAGTACATAGGGATGAAGGCTCCATGAAGGCTCCAACTCAATGTATTTATATTCAATGAGCTGTGTGGATTTTGTCCTCAGGAATGGGACCCTGCTGTAAGTTTGAAGAGAGCAACTCTCCATCCAAGCATCAACTTGTATTGTTTAGGTATCTTCATTGAACATCTTTGGCCAATACTTGACTCAAGTTCATATGCAATGTAATGGGTGCTCATCTGCTCTCTCTCTCTCTCTCTCTCTCTCTCTCTATATATATATATATATATATATATATATATATATATATATGTTCATATACTTTGTATTTCATCAAGATAAAACTTATTTTATGAAACATATTGAAATGAAAGTTAATGCCAACTTGTTCCATTTGAATAGCATTTTACAAAAAGGAGATCACTCCTGCCATTGTAAACCTATCAACCAACCCGTGATTAGGAAAATAACAAGCCCTAGTAAAGAATCCTTGACTGTTTATTTCTTGTTTTATCTATCTATCTATCTATCTATCTATCTATCTATCTATCTATCTATTTATTTATTCACTGCTAAATCGAAATGGTGTCAAACTGTATTTTCAATATTGATTTTTATAACCAATGATTAGCAATGCTTCCCACCTATTATCAGTAAAGCAGCTCTTAGCATTAGGCATGCATTAGTACAGAAACACAAGATATCTAAGTCTGGAGAATAAACATTTATGGAGTACATGACCCTAAGCAGGACATCTATATCATCTGGACAGTACTACAAAGGTTCCCTACAAAGGTTCAGGAAGTATATGGGAGAGACAGTGAAAATAGTGTAAGAACTAGACACGGGAGGGTAACCTTTACAACCATGTATTCTGGAGATAAAATAGATAGTGATTATGGGGAGATTGACATAATCACAGGTGTATTTTCTTTATTTTAGTAAATAATCTGTGTGTCATCCTTGTGCTTATGTATTATGCAACATTGATAAAACTCAGTGGGTTAAACAAAAGACATAATATTTGAAGGTACATTGCTTGGAAGAAAAAGTGTTTCTGTGGGAGAGAACATGAATGAGAAAGAATATCAGCAATTGAAAAATGTACCAGAGTCAGCACATATATGAGAGAAATTAAGAATGAAAATTTAAAATTATATACAAATATATAACATAACATATGAAATATAACATACAACAAATATATAATATAGAACATAATACTTAATACATAATACACAATATACAATACATAATATGTAATATGTGATATATGATATATGATATTTAATATGAATATATAATTTGTACCATATAATATGTCATGTATCATTTTTCATTTTTCATTTATCATATATAACATCATATATCAATATCACATATCATGTATCATATATCACATATCACATATCATGTATCATATATCACATATCACATATCACATATCGCATATTGCATATCACATATCATGCATCATACATCATATGTTTCTGCATCTTGTGAAGAACTTTATACATCAAAACACAGTGAAGACACATGGGCAAAGAAAGGATGTGTGTCACATAAGATCTCCCTTTTTCCAATAAAGTCACAAGTTCTATCATTAAAGTCAAACACACCATTTTCCAGATAACACTAAATATCTAAATATTAGCAAATACCTACCCTCTAAATACCATTACCCTATTAAATTTTGAAATAAATTTCCAACATGCAAATTTTTGAGGAACACATTTAAACAATAATTATGTTTAGCTAGAAATACACAAGACACTCTGGGATATCTATGCATCATCTTATATTACCAAGGAAAATTTAAGTCTGAAGATTTAAGAGTGTTGTTTTAAATTTGATGGACTGGCCAATGGTAATAATCATGGTTATTCAGGATACTGGAGCAGGAAGATCACTGGAGCCTATCAGTCTGAAACCATGATTAAAAACATCACAAGAATCCATCGCAAAATCAAACAAAATAATTTAAAACTTAAAACAGTAATAAAGTAACTTAGTTAAGACTATATATATCATAAAAATATATAGTATGTATTTTTAAACAATGTTCTAAATAATGCTGACATTTAAGGTTCATTTAAAATTTATTAGTACTTCTAGCCATAAGAAACAAAGAATCCTGTATCTTGATACTATTTTAGTAATAGTCAAGTCAGTTTCCTTGGTAGCAGTGCTGAAATTCAAAATTAAATACAATTCAATTTTAGTTCCTACTAATCTAGAATTTTTTTGTGCTCTGCCACAATATACTTAATTTCTTTCTGTACCAGACTGCTAAATGAAATGCTGTCAGTTTAGCTTTTCCCTTCATTTGTTTTCCATAAAGATAATTTAGACATGCCACTTTATGTGTTAATGATATTTTCTATTTTGATATTGAATATTAGAGAGGGATCTTTAATTGTTCAGGTACAGTTAGGGTAGTGCTTTCATATTTACTGTATAATAAGTCACATTTTCTCTCTCTTTTTGTGTGTTTATGCATGTGTGTATGTGTGTGTCTGTTTCCTTGTCTTCTTTTTTCAATTGACAGAAGTGAGGAATAAAGTATTACACTGTGAAGACCATAATATTTCTCATCTGACTATAACCTTTAAGAAAAAAATATCTGAGTCGGGTGGTGGTGGCACACACCTTTAATCTCAGCACTTGGGAGGTGGAGGCAGGCAGATTTCTGAGTTCAAGGCCAGGCTGTTCTCAGAGTGAGTTTCAGGACAGACAGGGCTACACAGTGAAACCCTGTCTCAAAAAACAAACAAACAAACAAACAAACAAACAAACAAACAAAAAAGAAGAAAATGTCTGAGGAATTTAATATTTTCCCCATGGCATCTATGTGGGAAAGAATGATACACATATTTCATTGCATATTTTTATAATCTATTTCTAATATATTGTCTCAATAGTTAATGTTAACAAATAATATATGCTTAGGTCTTAATCATCTAAAGGTCATCTATTCCAACCTTTGAATATATTATTATATACCTCTTTCAAAATTGATTCCACCACATATTAAAGCATCAAATTTACAATGTAAATTTCCTTATTTAAGAAATAAAATGTATTTGTGCCCATAAATAAAGAAATACAATAGTGTGATAACATATGAGTCCTATCAACCTGCATTTATTTATCCATTTATCTGAGTTATTATCTCCATCTAGATATAAAGAAGAGACTACATCACAGAGCACCTGATACTTTTGTACTTATCTAAAAGAATAAAAAAAATTAAAACAGGAAACATTTTCTTCTTTTGTATTAATCTTATGGTCTCATAAACTTTGCCTAAAATGGTAATCAACTTTGAGAATCATGATCGCATGGTGATATGAAAGATTTCTTAATGGTTGCATTTTGCATTTAAATTATTTATGATTCTGTAAGAAAAAAAAAGAAAATCAGACTCCATTTACTAGTCAGCCTAATCAAAAGCTCTACATTTTCTTTATGCTTTGTACTAGGAGAAAAAGAAAATCTGACAGTAATCATCATCATAAAGGTGCTCACCAAAAGCAACATACAGAGAAGTCAATGTCATCTAGTTGCTTTGTTGTTGATAAGAAATGTGCCAATTTTCTCATGCTTTCCATTAAATTGAAACACATATTTTGACAGTCTATATATTTAGGGAATTGTATAACTTCTCCACTATATGGTGTTTTTTGACATCAAAATTAGTGTCATATAAAGCGTTTAATTTGTATATATACTAGCTGTGAGGTTTTATTTAGGTGCCCTATATTTTACACCTCAACAGTGTTGTATACAATATGAAAAATTATAATTTTCTTAAAATGTGTTTGTATGTTGTGTGTTTGGTGGTCAGTGTTTGAGAGATCTCGGGGGTTCAGGTTAATTGAGATTGCTGGTCCTCCTACAGGGTAGCCCTCTTCCTCAGCTTCTTCCAGCCTTTCCCTAATTTAACCACAGGGGTCAGCAGCTTCTGTCCATTGGTTAGATGCAAATATCTGCATTTTATTCTTTGTGTTGGGGCTTTCAGAGGGAGGACAGTCGTGCTAGGTCCCATTTTGTGAGTGCTCCATAGCCTAAGTAATAATGTGAGGCCTTGGGTCCTCCCCTTGAGCTGGATCTCGCTTTGGGCCTGTTGCTGCACCATCTTTTCCTCAGTTTCCTCTCCATTTCCATACCTGCAGTTCTTTCAGACAGGAGTTTTGACTGTGGGATGGCAACTCCATCCCTCATTTGATGCCCAGTCTTCCCACTAGAGGTGGTCTCTGTAAGTTCCCTCTCCCTACTGTGTGACATTTCATGTAAGTTCCCTCTGATACCTGAGAATATCTCACCTCCCAGGTCTCTGGTGCATAATTGAGGGTCCCCACAACCTCCGACATCCCTAGGTTGCCTCTTTCTGCCACCAAAATATATACAGCAGAGGACTGCAGGGTCTGGGTTTAGCCAGAGAAAATGCAGCTAACTATCAAGAAACTGGAGACACCTGGTTTGGTGGAGTGTTGGGGGGTGGGGGCATCCTCATGGAGATTGGAAGGTAGGAGGAGATATGGAATGTGGAACAGTCAGAGGGTGAACCTGGAGAGGGAAAGAAAATGTACAGTGTAAAAAAATAAATAAATAAGTAAAAGAATAAATAATAAATGCATAAATAAATAAATTTAAAAAATTGAAATTCTCTGAGAAAAATGTTAGAGAATTTATTAAGTAAAAACAATAATATTTTGAAGGGGAGAATAGCTAATTTCATATGTAGAAATTAGTATGAAAAGAATGCTATTCACAAAATATATACCCACTGCTTGTTAAATTACATTTTTTATTTTTCTTATCATCCTTTTAGTAAGAGAGAAACATATACCTGATAAATAAGAAAATTGTAGTTTGCATGAGGAAATGCTATATAATCTGAGTCTCTAATTGTGTTCTATCTGGAATTAATAATCTCAAACAAAAGAAAATTAAACCATAAAATTTTTATAATCTCTTATTTTACATTTTAGGTAAATGTATCATCTATTATTATTATTATTATTATTATTATTATTATTATTATTATTGCTTTTTTTGTTTTTAGAGACAAGTTTTCTCTATATAGCCCTGGCTGTCCTGGACTCAGAAATCTGCCTGCCTCTGCCTCCCAAGTGCTGGGATTAAAGCTGTGTGCCACCAACACCTGGTAAATATATCAGCTTTCAAAGACATGATTTACAACTAGAACTCGTGGTTATTTATAATGACTCTGACCACTCTCTTGTCTATTTGTTCTTTGCTTTCATCATTTCTTCTTGTAATTTGTTTTTACACAGTGCTAGGGATCAAATTTCAGATTTCTTAGACATATGCAAAGGTTCTTTTATTGAGGACCCTCATCTCCTCTGAGCCGGTTTGATTTCATTTAATTGTATCTTTTATTTCTATGATCAGTTTCTTGTCTTATCATTTATTTCTCATTTCTAATTAAATATATAATTATATCAATTTTCCCTCCTTTGCCCTCCATCCAGTCTATCCCAAGCTCCCTTGTTGTATCCACTTTTAAATTGAGGGGCTGAGAGGTATAACTATAACTTAATTGTTCTTTGTATGTGTATGGTTTCAGGACGGACCACTCTGTACAGTGTAACCAGTTGATAAATTCATCTCTGAAAAAGACTATTCTCTACTTAACAGTTATCGGTTCCTGTACCTCTAGGGTTGGGACCACATGAGATATCTATCCCTACTTCCACATTATTTAGTATGTTTATGTTATTCAGGTCTTGTTTATTCAAACCTGTCTAAGACAAGCAATGAGACAGCAGACTTCCTGGCTCTTAGCAATATTTCTACCTTCTATTCTGAATAATTCCCTTAGCCATCAATGCAGGAACAGTTTTGTATATGTATCCCCCAAGCCTGGAATCCTGACAATCAACAGATCTTTGTATTGTGTTCAGTTATGGCTTTCCTGGGATGGTCTCTAATTGTTAAAAACAGAAATTTCTTTGATGAGTGGTTATACTTGCACTTATCCACAGATGTAAGGATGAAGTTTAAAATACAATTAAAGAATAAGGTGGGTCTATCAAAATGTCAGTAGCAGATTCTTGTCTTAGATTTTTGAACTTAATACACCTGACTAACTGGCTAGATTTCTAGAACCAGACATTATCTTCCTCTTGTTGATTGAACCTTAATTACACTTAGCAACATGTGTGTCAAACACGACTGCACATCGGTAGATATCTCACCTTGTTGTCTTACTTGTGACACAGAGGTATAAGATCAGCGCAGGACTAATAACTGAGTTCCTCTCTTGATACCTTTCTGGAAAATAAGAGAGAGACTTAATTAGGAAAGTAGCAGGTGGTAGGGAAATCAATAAACAAGAAGAGAGTAGGGGCACCAAACTGTTGGAAGGAGCCTTTCATGTTAGATTATGTTCAAATTGTGGTACATCTTCAGCTATAAGGGATTACACTTAATCTCTAAGATGTTTCCAAATGAAAGATCAATAGACTATATTGTGTGGGGAGGCATTTGGACTACTCTGAACAACCATTCCAAACGAAGTTTCTCATACATGGTAGTAATGAGACACTTTTATTTATTTATTTATTGATTTTATTTAGTCCAGGATACTTGTGTAGAGCATTGTCAGTCGAAGTTTGCATATATTGTAGTATTATTTTAGGCAAATATAAAATATGATTCTTTGAGGCTTTATCAACCTACATAAAGGTGGTTTTGGTTCCCATAATTGCTTCTGTATTGACTTCCCTACCAACTTCCACTTTACTAATCAATCCTCCCTCCTTATTTTTATGTTTTCTTCTTCATATTCCCTGATTCCTTCTAGTCCTTTCCTGCCCCTTATGGACCTTTATACTTTCTTCGTTTCTTCTGAGATTCCATGTATATTCACATCCGAAGACTTGAAATTTGGAACTACAAATGAGAGAGAACATGTAGTGTTTGTTTTTCTGTGTGTAGCTACCTGGGTTAAATCCATATGATCTTTGTCAGGTTCATCAAGCCCCATCCTGGAAGCCCAGGGACCATCATGTAGCCAAATCAGAAAGAAAAGATACATCTTAATTTGGGTATATCTCAAAAAGTCTATATTCTACTCTGCATCCAAATGGAAAGAATAATGAATATGTATATTTCATGGTTTAAACCATTCTGCCTCAGAGGCTAAAGCTACTGCTCATTCTCTTATACTTTCTTTATTCCATTTGAGAAGTGTTATTTTATGCCTGCTTGTGACATTAAAATCATTTATGCATTTTATGATTAAGTTTTAATAGTGCTTGTCTAGTAATGGCTTTAATTTCATTTGCTTTTATGGGCACACATAATGCTACTTTAATATAAAAACTTAAATTTCTAAAATATTACAATTATGCTTAAATTAATTATTTTGTTATTTTTCTCATGTAATTTTGTCTTTGTTCTAAGCTTACCAAGACTACCTGCATGCTGTTTTTCCTTATAAAGAGCTATTTCAACTTAGTATTTCCTCAAAATGTTTTACATACACTTATATATGCATGAATGTCACATAAACAGGTACTGTTTCATGTATGCATAAATAGTAGTCTTTTTCTGCTTCTTAGGTGAAATAATCTTATTTTCAGTGTGTGACTTTGACATTATTCACATTTGCATTACTGCTTATATTACAATCTTCCTGTATGATGAGCTAATAGTTAGCTACCTTTCATAGATAGCAGGAGGTCTTAAAACCTTGATTGAAAGAAAGAACTGTGAATATTTTGGGAAGCTTCTTGATTATTATTCTTCATTATATGAGGATTCGGCTGGAGTGGCTTCATTGATGGACCTCTAACAGTTTTTTAAAACTTCCATTTCTCTGATTAATTAGACTTTATTATTATGATAATGGCTAAACTTTTTTTGAAAATTAATGTCTGAATTGTATTCATTCTTAAAATAAACCTCAAAGCTATTCATGTTTAATACAGAAATGAAATTTTAATTTTCTTTACTTTTAAAGTTATATTTATATTTAATTGATTTTCAGAAAAATATGATTACTTATTATTAATGATGATTAATTATTTATACTTATGATAATATAATGATATTTACTTTGTTAATCCTGGTCTTACCATACTGTAAAATGAGATAGTTCTAAATATTATAATTATAATGTTTTTTTATTCTGTGTTTCAGACAGATACAATGAAGTGGTCAGATCCTAAGTTTCCTCCTCCGACTTGAAAGCATGAAAAAAATTATACAAAGTTTCAAAATAAGTATACAGAATTCCCACATAATTTATTTGGTTTCCAATGGTTAAATACTTTTCAATAACTGACTGTTTTATAAAGCTCATAATTTAATAATCATGATCTTTTCAAATATGGCTTCTGTTAAAATAAATTACAACAGTTGCTTGTTTAAATATTAAGAATTTCCATATTATCCAGTATCTAATATATCAAAATTAAGATAAGTGAAATTATAAAATTATTTTAAATACAAAATATTTTATGTTTCTTAAAGACTTTAAGAACAATTTGAAATGCAAACAACAGAACTGGTTTTTATACCTGAAAATGCCATTAAATATTATTTTAGAAATCATTAACATTTTCTGTGTTTATATTTATAGGAAAATATTTCTAAGCTTAGATAATTTTAGAGCTATAAATATCAATTGGCAAAATACCACTCTAATTTTGTAAAATAAATAAATAAATAAATAAATAAAGGACCCTAGATACACAAAGATTTCCTTATTTTCATATTTTAGTAGTTATAAAGCAAAGGAGTTGTAGATTACTAGGGGTAGAATTGGAAAGAGATTTTGTTCCCACAGATTGACATTCTCAGCAGTGTCTTCCTTTATTTGCTTGGCATCTCATTTGACTGTTTCTCTAAGGGAAGTATGCTCTTTGAATCTCCAATGCATTGATTGATATACTAGTGGAATAACAGATTGATAATACTATACACTAACAGCAGTAGAGAAATTCTGTCTTTAGTGTTACCAATGTACAAACTGATCTTAATGTAGGCAATCTTTTAGTGTAACTCCACGAAAAATCAAAATCACAACCCATACTTCAAATATACAGTTACACAAAATAAATATTACTATCCCAAAAGGCAGGAAATGTGGCACAATGAGGAAATATTAGACCATGGTGATATTGAATCCCAGCAGGGCAAAATCCTATATCTTTATGTAAAATGTCAAAGGATTTAGATTGTTTTTCCCTTCCGTCTTTGTGGACTATAACATATCCCTTGGGCTGATTCCATACCTCATTTTTAGTTCTAGGTAGCAGGTATCACAGGGTTTAAATTTGCTACTATATTGGGTCTCTAAACCACCCAGCCTGTACCTTAACAACTTCACACAATGGCCATTCTGTACCTCCTTGGAGGAATTTCCATGTCACACGTGTGACCTCGGTGAATTTCCTTAGCCAGTTAAAGGGAAGATTTTACAACCCCTTTCCTACATCCCTCTTGAAAAATCTAGAAACACTTGAACAAAGCTGCCAAGTTCTGATGCTTACTGGAGCTGGAACTATATCTTATTTCTTGAATTGCATTTGTATAATAAGCTTACTATACTTGATGGTTTGTTTTGCTGCTTAAGTTTTCCGTTTTACAACTTTGGTTTGGATGTGCTGGGTAGTCTTGCTCCAAGGATACTACTCTCTTTATTCCACGTAGTACCAGGGTTTTCTTTAAGCTTCTCATCACCTTTAGTACGGAATTTGTCTCCAATATTGCACTTTTAGTTATCTTTTCCGTCTCATGCATAAGAGTGATCTATGATCAATAATCAATGATAACCATGTAACACAGTCAATACTAGACTATTTTGAAATATCTTCTGCCAGGGACATTAAAACTCTTCAGTTTATTCTCAAGAAGAGTCTTAGGACAAGGACAAAAGAAGTCATGTTCCTTGTCAGAATATTACAAGAATGTTTTCTAGTCCAGTTGCTATTGCCCCCCGTTAAACCTTTAAATTCTATTATTACCCTGTTTTAATTATTCTTCTATCATGGTAAGGTAACATCATGAGCAATGTACCTTTGAAAAGAAAGTATTTAATTGAAGGCTTGCTTATAGTTTCACAGATTTATTCTATAAAAATCATGCCAGGAGCATGGTGGTAGCTTTTTTCCACTTTGGTTTGATAGTGTTCTTTCCACGAATCAAACCATATAACAAAATCCCTAATACCAAATATGAAAATGTCCTTTTTGCTTTGTTACTTATGGTTGTCTAATATACTCCCCAAACCTACAGTCCATTGATGTTACCCTTAGTTAAATCGTTTTTGTTTGTTTGTTTGTTTGCTTGCTTGCTTGTTTTTCCAAGACAGGGTTTCTCTGTATAGCCCTGACTCTCCTGGAACTCACTTTGTAGACCAGGCTGGCCTTGGACTCAGAAATCCACCTGCCTCTGCCTCCCAAGTGCTGGGATTAAAGGTGTGTGCCACCACTGCCAGGCTTCCCTTAGTTAATTCTTATTGCTGAGGACACCATGAACTTCTGAAACAAGGAGGCCCAGATAACCCTTAGCTGGAGCTGACCTTAAATCCCCTTCTCTAAGGGTTAGCTTTTATGGTATAAAAAAATGGTCATGGAAGTATCCAAGGAGAGAGAAAACCAATATTACCACAAACCTATGATGCCTATGAACCATATCAATTACCATATGGAATCATAACTAAGAACAGTAGGTACTAGTGTGTCATGCGTACCTTGATGATAATTATCATCTCTCTAAGTTTGTTTATGACAGATTGAAAAAAAAAGGAGACCATAACTGATACGAGAAACCTTGATATCTGCTCAGTGCTAGTAATATCATGGGTATCAGAGGAGAATTTAAAGCCACAAATTTTCTAACACGTCCTAACCCTTAACAGCAATCTATAAACATTTTCCCTTATACTCACAGATAAGTATAGTCATTATGTTGCATCAGGAAAACTTCTCTTTGTAACAGACAGAGATCACTAAACGTAGCAGATTTTAAGTTGTAATGAGATTTGATTTACCAGGGTGGGGGAAATACCCAGATGAGCCTCACTTTCTCAGAGAAGGGAATAGTGGAATGAAGAAAAGACCCTCAGAGGGAGAAACTGGAGGCAGCATTTGGGAGGGAAAGGAAGAAAGGAAGGAAGGAAGGAAGGAAGGAAGGAAGGAAGGAAGGAAGGAAGGAAGGAAGGAAGGAAGGAAGGGAAGGAAAAATAAAATAAAAAGAAACAAACAAATTTGGCTGGCTGGCTTCAGAGTTGTTGATTTAACTGATTTTAACAAAATAGTAAATGAAAAATATACACTTCCAAGTGATAGAGAAAAATGAAACATTGCTCAGATTGTTTTTATTTTGCTAGTGTGTGTGTGTGTGTGTGTGTGTGTGTGTGTGTGTAATACTTTAAATAATAGTGAATAGCTTGCCACCTATGTACTTAACTACAAAGTTGAGGAAATAATGTTTATTTTAGATTTGTAAACATGCTTGGATTTGAATATGTAAACATAAAAATATGTGTATTAATATAAATTATAGGAAGATTTTGGACAAAGAATGGGCAGGATTGTTCTATAAACCTTGATAGAACCTTTCCTTTGAAATTGATTATAGAAAAGACAACTTCATAAAGGTGAATGATAAAATGTAAATGAATGCATATGTAGTTGGTAATTCAATATGTTAGTATATATATGTGTATATATATATATATATATATATATATATATATATATACATGTATTTATGTATTTGTGTGTACAGATATATGTTTACACATATGTATGTATAAATATATATGTATATATAAATGCAAATGAACATTGAACATTATATTAGTGTATATATACATAACATATATATTTATGTATTTACATATACATATATGTATACATGCATGTATATATACATATCTGTATATATAAAATTGAAAATGAGCATTGAACTCAAATAGCTTGCAATAAAAACTAGAAGGGACAGAATTGTAGAAAATAAATGTGTATAATAAATAAATAGTTGTAGCTGATAAGCTATAATTAGAACACAAAATACAAGCAAATAAAATGAAAAACATGCAACATGCAATGCAAAAACAAATGTATAGGAACTAAAACCATGGATGAATGTTGAAAGGATGATAAAATTAGGAAATATAATTTTTATTTTGAACTCCAGATTTTATTCCCCTCCAAGTCCAACCTCTGACTGTTCCACATTCCCTACCGTCTCCCCACCCCACTGTTTCCATGAGGATGTCCCAATCTCTTACCCCACTAGACCTCTAAACTCCCTGGGGCCTCCAGTCTCTTGAGAGTTAGGTGCATCATCTCTGAATGAACACAGACCTAGCAACCCTCTACTATATGTGTTGCAGGGCTCTTATCACTTGGACTACGCAGCCTGGTTGGTGTTTCATTATCTGGGAGATCCAGGTTAATTGAAATTGCTGGTCCTCCTACAGGGTCACCTTACACCTCAGCTTCTTCCAACTTTCTCCTAATTTAACAACAGGGGTCAGCAGCTTCTGTCCACTGGTTGGGTTAAAATATCTGCATCTGACATTCTCAGCTTCTTGTTGGTTCTTTCAGTGGGTAGTCATTATGTGTCCCTTTTTGTGAGTGTTCCATAGCTGCAGTAATAGTGTCAACTCTTGGGGCCTCCCCTTGATCTGGATCCTACTTTGGGCCTATTGCTGGACCTTCTTTTCCTCAGGATCCTCTCCATTTGCATCCCTGCATTTCTTTCAGAATGGAGCAAATATGGCTCAGAGTTTTGACTGTGGTATGGCAAGCCCACCCATAGGTAGTTGATGGAGATTGTGAGTAAAATAATCAAGATTTTAGATATTATTAGAAAGTCATGAAAAAAAAATAGAGTGAATATCAGTGTAAATTTAAAATTTTATTGAAATTACTTTATTAAGAATGGAATCATTCACCACCAGATGAATTAAGATGCAAGAGCAAATGAAAAAAAAAAACAAAAAAAAAAAAGAAATGAAGATGTGAAATGAATTAGTTCGTGACAATTGATATTATGACTCAATCAGAGATCAATACTAATAATTCTATCACAGAGCATGACAACACAAGAAGGGTGGGTGAACAGAAACAGAGCTATGAGTCAAACCATTGTAGATAAATAAATAATGCAAAATGTAATTGGCTATGAGAAGGCTCAGTAATAACCAAATGATTAATAACATAAGTCTACATATTTATCAGACACTAATTATTATGACTGTTAAATCAGTTGGATTCACGGTGTAGATTTAAGAAACAGCTAATAGTATATGGAAATACTTGGACTTAAAAATTTACATAGCTGTCTCTTGTGAGGCTCTGCCAGTGTTTGACAAACACAGAAGTGGATGCTCACAGCCAGCTATTGGATGGAACACAGGGCCCCCAATGGAGGGTCTAGAGAAAGTACCCAAGTAGCTGAACTGGTCTGCAACCCTATATGAACTAACCGGTAACTCCAGAGCTCGTGTCTCTAGCTGCATATGTAGCAGAAGATGGCCTAGTCAGCCATCATTGGGAAGAGAGGCCCCTTGGTCTTGCAAACTTTATATGCCC
>NC_034613.1:36456314-36464383 GCF_900095145.1 Mus pahari | reverse complement strand
CCCAGTACAGGGGAACACCAGGGCCAAGAAGTGGGAGTAGGTGGGTAGGGAAGCGGGTGCGGGGGGAGGGTATAGGGGACTTTCGGGATAGCATTTGAAATGTAACTGAAGTAAATACCTAANAAAAAATTGAAAAAAAAAAAAAAAAGAAGCAAGCTGAGCAAATAAAAAAACAAAAATTACATTAGCTAACTACAGAGAATGCTGAAAAAGCAAAACAAAACCATTTTCAGATTGGATACCATTGAAGTTTTTATACATAATCAAAGTGCAAATAATGCTCAGGTCTTTGTTGACAAGCATGATGTTAGGTATTGTTAAGTACAACTGACAAACTTTGCCAGGAAATAATAGATTTTGCCATAAGCGTTACATAAATCTAAGTGTTTCATGTTGTTTTGGTTCTTGTTTTGCATCATTTAGTATTTTCTCTATTAGATATGTTGCCTAATGTGTAAAATTCAAAAAATGTGAGTTCGGATGTCTAAAATGTTCATTATTAATATGTATTAACAAATTGGAAATTTTACTGAAAAATGTATAATATTGGCATCATTATTATTCATGTAATGTACATACATGTCCATATGTGAGAGTAGGAAGAAGCCTTAAGGAATAAGGCCTTTTGGCCAGAGGTTACAGCATGTGAAAATGCAGTCTATTTGCACCATTACATCATATTTAAATTATTATCTATGAGGACATTATTGTTGTCTCTTCACTGGTTAAGAAAATGTTAGAATTGTAATTATGTCTTTACTAAAATTGTGCCAGGACAATAACAGCTAAGGACAACACCTATGACTAATATCAACAGTACTAAAAACATATTCTTGAGGAAGTACTGTGGGTATGTTTCAAGGGCAAAAATAAAGGGTGATTCAAGTAAATATTTATTGTTAGAGAACTCTGGTATTAAGGTCACAGTCCATAATGTCCAGATAGCTCTCTGAGCTTGGCCCAAAATGGGGCATTGCCTATCTCAGTGGAGATACTTTTCTCTACCTGGTCTTGGCTAGAGAATGTCTGTGAGCATAGATGTCTGACCTTGTTTGGAGGATGCCCCTGTGCTGAGCTTTCTGCCAGCACCTCATGACTCAAAACATAAGTTCTATTCTATCATCCTATCCTCATGATAGCTAGGTACTGTGTTATGAACAATCAATCCTTCCTGTCTGTATGATAATTAGGTACTGTGTTATGACCAATCAGCCCTCTCCACCCACATCCCTAACAGCCATTAAATACCATACTTCGGAAAAGATAAAGCAGAGCTGTCTCACTGAACCTGTCTCCAGAAATATTTCCATCATTCTCCTGGCTATCTGAACATTGATGGCAGCTTCTGCTTCCACTTCCCCATGAATCACGACCAACCAGCCTGTAAGAAAAGGAAGATACACAATTTCCCAGTTTGTTGATAACAATATATGGAAAATATTCTATTTTTTTTAAAAAAATTAGAATATTTTCATGTCAAACAATGCAGGACTATTTGTGGGGTGGGGCGGGAGTGGGTGCGTGGGTGGAGGAGTACCCTTAGGGACAAAGTGGAGGTAAAAGAGGGACCGTTGTGGGAGAAGAGGTTATGGAGGGGTAACTGGGAAGGGAGATATCATTTGAGATATAAACTAGTGGAAGGATTAATAAAACTTTTAAAAAGAATGTTTTGATATTAAGGATGGATAACTGATTTGTTTCTTTTTTTTTCTTTTCATTTCAAACGGATGGTTTAATGTTTCAGATATAGAATAAGGAGAAAGCAAAACCTCTAGATTTATTGAATAACAAGCACTGAATGTGAAATAAAAGCAATTCAAATTTGGCAAGGTATACACAGAGATGCAGCTACCAAAGAGAAGATTTTTCTGAAGTCTACCTTTCATCAGTAGTATCCATATTTAAAATTTTGCCAGGAATTGCTTTCTGACAGGAGCCTTATCTATCTTCTGAGACACTCTGCCAGAGCCTGACAAATACAGAGGCAGATGCTCATAGCCAACAATTGGACTGAGCACTGGGTCCCCGGTGGAGGAGTTAGAGAAAGGATTGAAGGAGCTAACGGTTTGTAACCACATAAAAAGAACAATAATATCAACCAACCAGTACCCCCAGAACTCCCAGAGACTAAACCAACAACCAAAGTGTACACATGGGGTGAATCATGGCCCCAGCCACACGTGTATCAGAGGATGGCCTTATGCGTCCATGGGAGGAGAGACACATAGTACTGTGAAGGCTCAATGACCCAATGTAGAGGATTGCCAAGACAGAGAGACAGGAGTGGGTGGGTGGGTATGGGAGCACCCTCATAGAAGCAGTGGGAGGGAGGATAGGAAACAGGGATTTTAGGGGGAAACTGGGAAATCAGATAACATTTGCAATGTAAATAAATAAAATATCTAATAAAAAGAAAAGAAAAAATATTGCCCAAACTGGCACTGAACACTCACAAGCTATTACTAACCAGAATATCAGAAACAGCATATAAGGAATGTGAAAACTCACAGTATGATAACAATTGTAAAACCAACTTAAAATTTTAACACCTCTTTGTAATATGGGATTCTACAAAATGTGGTACATGGATCATTAGGGACATGGAAGACTTGGGGTTCATATGGTCTATCATGTTTTCAGAGAAAAAACTGTTTCTTTACAAATGTTGCCTGTAAAATGCAGCATCATTTTTCATTTCCAAAGAAATTCTGCTATGTACAAAAACTGTCATTATGTTTTTTCTAAAAATTATTCTTATATTATTATGGTTCTTTAATCTTTTTTATTTACATTCCAATCATTATCTCCCTCCTGGTCTGTGCTCACTGACTATTAATTATCTCATACCTCCTGGCCTGTCTCTAAGAGGATGTCCCCAATGCTATATCACCACCCCACCAGACCTCCCCATTCCATGGGGCCTCAAGTGTTGAGAGTTAAGTGCATCTTCTCTCACTGAGGCCAGGCCAGTAAGTGTGTACTATACTGAATAGACAGAGATAGAGTGGGCAACCACTTCCTGTCCCAGATTTCAGTGGGATTGCTTCTGTTTTGTTTCATTTAATTTGAAGTTGTCTATTTGTTTGCTATATATTGGTTTCATTATGTTTAGGTATGTGCCATGAATGTCTGACCTCTCCAGAACTGTTAACATGAAGGGGTGTTATATCTTGTGGAAGGCTTTTTCAGCATCTAAGTAGATGATATTTTTTTGCCTTGAGTTTGTTTATATAGTGAAGTACCTAACAGTGGGGAGATGGAACTTTTAGAATATACCTCCAGTAGAAAGACAAGGTATCAAGTGGAGGGAAGGGGTTGCCATTCCACAGCCAAAAACTCTGACCCAGAATTGTTCCTATTTAAAAGAAATGCAAAGACAAAAGTGGAGAAGAGGCTAAAGAAAGGAGGTCCAATAACCAGCTCAATTTTGGATCTCTCTCATGGGGAGTGGATACCAAATACTGGCACTACTATGCTATGATGTGCTTACTTCGCTATCTTCTGAGAGGCCCTACCAGCAACTGACTGAAACAGAAGCAGATACTTACACCCAACCATTAGAGTGAAGTCAAGGACCTCTGTGTTTGAGTTAGGGGAAGGATCTAAGAAAGTGAAGGGGAGAGCAAACTCATAGGAACATCAAAGGGTCAAGTAATCCAGACCCTAGAGATCTCTCAGAGACTAAACCACCAACTAGGAACATACACAAGCTAGTCTGAGACCCCTGGCACATATGTAAGAAATGCCTGCCTGGTCTGGCCTCAGTCAGGGAAGATAAGCTTAATCTTCGAGAGACTTGAGGGCCCAGCAAATGGGGAGGTCTGGTGGGGGTAGAAGAATCCTCTCAGAGGCAAGTGGGAGAAGGAAGAGGAGAAGGGGCTATGATAGGGTTACCAAGTGGGAGGCAACAACTAGAATATATATAAATAAAATAATTTAAAAAAGAAAGAAAAACAAAGAAAGAAAGAAAGAAAGAAAGAAAGAAAGAAAGAAAGAAAGAAAGAAAGAAGTATCAAGCATAGTACACATACTGCAGTAACTTCAGCTGCTAGAGGAATGTGTGTGTGGGGTGTGTGTATGTGTGTGCATGTGTGTGTATGTGTGTGTGTGTATGTGTGTGTGTATGTGTATGTATGGGTGTGTTGTATACAAAATTCTGATTTTTTTCCTGAAGTCCTTCTTATCTTATAGGAACTGTTAAATGTAATATACTGGACTGAGAGTGCACTTAATGATAATTTCTGTTTCTTCACTCTTTAACTTAGTATTCACAAAAAGTGCCTTGTAAAAGATGCATCTATAACTCCTAGGATGTGACTACCAAGAAATGTTAACTAAAAATAATCAAATAATAATAGGCAAAAGCATAGATTTAGTGTCAAGTTGTAGCTGAAATTATAGTTCTTTAAGAAGTTAAAAATAAATTTTAAGTACTGGAAATAAAAATAATTAGGTTGAAAATGAAGAATGAAGATACATTCTAATGCAACATTTTTTCTCTTTCAGTTTATTTTTAATTTCATTTTTATGCAAATATTTTCATTAAAAAGATTATCACAGTTCCATATTAGCTAATTCAAAATGCAATTTAGGTCTATAAAATGTTATTAAATATGAAAAACTGCAGTAGAATCTAAATAGATATTAACAATAGAAATCAATTTAATAATTTGCCTACTAAGGTAAGATTATTTAATTTACTAAATAATTCAAATACATTTTTATTTGTCATAAGGTGTGGAAATATGAGCTTTAAATATAGAACAAACAAGATTTTTGAAACTATACATATTGAAATCTAATGGATATTATTGATTAAATGTGTAGCCAGTAGCCTCAGTTAGTTTAGATGTGAAGGTTCTATTCTTAGCATCCACAGACATCTGACATCTTAGATGCTGACAAACATCTGAAACTCCAGTTCCAGGAAACCTATGCCTTCTTCTTTCCAACATGATTACAATGAACAAACATGGTTCAAATATATGCATGTAGGCAAAACACTCATTTACATGAAAATAATAAGTAAATATTTTAAACATGTAGAAACTATAAAAAGTAGAAAATGGTCATGCTGATTTTACAAAAAATTCTCATAAATTTAATAAAATAATACTGTTAAAGAAATATTTAGAGACAAATCCTTTCTGGTGTGTGCCAGCACTAGGTCACCTAGGGCGCTGAGTGGGCTGACATCCCCATGGTCCCTAGAGGACTGCCCACATGAACTTAGGACCACTGGTGAGTAGAACAAAACATCTGATCCAATCCAATTGCACACTGGACCTGAGACAACACTAGGGCAAGCAGAGAACCATCCTGACCAGGGTCACAAGCCCCTTCCAGTCTGTACCAGCACTTGGTCACCTACAGTGCCGAGTGGGCAGACACCACCATGGTCCCTAGAGGACTGCCCACACGATTTTAGGATTACTGGTTAGTGGAACACAATATCTGCTAGAATCCAATTGTACACAGGACCTGAGACAACACTAGGGCAGCAGAGAACCAGGCTGAGCAGGGGCAAAGCCCCTTCCGGTCTGCACCAGCACCAGGTCACCAATGGCACAGATTTGGTGGACACCCCCATGGTCCTTAGCAGACTGCCCAAGTGATCTTAGGATCACTGGTGAGTGGAACACAACTTCTGCTCCAATCCAATCGCCCACAGGACCAGAAACAGCACTAGGGAAGCAGAGAACTGGCCTGACCAGGGGCACAATTCCATTCCAGTCTGTGCCACCACAGGGTCACCTAGGGAACAGATTCAGCGGACACCTCCCTGGTCCCTAGCAAACTGCCCAAGCAATGTTAGGATCACTGGTGAGTGGAACAAAACAGCTACTCCAATCCAATAGTGACGGGGCCTGTGACAACAGGAACAAGGACACCAGAGCTTTTCCTGACCAGAGGCTCAGGTTCCTTTTAATCAGTTCAGGTTTACCTGGGCTTCAAACAGACCAGACAATTCAATGGTCCTGAAAGGAGACACGACTTCCATGCACTGTAACACACCCAGGATCAACAGGATCCCAGGATAACAGGAGCTGGGTCACACTAGTATTNNAGTGTCTCAGAGGAGCTTGACTGCCAAAAACTCAGACACACCCAGAATCTCAGGTTCACAGGAGCCCACAATCAAAGAATAACAGAGAAATCTGGACTTTGAGAAGTCCCGAATCAACTGGGATTATAGGAAGGACAGGCTCCAATTAGATATATTGAGGGTAACAAGCACTAGAGATACTCAGATGGCAGGAGGCAAGCATAAGAACAGAAGCAACAGAAACCAAGGTTACTTGGCATCATCAGAAACAAACTCTCCCACCATAGCAAGTCCTGGATACACCATCACACCAGAAAAGCAGGACATGGATCTCAAGTCACTTCTCATGATGATGATGGAGGACTTTCAGAAGGAAATACTTGAAATAACAAGTAAACAGATAGAAGACTTTAAAGTGGAAGCACAAAAATCCCTTAAATAGTTACAGGAAAACCCTACCAAAGGCTACCAGAAGGAGATGGAATTGATCAAAACCATGCAGGATCTAAAAAGGGAAGTAGAAACAATAAAGAAAACCCAAAGGGAGACAACTCTAGAGATAGAAACCTGAGGGAAAAAATCAGTAACAATAGATGCAAGCATCAGCAACAGAATACAAGAGATGGAAGAGAGAATCTCAGTTGCAGAAGATTCCATAGGGAACATGGACACAACAATCAAAGAAAATGCAAAATGAAAGAAGATCCTAACTCAATATATCCAGGAAAACCAGGACATAATGAGAAGACCAAACCTACTATTAATAGTAGTAGATGAGAATGAAGATTATCAACTTAAAGGGCCAGAAAATATCTTCAACAATTATAGAAGAAAACTTCCAATACCCAAAGAAAGAGATGCCCATGAACATTCAAGAAACCAACAGAACCCCAAATAGACTGGACCAGAGAAGAAATTTGTTCTGACACATAATAATCAGAAGAACAAATTCACTAAGTAAAGACAGAATATTAACAGCAATAAGGGGAAAAGGTCAAGTAATATACAATGGCGGGCCTATTAGAATTACTCCAGACTTCTCACCAAAGACTATGAAAGCCAGAAGATTTTGGATAGGTGTTATACAGACCCTAAGAGAACACAAATGCCTTCCCAGGCTAGTATACCAAGGTAAACTCTCAATTAACATAGATGGAGAAACCAGAGGATTCCATGACAAAACCAAATTCACACAACATCTTTCAGTGAATCCAGCCCTTCAAAGGATAATAACAGAAAAACACCAACACAGAGATGGAAACCATGCCCTAGAAAAAGCAAGAAAGTAATCATTCAAGAAACCTAAAAGAAGACAGCCCGAAGAACAGGATGCCAACTCTAACAACAAAAATGACGGGAAGCAACACTTACTTTTCCTTAATATCTCTTAATATCAATGGACTCAATTCCCCAATAAAAAGGCATAGACTAAGAGATTGGCTCCACAAACAGGACTCCACAAACTGCTTAGAGGAAATTCATCTTAGGGAAAAAGACAGACACTACCTCAGAGTGAAAGGCTAGAAAACAATTTTTCAAGCAAATGGTCTGAAGAAAAAAGTTGGAGGAGCCATTCTAATATTGAATAAGCTGGACTTCCAAACCACAGTTATCAAACAAGACAAAGAGGGGCACTTCATACACATCAAAGGTAAAATCTTCCAAGATGAACTCTCAATCATGAATATCTTTGCTCCAAATGCAAGGGCAGCCACATTCATTAAAGAAATTTTAGTAAAGCTTAAAGCACATATTGCTCCTCACACAATAATAGTGGGAGACTTCAGCACCCCACTCTCACCAATGGATAGATCCTGGAAACAGAAACTAAACAGAGACACATGGACACTGTAGTGGCTATTCCTGGTTGTCAACTTGACTATATTTGAAATGAACTACAATCCAGAATTGGGAGGCTCACCAGTGAACCTAATCTGGAAGCTGGGAGATAGAATTTTCTGATCTGGATCTTGGTATGGAGATCTTGAGACACAGTGGTGATTGAATCTAGAAGATTAAGACA
>NC_034613.1:36435197-36456193 GCF_900095145.1 Mus pahari | reverse complement strand
CATTGTTGGGATTGGGACTGCAGACTGTGAGTCATCAATAAATTCCTTTACTATATAGAGACTATCCGTAAGTTCTGTGACTCTAGAGAACCCTGACTCATACAGACACTAACAGAAGTTATGGAACAAGTGGATTTAACAGATATCTATAGAACATTATATCCTAAAACAAAAGGATATACTTTCTTTTCAGCACCTCATCATACCTTCTCCAAGACTGACCATNTAATTGGTCACAAAACACGTCTCAACAGATTCAAAAATATTGAAATTGTACCATGCATCCTATCAGACCACCATGGTCTAAGACAGATCTTCAATAACAACATAAATATTACAAAGCCAACATTCACCTTGATACTGACCAACACTCTCCTCAAAGACAGCTTGGTCAAGGAAGAGATAAAGAAAGAAATTAAAGACATTTTAGAGTTTAATGAATAGGAAGCTACATCATACCCAAACTTATGGGACTCAATGAAAGCATTCCTGAGAGGAAAACTCATAGCTCTGAGTGCATCCAAAAAGAAACTAGAGAGAGCAAACACTAGAAGCTTTACAGCACCCCTAAAAGCTCCAGAACAAAAGGAAGCAAATCCATGATGAAATCAACCAAGTGGACACAAAAAGAACTATTCAAAGAATCAACCAAATCAGGAGCTGGTTCTTTGATAAAATCAACAAGATAGATAAACCCTTAGCCAGACTCACTAGAGGGCACAAGGACAGCGTCCTAATTAACAAAATCAGAAATGAAAAGGGAGACATAACAACAGATCCTGAGGAAATCCAAGGCATCATCACATCCTTTTACAAAAGGCTATACTCAACAAACCTGGAAAACCTGGGTGAAATGGACAAATTTCTAGACAGAAATCAGATACCAAAGTTAAATCAGGATCAGATTAATAACCTAAACAGTGCTATATCGCCTAAATAAATAGAAGCTGTAATTAATAATCACCCAACCAAAAAAAGCCCAGGACCAGATGGGTTTAGTGCAGAGTTCTATCAGACCTTCAAAGAAGACCTAATTCCAGTTCTTCTAAAATTATTCCACAAAATAGAAACAGAAGGTTTTCTACCCAATTCTTTTTATGAAGCCAAAATTACTCTGATACCTAAACCACTTAAAAACACAACAAAGTTAGAGAAATACAGACCAATGTCCCTTATGAATATCGATGCAAGAATACTCAATAAAATTCTCACAATCTGAATCCAAGAACACATCAAAATAATCATCTATCATGACCAAGTAGGCTTAATTCCAGGGATGCAGGGATGGTTTAATATATGGAAATCCATCAATGTAATCCACTACATAAACAAACTCAAATACAAAAATCACATGATCATCTTGTGAGATGCTGAGAAAGCATTTGACA
Organism: Mus pahari; assembly: GCF_900095145.1. NCBI lineage: Eukaryota > Metazoa > Chordata > Mammalia > Rodentia > Muridae > Mus > Mus pahari. The sequence goes on along the minus strand of NC_034613.1, from coordinate 36,454,805 downwards.
AAACCCGACACCCATTCATGATAAAAGTCTTGGAAAGATCATGAATTCAAGGCCCATACCTAAACATAATAAAAGCAATCTACAGAAAACCAGTAGCCAAAATCAAAGTAAATGGAGACAAGCTAGAAGCAATCCCACTAAATACAGGGACTAGACAAGGCTGCTCACTTTCTACCTATCTATTCAATATAGTACTTGAAGTCCTAGCCAGAGCAAATAGACAACAAAAGGAGATCAAGGGGATCCAAATTGGAAAGGAAGAAGCCAAAATATCATTATTAGCAGATGATATGATAGTATACGTGAGTGACCCTAAAAATTCCACCAGAGAACTCCTAAACAGGATAAATAGCTTCAGTGCAGTATATAAAATTAAATCAAGCAAATCAATGGCCTTTCTCTATACAAAGGATAAACAGGATGAGAAAGAAATTAGGGAAACAACACTCTTTTCAATAGTCACAAATAATATAAAATACCTTGGTGTGACTCTAACTAAGGAAGTGAAATATCTCTATGATAAGAACTTCAAGTCTCTGAAGAAAGAAATCAAAGAAGATTTCAGAAGATGGAAAGATCTCCCATGCTCATGGATTGGCAGGATCAACTTTGTGAAAATGGTTATCTTGCTGAAAGCAATCTACGGATGCAATGCAATCCCTATCAAAATTTCAACTCAATTCTTCAATGAGTTAGAAAGGGCAATTTTCAAATTCATCTGCAATAACAAAAAACCTAAGAGAGCAAAAACTCTCCTCAATGATAAAAGAATCTCTAGGGGAATCACTATGCCAGACCTAAAACTGTACTACAGAGCAATTGTGATAAAACTGCATGGTACTGGTATAGCAACAGACAGGCAGATCAATGGAATAGAATTGAAGAAACAGAAATGAACCCATACACCTATGGTCACTTGATCTTTGACANGGGAGCTAAANCNTCCAGTGGAAAAAAGACAGCATTTTTAACAAATGGTGCTGTCACAACTGGCATTTATCATGTAGAAGAATGAGAATTGATCCATTCACATCTCCTTTTACTAAGGTCAAGTCTAAGTTGATCAAGGATCTCCACATAAAACCAGAGACACTGAAACTTATAGAGGAGAAAGTGGGGGAAAGCCTCAAAGATATGGGCACTGGGGGAAATTTCCTGAATAAAACTGTAAAGGCCTATGCTGTAAGATCGAGAACTGACAAATGGAACCTCATAAAATTGCAAAGCTTCTGTAAGGCAAAAGACACTGTCAATAAGACAAAAAGTCCACCAATAGATTGGGAAAGGATCTTTACCAATCTTAATCTGATAGGTGACTAATATCCATTTTATATATAAAAAACTCAAGAAGACAGACTCCAGAAAACCAAATAACCCGATTAAAAATAAATGGAGCACAGAACTAAACACAGAATTCTCAACTGAGCAATATCAAATGGCTGAGAAACACCTCAAAAATATTCAACATCCTTAATCATCAGGGAAATGCAAATCAAAACAACCTTGAGATTCCATCTCATACCAGTCAGAATGACTAAGATCAAAACTTCAGGAGACAGCAGATGCTGGTGAGAATGTGGTGAAAGAGGAACACTTCTCCATTGTTGGTGGGACTGCAAGCTTGTAAAGCCACTCTGGAAATCAGTCTGGCAGTTCCTCAGAAAATTGGACATAGTACTACTGGAAGATCCAATAATACCTCTCCTGGGCATATATCCAGAAGATATTCCAACTGGTAATAAGAACACATGCAACACTATGTTCATAGCAGCCTTATTTATAATAACCAGAAGCTGGAAAGAACTGAGATGTCCCTCAACAGAGGAATGGATACAGAAAATGTGGTACATTTATATAATGGAATACTACTCAGCTATTAAAAATAATGAATTTATAAAATTTCTCATCACATGGATAGATCTGGAGGGTATCATCCTGAGTGAGGTAACCCAATCACAATAGAACTCAAATAATATACACTCACTGATAAGTGGACATTAGCCCTGAAACCTAGAATACCCAAGATACAATTTGTAAAACAGATGAAACTCAAGAAGAAGGAAGACCAAATGGTGAACACCTGGTCCCTTAGAATTGGGAACAAATCTCCCATGGAAGGGGTTACCGAGAAAAAATTTGGAGCTGAGATGAAAGGATGGACCATCTAAAAACTACCCCTTCCAGGGGTCCATCCCATAATCAGCCACCAAACGCTGACACTATTGCACACACCAGCAAGATTTTGCTGAAAGGACCCTGATATATCTGCCTCTTGTGAGGCTATGCCAGTGCCTGGCAAACACAGAAGTGGGTGCTCACAGTCAGCTATTGGATGGAACACAGGGCCCCCCACAATGGAGGAGCTAGAGACAGTACCCAAGGAGCTGAAGGGGTCTGCAACCCTATAGATGGAACAACAATATGAACTAACCAGCACCCCCAAAGCTCATGTCTCTAGCTGCATATGTAGCAAAAAATGGTCTAGTCAGCCATCTTTGGGAAGAGAGGTCCCTTGGTCTTGCAAACTTTATATGCACCAGTACAGGGGAACTCCAGGGTCAAGAAGGGGGAGTGGTGGGTAGGGAAGGGGGGAAGGGAATAGGGGACCTTTTGGATAGCATTTAAAATGTAAATGAAGGAAATACCTAATAAAAATTGGAAAAAAATATTTAGAATTAAATAGAGGTTGTTGTCTCCATAATTCTATATAGACATTTAATGATTTGCAACGAAATATATCATTATGAAATTAGTACATGGGACAAGTATATACACTGAAACATAACTACTCAAATCTACCTTAATGTATAAATTATGAACTTGCACCATTCTAGTAATGAAGCAGATGCCTAGAAATATTTTAGACACACTCACTTTCTCCATTAATTTAATATATTTGATGTTTTTCTTTTAAGTTTAGTTTTTGCAATATTCTTAAGAATTTCATACATGAGGACTATATATTTGTAACTTTTTAAAAGAAAAATATGATTTTTCCTTAGATAATAATTAGTATTACATGTTGGACTTAAATAATTAAAATTATTCATTGTAAGAGAAGAATGGGCTCTGACTTGTGTAGAAATATCAGTTCTTCACAAATGTGCAATATTTCATTTAGAATAGTATACAAAAATAAAATGTTGCAAAGACAAAATAAGGATATTTATCTTTGATTATTTTGAACAACAGGATATAGAAATACAAGGGAAAATTCAAATAGTAAAGTATCATAAAACGATATCCTTGTCAAAAGAGACATTGAAGTAATGAGTTAAATTAAGATACTAAAATTCATGGCTGTTCTTTATTTGGCTGTCTCATAATTTTTAGTCATAGTGTTTTAATATTTTAACATTATTTTGCCATGAAAATACTCCTTATGTTTTGTGATATTTGTATGCTAAAGAAAGGCCAAATCAGGAAAATTTTCAAGTAAAATTTATTATATGACTTTGGTGACTTGCCAATCAAAAGTAATGACATGGAGACCTTTTAATATTTCAAAGCTTAGTCTTTGGCTAGGCAGACTATCAGCTACCTCATTCAAGTCTGGTTATGACCACCTAGCCTGGTTATGACTTGTGACTATGTAGATCTTATAGTTCTATAGTTACAACTGTCTCCTCTCACATCTCCTGGTGAAAAGCACTTCTTTCTTCTTCCCAGAGTCCCTTTCTCCCTACCAGGAAGTCCTGTCTTTCACTTTCTGCCCAGCTATTAGCTTCCAGCCTTTATTCTACAAAAATCTACATTCCAACCTGAACCAATCAGCAGCAGGAAAATGCTAGAACCCTTTCTTTGGGTTGCTCATTGACTAGTGACTTCCTTCAAGGTAGCCAAATGTTATCTCCATTCCTAGTTTTCCCTATGCAAAATCACTATCCCATATACCCCTTACCCTTAAGCAGCTTCAGTCCTTCCCCTAAGGACTAAATTGGGGTCCATGTTCTCAGGCCAATGGTTGGCTCGAAGCATCGGCATTTGTATTGGTCACTATCTGTCAGAGCCTATCAGGAAACAGCCATACCAGGCTTCTCTCAGTGAGTACTTCTTGGCATCAGTAATACTGACTAGGATTGGTGTCTGCAAATGGGATGGATCCCCAAGTGGGGCAATCCCTGGATGGCCTTTCCTTCAGTCTATGTTCCACACTTTGTCCCTGTAATTCCTTTAGACAGGAGCAATTTGGGGTTAAAATTTTGGAGATGGGTGTGTAGCCCTATCCTTCAAACAGTGGTGGTGGACATGCCTAACCTCTGGATATGGTCTCAAAAGGTTCTCCCTCCCCTTTGTGAGGTATTTCAACTAATTTCATCCATGTGGGTTAATAGAAGTCTCTTGCTATCCTGGCATCTGGGACTTTCTGGTTGCTAAGCCTAGTCCCCCATCCTCCATTGCTACAAACATCTGTTCAATTTCTTGACTTGATGTACATCTCTTCCATCTCCTCCCATAACTGATTCTTCCCCTCTTTAACACCTCCACCTCCTCTCTTCCTCCCAAGTCCATCCCACCCTCTACTTATCTTGATTATATTGTTCCCCCTTCTAAGTAGGACTAAAGCATCCAATCTTTCGTCTTCCTTCCTCTTGAGCTTCATGTGGCCTACGAATTTTTTTTTCGAGATAGGGTTTCTCTGTATAGCCCTGGTTGTCCTGGAGCTCACTTTGTAGACCAGGTTGGCCTCAAACTCAGAAATCCACCTGCCTCTGCCTCCTGAGTGCTAGGATTAAAGGTGTGTGCCACCATACCAGGCCTATGAATTTTATCATGGGTATTCCAAGCACATTGCCTGATATCTACTTATCACCTAGTACAAACCATATGTGTTCTTTTGTTACTGGGTTACCTCACTTAGGATGATATTTTCTAGATCGATTTAGAAAATATTCCATATTCCATTTGCCTGAGAATTTCATGAAGTCATTATTTTTAATGGCTGAGTAGTACTCAATTATACATTTTCTGTATCTATTCCTCTATTGAGGGACATCTGGGTTCTTTCCAGCTTCTGGCAATTTTAAATATGGATACTATGAACACAGTGGAGCATGTGTCCTTATTAGATGTTGGGGCATCTTCTGGGTATATGCCCAGGAGTGGTATAGCTGGGTCCTGAGGTAATACTATGTCTAATTTTCTGAGGAACTGCCAGACTGATTTATAGAGTGGTTGTACCAGCTTGAAATCCAATGAGCAGTGGATGAGTGTTTCTCTTTCCCCACATACTTGCCAGCATCTGCTATGAACTGAATTTTTGATCTTAACTATTCTGACTGATGTGAGGTGGAATCTTAGTGTTGTTTTGGTTTGTATTTCCCTGATGACTAAGGATGTGCTTCTCAGCCATTCAAGTTTCCAGTTGTGAATTCTCTGTTTAGCTCTGTTCCAAGTTTTGTGATAGGGATATTTGCTTCTCTGCACTGTAACTTCTTGACTTCATTGTATATATTATATCTACCAGATCCTATCTATCTATCTATCTATCTATCTATCTATCTATCTATCTATCTATCTATCTATCTATCTATCTATCTATGTATCAGATGTAGGATTGGTAAAGATCTTTTCAGTCTGTTAGTATATGTATTTTTATTGGGGAATTGAGTCCATTGATGTTGAGGTATATTAAGGAAGAGCGATTGCTGCTTCCTGTTATTTTTTATGTTATTTTTTTATTTGTGTGGCTATCTTCTTTTGGGTTTGTTGAAAGAAGGCTACTCTTGCTTTGTCTATGGTGTAGCTTCCTTCATTGTGTTGGCTTTTTCCATTTATTATCTTTTGGAGGACTGGATTTGTGGAGAGATATTGTGTAAATTTGGTTGTATAAATTTGATTTTGACATGGAATATCTTAGTTTCTCCATCTATGGTAATTGAGAGTTTTGCTGGATACAGTAGCCTGGGCTGGCATTTGTGTTCTCTTAGAGTCTGCATGACATCTGCCCAGATCTTCTAGCTTTCATAGTCTCTGTTGAGAAGTCTGCCTCTATGTTACTTGACCTTTTTCCCTTACTTCTTTTAATATTGTTTTGTTTTGTTTTATTTTGTGCATTTGACTATTATGTGGAGTGCTGTAAGTCTCTTTTATGTTCATGGGCTTCTCATTCTTTAGATAGGAAAGTTTTCTTCTGTTAGTTTGTTGAAGATATTTACTGGCATTTTAATTTGGAAATCTTCACTCTCTTCTATGGGTACATTATCCTTAGGGTTTGTCTTCTCATTGTGTCCTGGATTTCCTGGATGTTTGGGGTTAAGATCTTTTTGCATTTTACATTTTCTTTGATTGTTTTGCCCATGTTCTCTATGGATTCTTCTGCAGCTAAGATTCTCTCTTCTATCTCCTGTATTCTATTGCTGATGTTCACATCTATGGTTCCTGATTTCTTTCCTAGGTTTTCTATCTCTAGAATAGTCTTCTTTTGTGATTTTTTTTAATTGTTTCTATTTCAATTTTTAGATCCTGTATGGTTTTGTTCAATTCCTTTACCTGTTTGTTTATGTTGTCCTGTAATTCTTTAAGGTATTTTTGTGTTTTCTCTTTAAGGGATTCTACTTGTTTACCTGTGTGCTCCTGTATTTATTTTCTTTTTTGGTTTTTCAAGACATGGTTTCTCTGTATAGCCCTGGATGTCCTGGAACTCCCTCTGTAGATCAAGCTAGCCTATAACTCAGAAATCTGCCTGCCTCTGCCTCCCAGGTGTTGGGATTAAAGGCATATACCAACACTGCCCACTGTATTTCTTTAAGGGGGTTATTTATGTTCTTCTTAAAGTCCTCTGTTGTCATCATTAGATATGATTTCAAATCTCAGTCTTGCTTTTCTGGTATGTTGGGGTATCCAGGGTTTGGGGTGGTTGGAGAACTGGGTTCTGATGTTGCCTTCATTTCTGTTGCTTATGTTCTTGTCCTTGCCTCTCACCATCTGGTTATCTCCTATGTTCTCTAGTCTTGCTGTCTCTGACTGTGGCTTGGCCCTCCTGTCAGCCTTTGTGTCTGTACTCCTGGGAGACCAGTTCTCTCCAAAAGGAATTTGGATAAGGAGACATGTAGCATAGGGACAGTTCCAGGTGTAGATGGAAACCAGAAAGCTTCTTTCCCAGGCTGCTCCTCAGTTCCTGTTTCCTGAAGGCACTGTGTGGGTCCCTCAGAGCAGAGGTTTTGGTCTTACCTGTGCTTACAGGTGTATCAGAATTCCTGGGAGATCAGCTCTCTCTCTCTGGAAGAATTTGGGTAGGAAGAGCTGTGGCACATGGTCAGCTCTAGGGGCAGAAACATTTATCACTTTTACTAAATCCTTTTCCTTCACCAACTCCTCACATGCCCCTCAACTCTCTCACAAACTATATGATCTTTAAATATTTAAAATTTTTGTACGCTGATATTGGAAAAATAAATGGCCCTGAATCAGGGAAATTCATTGTGATGACACAGAATCTACTTCATAAAATTAAATCAGTGATTTTTTTTTTAAATCCTGGTTCTACTACACTTTAATTCTGAGACTACCACATCATTATCATTTTGCTTGATGATGGTATTATTTACAGTGTTGTGTATTGAAGACAGGGCTTGTACATTCTATGTAAGTATATTATCACTAATTTATATATCTAGACTTTGAATATTCATTTATGAGTACTTTACATAAATGTACATTTTTGTATAGTAGAGGTATTAATAATAATAATTATCATAAAATCTCTACTATAGAACTATAATGACAATTGAAATCCTAAACCATTCAGATATTTTCTGGGATGGGATTTATAAAGGTTAACACATAACAAATGTCAAAAATCAGGCAATTTAAAAATATTTTTATACTAATAATCCTCTTCAACTATTTTCATGTCAAAACCTCATCCCTCACAAATTTGTTATCTCTATAAATGCTATTGTTTGTATGTGTGCGTAAATATATAGGTAGAATCTGCTCTATCTGTAAGCTCTTGCTTGTTTGTTTTCAAGTTGATCAACTGGTATTGTCTCCAATTGGTGTGCTTTTATCTGGTAAATATTATTCTTCCTCTTCTTGTAATTTCTTAGTTCAGTTCTTTGTGGAGGTATGAGCCCATGTGGGCTTAACCAAGACTATATAATCATGCCTATTAGTGTCATCCAATTTCAGTTACTATTTAGGTGTTTAGCCAGTTATGTTGACAATACTTCATGAGTGTAGCATCTCAGACTTTTCTTGAAGATGTTGTCTCAAAAAATTTTTTCTCTTTCTGGACCTCTTCTACATTGTCTCCTAATACTTGCCTGGATAAGTTGTGTTGTAGACAAATGTGTAAGGGTCAGGAACTTCATGATTACTTTTCCAGTGATTTTGACCTGTTGTAGTTTCTGTTATGATCACCCTCTGCTGTAAAAGGATTCTTATTTGATAAAGTATAAGAATTACACTTCTGTTTAGGCATAATACTAAGATTGCTTGATGATGGGAACAGATCTGTGTACACCCAGCAAAAAAATTAGGCTGAGCTCAAGAAAACCCACATAAGAGGTGGAGATTTTTAGGAGTGAGAAAGGTTAAGAACACCAGGAGAACATGATCCAAAAAATCAACTAAGCAGTGCTCACAAGGCTCACAAAGCCTAAAGTGACAGTAACAGAGCCTGCATGGGTCTACAGTGGGTATTATTCATATATATATTATAGCTCTTAGCTTGATGTTTTTTATGGAACACATGACAGTGAGAGTGGGAGTGTCTCTTACTCTTCTGTGCTCTTGGGACACCTTTCCTCCTACTTGTTGCCTTACCTAACTTTGATATGAGGGTTTGTGCCTAATCCATTGTGACATGTTATATTGTTTCCAGTTGATGTAACTGGGAAGCCTGCACTATTCTGAAGGAAGATGGAGAACAAGTAGATCTCAGGGCATTGGAAGGTGGGACAGGCAAAGAATGGGAGGAACACAGGAAGGGGAAAATACAGCTGGGAATTATTTTATGAGGGAAGAATGAATAAAAAAGGAGAAAAATCATTTTAAATGTTTTTAAAAAGAGTAAGCTTTTAGAATGTAATTTGGAATGCACTGGTTAAGGCAAATGGAGCTTCTCTACTAAGACTACTAAGATGGATGACTATATATTTCCATTAGCAGGAATGATTTAATTCCTGTTGATCATGCCATGAGTCCAATTAGCCATTAATTGCAACCAGGATGTGAATACAACTACTGTACTCTTGTTTCTGTCTATGCCTCATCCCCATCTGATTTCAGAGACAAAATTATCTCTATTTTGCTCTATGTCCCATTAAGACATTTTAGCTAGTTTCTGTATATGAAAGAAGCCATGTAAAAAATATACTGAATCTGACATATTTTGCTTGATGTAATATCCACCTGCATTTTGCACAGTGATATATATATATATATATATATATATATATATATATATATATATACTTACTACTAAGTATATATATTTACTTATATATACTTACTTATATATATTTACTACATGTGACATTACAATTAACTCTGTGCATTCCTAAAAAAATGTACGTGTTATAATGTAAATTCCAATGTACTGAGAATTGAAACTTTGGGGATATAATTTAGACATTGATATAACCATACTAGATATAGTTATTGCTATTTGAATAGAAATTGAAAAAAGCTTTTTTTTTGAGTTATAAATCTAGAATTTAGTGGTCTGCAACTTCAAGTAGACTTTCATCTGTAAAATATGGTGGATCTATGATTTTAATTTCCAGTATTATGACACGTTAGAGATAAATATTTGTATTAGCAACACCATCTATAAAATTATTCATAGTGGACTAAGAAAACACAAAATTCCCAAAGAACAATTTCTTATGTTTTTGTTCTATAAAGCAGAAATTTATGTAATTCTTAAAACAGAGTGCAATCATTAGATTTGAAGAACCAGTTCTTAGTTGAAGTAGATATTTGTTTACCATGTCAACTTTTGAGAAAAATGAAAGCTTAATGAAAACAAATATGACATAAGGATTTAAGCCATAATCTTTCTATTTAAAATCAGGTAAGTTTAAAATTTAATCACTTACAATATGGTACATGTTATGCTTCCACGAGAATCATATATAATCAAAACATCTTAAATTTGATAAACTTTTAGAGATGGTCTGTGTATTTATGCGGCATGCCATAGGCGCCGTATCTGCGTGGGCAGAAAACACCCTGGACTGGGTTCGGTACTGAAGAGCTAAACAACCTAAAATAGGGATGAGCTACAAGAAAGAACATTATTTATTAGTTAGACACGGGAGAACCCAACCCTCTCCCGCATGTCCCCTTGTCTCTGTGTGTGTCTCTCAATCTCGCATTTCTCAATGGTGTGAGGACGGAGCCTTGTCCAGAAGGCGGGTCCAATGAGAGGGCGGTGACGATTGGTCCGGGCTACGAGTGGGCGTTGACAGTGGGCGGTCTGAGGACGCTGTATTCTGGAAGAACTGGGTAGCACTCTGGTATTCCTGTGGAGGGGGAGTGGTTAGTGGGGGTGGGAGACACCAACAATGGTCAATTTGCATATTGATTATACTGATGCTTGACCAAAATCAAACACAATTATGAATTATACAGATGAATATTGAAATTAAAGGCTTACAGTAGCATGAGCATTAGAATTGAGTTTTACAAATATCTCTCTTACTGTTGAAAAAATTTTCATGAGAAACTAATGCTAATACAGATAAATGATATATTAGCACATCTGAGACATAATGACTTGTGAATGTTTAAATAGAGTGGGAGACAATAAGTAAACTTATAAAAATTGAATAAACCCGGAAAGAAATTCTCCATAAATATCTTATTACCAAGTCTATGGGAAATACAGTGATTAAGACAGGCAAAACAGCAAAATCAGTTCATCTATTATACTTATTAAACTGTGACCATCTTGACAGTAGAGGAAGGAAGAGTTAATCTTAATTCTCCTGGTTGTATGTACTATTAACATTAAAGGCTAAAAGATTTCATGAAGACAAATGCTTCATCACAAGAGTTTCAAGTCACAGGAAAGTGGGCATAAAGCATATCCACACAAGAAAACCCTCCTGCTATAGTAAAGCGAATAATAAAATAACAGTACAAAAGTAAAGAAGTTACATAGATAATTGAGACTTCATCATAGCCTATTGTCAAGTAATATCATGCTAAAACTATGGTTTATAAAATTGGGAAAAATTAATCTCTAATCTTTGTGAAATAGCTAGTTCTGTTGTTTGTTGTAACCTTTGATCCAAGAAGAGGAACTGTGTGTCATTAAGGAAGAAATCTTATCACTCAGTAAGGGAACGAGGAAATTAACACTACTACGATATTTTCTATTGACATATATTTTCAAATTAATGTGCTTATGAAAAATATGCCTCCTTAATATGTGACTGAGTATATGCCTGAGCATATATATATTTCCATGTGTGCACCTGTGTTTAATTTTGACAGCTAAAAAGTTAGATTTAGTGCTGAATCACCCACTTATATCAACAGCCAGAAGTATATTCCTCTTATAATCAAACAGAAATTTGTTACATTTTTATATCTAGGGTGGAATCAATTTTTCAATTTAAAACATTTCCACTGCTAGCTAAGAAGGCAAATACTTGTGTATCAGAAAATTCTTAAAATGAAAGGCAAATAAAAATATACCTATGCTACTGAATAATAAATACTAGAAGCAGTACATGAGCCCAACTGTGGCTGTAATATCAATTTCTGTACACAAAGAAATATCATATAAGCCCTTTGGTTAATATTTAATGATAGTAGGTTCATGATAATGTACATTTCATATGCTTCTCATCATATAATACTCTGTATATATTTAAGTCAATGTATGTCATTGATTAGCAAAATTATAACATGAAATATTGAACTACTGAAAGTTTTACTGGTATATAATGTAAATCTGATATGATAATATATACACATCATAAGATTAAAAGTATTTACACCAATATAATGGAAGGTATGTGAAGAATTTATTATATTTCCATATCTAATGCTAGAGTACAAAGTCTGGAATGAAAGAAAATTTGGAAATGCTGTGATTGTAATAATGAGAAACATAGGGATCCCCTAAGGATGGATGGAAACATGAATATAAAATGCTTACACACTGCCTTGAAATTTTCAGTGTTGCTACTGGGTGACTTATAGCACAAGTGGATGTCCCTCATCATAGAGATAAGCAAACAACTTTAGCACACTGAGAGACACTTAATGAAATAATTCCCTGGAGTGCCTGTGGACCTGATATTTTGCCACATACTAACTAGACAGGCCAAGAGACAGAAGACAAAAAATATTGAAAGGAACCAGGTCCTATGTACTGAAAAGATCTGAGCAGTAAATTAAAAGTTTCTGTTTCCCTCTGCCTTCAAGTCTTGTGCAAAATATTTCTGGTGGCCTGTGTAGTATATAGACAATCATGTATGGAAAAGCAATGTGAAGAACATAGATCCTGAAGTCCAGATATGCAAAATACAAACATATAGTTGTGTTTCATTTTGATCAGAAAGGAATATAGTAGGAAAAGGTTCTATTTTAATTCTGCCACTTCAAATCATAATAAATTTGAATCACTGTATATTCAGTCATTTTTCGTAGAGTTTTATATCTTTGATTTTAGAAGATTTAGAATTTAGAGGTCAGTCATATTATAACTGATTTTAAAGGTAATTTACTGTAAAGACTCGTATGACATTTTATTTTAACCCACAATAAGATAGTATTATAATGTTCATCCTTTGTTTTCAGGTCTTTCAGGAAAAGGAACACACTCTATCACTTATTTATCTACATTTTTGACAGTAATTTATTTTTCATTGGCTTCCAATTCATTCTAAATCACAAGTCTATAACATTAAATGTTCCTCTTTATTTATGGCAAAAGAGTTCTAATTCTTGAGAATTAAAAAGGGAAGTCTAGTAGAATATTACAAGTTTACTCTTAAGTAACATGAAATAAATCTTTATCATGTCATTAATGCAATCCATGTGATGTTTATTCCAATATTTGAAGTTAGCCTAAAAATTACTGCTACAGTAACTTTTTTCATAGGAAATTACTCTACCAACAAATACAGGAGGCAGATAGGGAGAAAGTACTTAGTGAGGGACTAGGGACAGACCATGAGGTGAAGCAGTGTTGGGGTGTGAAAACACACACACATTTAAAAAAAAAGGAAAAGAAAATGTTCTTCTCTGTAGGTTTGATCACTCATCATAGGATTATCATGTGACAAAAAAATAGTGAATGGAAATTACATTATTTCAATGAAATATGCATTTTGATGATCAGAGAAAAAGTAATTTTCCTTATTATATTCATTGTGTATGTTAAAATCTGTTAGAAAAGTGAGATTTTTTTCTCTGTCTTATAAGATGTGTGGTTGAAATAGGGAAAGGGTGGAACAAGCTGAGGAGGAAGGCAACCTCATAGTGAGATCAGCAGTCTCAAATATGGAGTACCCATGAGATCTCTCAGACACTAAGCCACCAACCATACAGCATGCACTAGCTGGTTTGAGGCCCCATACACATATACAGCACAGGACTGCCTCATCTGGCCTTAGTGAGAGAAAATGTGCCTAACTCTAGAGAGATTTGGGGCCTCAGGGAGTGGGGAAATCTGGGGTGGGAGGAAAATCTTCTTGGAGACAGGTGAGAGGAGGAATGGATGAGGAGCTGTCTTAGGGCCCACCAGGAGTGGGGCAATGACTGGACTGTAAAATAAAATAAAATAGTAATAATAAAAATAGATTTGGTAATCAACAATATCTTGTTTAACATTGGATTCTCAGGTATCCTCAACAGTTATATTTTACTCTATTCCACCAGTATTCATTGATCTGAGAGTTCAATTTTAAGTGATTCAATATTATATACCTGCAATATTGAAATGTTAACACTTTAGAAACATTCTTGATAATTTTGTGATTCAGTTTACTTACTTGTAAAATACAATAAATCCTAGCATAGTAAACAGTGGTATTTTTAAAATAAAATGACCAGTGAAAGTCAAAATCGTACAGCATATATTAAAAATATTTATAAAATAAAATAGGCAATCTCACTCTGCAAATGCATACTAATAATACATATTTCCTATTGTTCACTTTTCCTCTTGAAAAATGGACTAATTTAAAACAGTTCATGCTATGCTTTGGTCTTTGAACATTTCTCTTCAGATCCCTCTTCTTAAAAGGCTCCATATTCTACTCTGTGAACAAAAATCCCTCTGTGTGTCATAGGTTAGGCATAGCTTTTCCTTTCCTGGACTAATGATTTAGCTATGATGAAAGCTTCTTGAGAAAATATGTTTTCACAATTCTGCCTTCTCTGTCACTAATACTCATCTTAGGAGGCATAGAAAGAATAACTTTCTTTTTATCTTTTGTATCAATGAATATGCAAATTGATTCTATTATTGTTATTTTTATGAGATGTAGCAATTACAACTTTTTTGAGATGTTGCAGTACTATCAAATGCATTTAATTAGGTAAATTATAGGTCCATAAGAACCCAAGTAATAGAGGTCTGGAAAGTCTCATCCCCACATTATACACAAGGAAACAAAGAATCAGTAATGTTTAATATGCTGATGATCACTAGGCCTTGAATTAAAGTATTTAGACTCAAACACAAGTCTGCAGAAGAAACTTACTGCTTTTTAGAAGAAAAAAATCTTTTGATTTTTCCTTGTCATAGCAGTTATCAGTTACAAACTAGCTTCTGGGTTACAGGAGAGACTTTGTAACCTTTTGAATATATATATAATATATATATATATTATAATATATATATATATAATATATATATATATAATATATAATCAATCTGGTTGAGTCTCAAAAACTCTGTTTGCTTAGAGTCATAGAACACTCCTGGCTCTTGGGTATATCAACCACACTTCAGTTCTATCCCTTCTCCCAATCATGCTGAATGGTCAACATGAAACAAAAATTGTGTGTGTGTGTGTGTGTGTGTGTGTGTGTGTGTGTGTGTGTGTGTGTGTGTGATGTGTTGGGGGGACTTGCTTGCTTAGTATTTTTCTTATTGTGTTCTAAATTTCTTTGTCTATGTGTTGGCTTTTTACATTTCTGATTTGGAATTTTTTTGAGAGGTTAAAAAAGAACATAAATTTCTGTACTTAGGGAAGTATGGAGGTTCCTGGAGGAGTTGAGAAACAGGGAACAGTGTGGTAATATATATAATTTTAGATGTTTCTCCTTCCTGGTACCCCCTCAATGAGCCCTCCACCGCATTCTCCATCCCCTTCACCCCTACGAGGGTGCATCCCCACCCACTCACTCCTACCTTACCTCTCTAGCATCCCCCTTCCATGGGACTTCAAGATTCCACAGGACCAAGCACATCAACTCCTGCTGTAATCAGAGAAGTCTACATATGTAATGGGGGCTGTGAACCAGCACATGTATGCTCTTTGGTTGGCAGCTTGGTCTCTGGGAGTTCTGAGGTGTCCTGTTAGTAGATAATTTTGTTCTTCCTACGGTTGTAGTACACTTCAGCTACTTCACTGTTTTCCCTAACTCTTCTATAGGGGTCCCCAGGCTCATATCTGCATCTTTCTCAGTCAGGTACTGGTAGAGCCTCTCAAAGTACAGCCATGATAGCTTCTGTTTGCAAGCACATCTTGGCATCAGCTATAGTGTTGCAGTTTGATTTCTGTGCAAAGGATGAAACTCAAGTTGGGTCAGTCACTGCAGGGTCTTTCCTTCAGTCTCTGATCCATTTTTATCCCTGTATTTCCTTTAGACAGAACAGTTCTTGGTCAAAAGAGTTTAAAATGGTTAGTGGCCCCATCACTCAAGTGGGGGCCATGGTTTTGTTTTTTTTTTCAGGATGTGGTCTCTTCAGGTTCAATGTCCCCACTGTTAGGCATTTCAGCTAATGTCATCCACATTGGATGCTGGGAGTCTCTTACATCCCTGGTATCTGGAACATTCTAGTGCCTCTGTCCCCTACCGCACACTGCTGCATATTTCTATTCAATCTCCTGGCCATCGGGGCTTCTCTCCTATCTCTACAAATACATGATTCTACCCCCTTCTCTCCCTCCCTTATCCCACTAAGGCCCTCCTCTCTCTACCTTCCATGATTATTTTGTTACCCATCTAAGTGGAACTGAAGCATCCATATTTGGGTCTTTCTTCTTATTAACTTCATATAGTTTGTGAGTTGTATAATGGGTATTCTGAGCTTTTTGCCTAATATCCACTCATCAGTGATACATACCATATATAATCTTTTCTGACTGGGTTAGTCACTCAGGATGATATTTTCTAGGTTCATCCATTTGCCTGTAAATTTTATGAAGTCATTCCACTATGTAAATGTAATACATTTTCTGTATTCATTCCTCTGTTGAGGAATATCTTGGTTGTTTCTAGCTCTTGGCTATTATAAATAAGGCTGCTATAAACATGGTGGAGCATATCCTTTTGATGTGGTAGAGCATCTTTTATGTATAGGTCCAGGAGTGATACAGCTGAGTCTTCAGGTAGAACTATTTCCAAGCTTCAGAAACTGCCAGACTTATTTCTAAAGTAGTTGTACCAGCTTGCCATCCTTCCAGAAATGGAGGAGTATTCCTCTTTCTCTGCATTCTTGCCAGCATCTACTGTCACCTGAATTTTTGATCTTAGCCATTCTGGCGTATATGAGGTTGAATCTCAAGGCTGTTTAGATTTGCATTTCCATGATGACTAAGGATTTTGAATGATTCTTCTGGTGCTTTTAGGCCATTCAAGATCCCTCAGTTTAGAGTTATCTGTTTAGCTGTGGAGCTCTTTTTTAATTAATTAATTTTTTACACACCATATTTCATTCCCCACCTTCCACATCCATCCTCAAACTGTTCCACTCCCATAACTCCTACCCACCCCTGTATCCACATGGATGTCCACACCCAACACTCCACATGATCTCTAAACTCCATTTTTTAATTGGGTTATATTGCTCTTTAGCAGTTAACTTCTTGACTTCTTTATATATTAACACTCTGTTGGATATAGTGTTAGTAAAGATTTTTTTCCCAATCTGTAGGTTGATGATTTGTCCTACTGATTGTGACTTTTTTCTTTGTATAGAGGAAAGCTACTGATTTGTTGGAGTTAATTTTATATTCACCCACTTTGCTGAAGTTGTTTATCTGCTGTCATCCACAAATAGTGATACCTTGACTTTTTCCTTTCTAATCTTATTCCTTTGACCTCCTTTGTTGTCTTATTGCTCTAGCTAGAACTTTGAGTACTATGTTGAATAAATAGGGAGACAATGGACAGAGCTTTCTTGTCCCTGATTTCAGTGGGATTGTTTCAAGTTTCTCTCCATTTAATTTTAGTTTGGCTGTTAGTTTGCTGTATGTTGAATTGATTGTTTAGGTATGTGTCTTGTGTTGAATGTTGTCAAAGTTTTTTTTTTTTTTCAAAATCTAATGAGACAATCATGTAATTTTTTGGATGTATTTCATTGATAGACTTCCTCATATTGAACTATCCCTGCTTCCCTAGAATAAAGACTATTTTATCATGGTAAATGATCGTTTTGATGTGTTCTTGGATTCAGCTTGCAAGAATTTTATTGAGTATTTTGCATCAACAGTCATAAGCTAATTTGGTCTGAAGTTCTCTTTCTTGGTTGGTTCTTTGTGTGGTCTAGGTACCAGAGAAACTATAGATTCTTCAAATGAATAAGATAGTGTTCCTTTTGTTTCTAACTTGTGGAATAGTTTGAGGAGTGTTGGTATTATCTTCTGAGAATGCTTGATAGAATTCTGCACTAAAATCTGGTCCTGGGATTTTTTTGGTTGGGAGACTTTTAATGTCAGCATCTATATCCTTATATGTTATAGGATCATTTATATAGTTTACCTGTTCTTGATTAAACTTTGGTACATGGTATCTGTCTAGAAAAAACATCCATTTCATCTAAAATTTCCAGCTCTACTGAGTATAGGCTTTTTGGTAAGGTATGATGACTTTTTAAAATTACCTCAGGTTCCGTTGTTATGTCTCCCTTTTCATTTCAGATTTTGTTAATTTGGATACTATCTCTGTGCCCTGCAGTTAGTTTGGCTAAGGGATTATCTATCTTGTTGATTTTCACAAAGAACCATCTCTTAGTTTTGTTGACTCTTTTTACTGTTCTCTTTGTTTCTAATTGTTTCAATATCTTCTATGGTAACTTCAAAGCCTGAAATTCCCTCTCTTATATATTGTATTCTTTTGTTGGTACTTACATCTGTAACTCTTGATCTCTTTCAAAATGTATTGAGGAAAATATAAGAAAAAACAAGTTTTGGCTATCTATACCAGGACATTTAAAGAAACTGAGAAATACAATTCTCATAGTAAAGATTTCAGATTAAAATCTAGGAGAATAAAATATAATTATAAATTATACATTTTTAGATTGAGGAATACAATTAATTGTTAATATAGTAATGATGGTCAAGGAAATGAATTGAGTTCTTAAATATTAAAATTTGTACAAGAGAAATATGTATTCTGGAGTTAGAAAACTACTTCTTTGTTACTAGAAACATATAAATGTAATGAAAACAAAAGAAACAATCTAAACAAACTTTGAAATTTCACTAACACAAGATGAACTTCATTTTGGAGAGCTTTTGTTTGTAGGATTTTGTTTTGTATTGTCTTTTTATTTGGTGTTGGTGCTTGTGGTTGTTTTTTCACCTTTGATTAATTTCATTTTATTTTGTTTTTGTATTTTGTAGAACTTATTTTGAGAAATAGATAAATAATTGTGAATAAACACAAAGTTTGGCATCAAGGAGATAGGAAAGTTTGGAGGACTTGAGAGAGGTGAAATAATTCTATCAAAATACATTATAGGAAGTTAATTTAATAAAAATAATGTTGCTGATGCAATAGATACATTCAACATGTAAATGTACAAACAATAGTGAATTTATAAGTAACAAAGTGAAAAAAATGGAAAAAGTTTAATTTGTATACCAAAATATCTATGGTTTGGAGATATACCCCAAAATTATAGTGTTGAATCTAATTCTACCTTCAGTGATATTTGGAAAATGTGGATTTGAAATGTGATTAATCACAAAGTAGTTGTGCTCATGAACTTAAAAGTACAGAAATAAGTTTTATGTGTCTTGTGCTTTTCTGACTTATGCCTCCTGAGCATTTGCAGCACCTAAGTTAAAACCAAAGCTGAATAATGAAACCATAATTTGTAAATGCTTTATCATAGATTCAGTGATGCCAGAAATTTATGAAACTCAATTTAATTTCCATATATTTATCTATTTTTTTAAGAACAGCAATGCTAGAGTTGGAAAATTAAGAAGGAAAACAAAAATCTTTAAATACAAATGTTAAGGGGATAGAAAGTGGTTAAAAGAACACTTTTTTTTTCTTGCAGGGTTAATCCCTAGCAATGTGTGGTGGCTTGCAATCATTTACAGTTCAAGTATAAATGGAACTAGTGACACTTTTCTAAACTCTATAGACACAAAGCTGGACACACACACACACACACGCACACACACACACACACACACACACACACACACACACATATATATATATATATATATA